>NW_024070207.1:27172538-27538794 GCF_014754425.2 Oryx dammah
GGAAAAATCCCATGGACGAAGGAGCCTGGTAGGCTGCAGTCCATGGGGTCACGAAGAGTCAGACATGACTGAGTGACTTCACTTCATATATATATATATATATGAATGAGAAAGAGTCTCCAGCATCTTTCAGTTTCCACTAATAATGTGTCAGTGAATATAAATCTATTTCATTTTAGAGCAGTTTCTCCTAACCAGGGATGATTTTGTTCCCCAGGGAACATTGGACAATACCTGGAGCCTTTATTGCTTGTGACAGCAGGGATGAAGGTGCTACTAGCTTGCAGTGGGTAGGGACTGGTAAATACTGTTAAATATGTTACAATGTACAGGACACCTCTCCACAACACTGAATTATTTGGCCTCAAATACCAATAGTTCTGAAGTTGAAAAACCCTGTTTTAGAGGGATACACAGTGTTCTATTCTAAGACAGTACTAGATTTTATCCAGTCTGTCCATTGTGATTTGCTGACTTCATTTAATACCGACAGGCTATGAAGGGCTTGACAAAATGTGGGTTATATGGGTATTTCTTGTCTCTCTACACACTTTCCCAAAACTCAGTAAATTAAGGTGCATGATTTTTGCTCCTTTTATTTTTCCATAGCAATCAAAGCATTGTTGGCCATGTTAAAGTCTTAAAGAAAAGCCTGTTGAGTTGAACGGGATCTTCCCCAATCCCCACAATATAGTGAGATTCCATTGTATTTGTCTTTGGTTTTTGTTAAACCCTCAAAATAAAGGTTGGGTGAAATTCTTTCCGTCAATAACAAATGGAATTAACTGTAGAGTCTCGGCTGTATTGCAGAGTGAATGATTAAAAATCATTGGCAAATAGTAAGCTGTCTGCTATGACCTTTCAGCTCTTGGTATTTTGACTGATGGTCCCCTCTTTACAGTTTAGTGAAGTTGTAAACAGTGAGACATGAGACCTGCTGATGGGCCAGGCAGTCAAATACCGAATATGAAAAGGTCAGTGTCAAACTCTGCTTGCTGATATTACTCTGGCTGGCTTGGAGTTGGGTGGGCCTGTGACACTGTGGCTCTGAGCTGTTGACTTAAAAGGAAAATGACAAATGGTTCCATAGCAAAGAAGATGGAAAAATCTTCTGTTTGAATTCTTCTGGTAGATTTGAAAACATTTCTGGCTAACGCCATCTCTGGTTAAGGCCACACATATTTCAAGTAGAGAATGCTGTGATATTTGCTGCTTCGAAGGCTTTATCTAGGGTGGTGATTGATACTGTTCTTGTTCCCCCTCTTTTCTTCTCCCTTTTTCTTATCTTGCAGATATGCACCTTTCTCTCACTCTGGTAACAAGGGTCTCCTTGCAATGCTATTAAATATAGAGCCCTTGGTCAACTTTTTCAAAATCAGCTCTTTACTTTCTCTTTTATGTGTGTGTCTCATTTTAATTTTTGTTACCTTTGTGTTCACTGCTTTCTTTTTCTTCTTCTTGCATCCTTTAACACTCTCTTGCTCCTAAGTACGTTCACTGCTTTCTTTCTCCAGCTTTGAGATGTAACAAGTCTCTCATACCAGTAAATATGTGAGCATTTATTTGTTCATTCACCAAACAGTGTGAGTGCCTAATATGAGTCAGGCCTTGTGTAAGCCCCCATGGGGCAAGGTATGGTTTCTACCTGGGTGCAATCAGTATAGGAGGAGGACTGACCCTAAGGAAATGCCACTGATCCATTGTGCTCAGTCATGTTTGCTTCTCTGCGGCCCCATGGAATGTAGCCCGCCAGCCTCCTCTGTCCATGGAATTTTCCAGGCAAGAGTACTGGAGTGGGGTGCCAGGCCCTCCTCCAGGGGGTCTTCCTGACCCAGGCATTGAACCTGGGTCTCCTGCAGCTCCTGCATTGACATGCAGATTCTTTACCACTTGGGAAGCCCCATAACTGATTTATTAAACAGTGTGAATTCAATGGGATATAAACATGAGACAATCCTACTTTCCCCCAGTAACTGTCATTAACTATGTGCTCTCAAATTTCCACTCCTATTTTCCTATCATTTCTTGGACACAGCCCACATCTTTCTACTTTCAATCTATTGTAGTACAGTGAACTTACCAGAATGGCTAAGAAAAAAACATGATTAAAAGAAGCAGAGAAGGAGACATGTGCACTTTGGGCTTCCCTTGTGGCTCAGCTTGTAAAGAATCTGCCTGTAATGCAAGAGACCTGGGTTTGATCCCTGGGTTGGGAAGATCCCCTGGAAAAGGGAAAGACTACCCACTCCACTATTCTGGCCTGGAGAATTCCATGGGCTGTATACTCCATGGGGTTACAAAGAGTTGGGCATGACTGAGCAACTTTCACTCACTCATTCAAAAGAAACAGAGCCACCATATGATCCAGCAATTCTACATTTGAGTATATACCCAAAGGTAAGGAAAACTAGATATTGAAGAGATATCTGCACTCCCATGTTCATTGCAGCTTTATTTGCATTAGTCAAGATGTGAAAGCAACCTAAATGCCTGTCCATGGATGAATGTATAAAGGAGTTTTGAGATGTAACTGTTATTCACTCATGAGAAAAAAGGAAGTTTTGACATTTGTGATAACATAGATGGACCTTGAGGACATTATGCAAAGTGAGATATGTCAAAGACAAATTCTGTATATCCCTTTCATGCTGAATCTAAAAAAAAAAAACCAAAAAACAAACTCATAAAGACAGGAAAATAATGATTATCAGGGTCTAGGAAGTACGGGAATAGGAGAGATGTTGTTTAAGGGTACAAACTTGGCAACTATAAGACAAATAAGTTCTGGAGATCAAATGTACAATATACAGAATATAGACAGCAATCTTGTGTTATAATTAATAAACTTGCTAAAAGACTATATCTTAATTATTCCTGCCACAAAATAAATGATAATTATGTGACAGAGGCCTCTGGTCCCATCACTTCATGGGAAATAGATGGGGAAACAGTGGAAACAGTGTCAGACTTTATTTTTGGGGGCTCCAAAATCACTGCAGATGGTGACTGCAGCCATGAAATTAAAAGATGCTTACTCCTTTGAAGAAAAGTTATGACCAACCTAGATAGCATATTCAAAAGCAGAGACATTACTTTGCCAACAAAGGTCCGTCTAGTCAAGACTATGGTTTTTCCAGTGGTCATGTATGGATGTGAGAGTTGGACTTTGAAGAAGGCAGAGCGCCGAAGAATTGAAGCTTTTGAACTGTGGTGTTGGAGAAGACTCTTGAGAGTCCCTTGGACTGCAAGGAGATCCAACCAGTCTATTCTGAAGGAGATCAGCCCTGGGATTTCTTTGGAAGGAATGATGCTAAAGCTGAAACTCCAGTACTTTGGCCACCTCATGAGAAGAATTGACTCATTGGAAAAGACTCTGATGCTGGGAGGGATTGGGGGCAGGAGGGAAAGGGGACGACAGAGGATGAGATGGCTGGATGGCATCACTGACTCGATGGACGTGAGTCTGAGTGAACTCCGGGAGTTGGTGATGGACAGGGAGGCCTGGCGTGCTGCAATTCATGGTGTCGCAAAGAGTCGGACATGACTGAGCGACTGAACTGAACTGAACTGATGGCTTCTCTGGCAGCTCAGTCGGTAAAGAATCTGTCTGTGATGCAGGAGACCCGTGTTTGATCCCTGATTTGGGAAGATCCCCTGGAGAAGGAAATGGCAACCCACTCCAGTATTCTTGCCTGGGAAATTCCATGAACAGAGGAGCCTGGCGGGCAACAGTCCATGGAGTAGCAAAGAGTTGGACATGACTGGGTAACTTTCACTTTCAAAGTATGACCAACAATTTCCTGGTATGTACAAAATGTTTAAGAACTTCTCCCTGTTGACAACTTCACAAAAATAAACAGCCTTAGCATGCTGCAATTCACATCAAATTGGGAAATTCAACAACTGACCATTCCCTTGGCTTGATTTTTTTGTCAGACACTTTGATAGTCATCTTAATTCTTGCAAATAGAATTATTGGCAATATTCCAGCTTAAACCTACATTTATTTAGTGGCACTGTTCTGAAAGGCAGCATGCTGTTTTGTTGCCCTTTGTATATATGCAAACATGCTTCCTCAGTCTTTGAATTCTCAGTTGAAGTTCACAAGTCCTTTTGACTCCTGGTGAAAGTCAATTTTAGCTATGTGCCCAGCAGTCTTTATGAATTACTCTTCCACTGAGCTGTATTACACGGTTGCCACAAAATGGTAACTTGTTTCAGAATCATATCCTTTTTATCTCGATTTTTAGCTAAAATCTTATATTCTTATACAGAATGACTGGAAAATTAGAGAATTAATTTCAGAATTTATAATCTCTAATGGCATCAGCTTCTCTTTTTCATATTGCTGTATGGTCTTCTCATGTATGCTGTATGTAAAACTTAAAGCTATGGGATAGGAAGACTTGAGAAGTTACCTTCTGTTTTCATCCCACACTGAGACAGGTAAATAAAATAAGAACTATTATCCTTTTTTTTTTCCTGGGGAGATAAATCATGCTTAATATTGTTAGGAGATATCTTTGCCAATGGTATTTTTGTTTCTCTTTTCTTGCTATTATAGTAAGAAAGTAAAGCATTTTCGGGCTATGAGTTATCCCAGAAAAGTAAATCTTCCAGGCAACTGAGATTTACCCCTAAAAGATGTTATTGACAATAGGTGAAATTCAGTTAAGGACTAGTGTATTTATAGATGCCAGCTGGACTGATCTTTTCTCCCCAATCTAATTGCATGTTTATCGAAACAATAAATACTATGAGGGCTCTAGTCTTTCATCAGGGATGTTAACATACTACTAAATTAGTGATAAATTATATAACTGCTAATTCTTTTGTTCCCAAGTCTAACATTTAACACTAATTTAGAAACAGGAAGTGTATATTATCTGAATGCTCTGTTGCTGTATTTCTGACTAAAGTTTAGCTATGTATACATATTGTAAAAGGCAGCTCAATGGACTGATTAACTCTAGTTAGAATCCTTCATAAGGTATGTAATACAGATATTTTAAAATTTTCATATGAAATGCTATTTTATATCATATCAACTGGATTCTTACCAATTGCATATATGATCTTGAAGAGTTAAATATCTTTTAGAAAAATTTACATTAACCAGTTTTGGTAATCAGTGAACTGAACTGATGTTAACCTGATTACCAAAACTGGTTAATGTAACTTTTTCTAAAAGATATTTAACTCTTCAAGTGTGCTATAAACTAGAGCCTCCATATTGGGTATCCCTGTCATATGTTTTCCTCCCTATAAGCTATTTTTCATACTGGAGTCTCAGTAATGTTTTTATAAATATAAAACTGACCCTTTCATATCCTTTCTAATAATCTCTTAAGGGTTTCCCATTGTAACCTACATAATATCAATGTGTGTACCTACAACTTGTAAGACTCTGTGTGATCTTGGCTCCTTTTAATCTCTTCAGTCCTCCAGTAGTCACACTGACCATCTTTTTTTGCTTGGCTTATGCTCCAAGCTTCTTCCCACGTCAAGATCTTTACAGTAGCTGTTTCCTCTGTCAGAAAAGCAACCTTAGCTTTACTTCCAAAAGTTTCATGTGGCCCAGTCCTCCATATCATTAAGATCTCAGACAAATGTGATCTCCTTAGTCCTCCCCCAATGTTGGAGTAGCCCCTATTCATTCTCCATCCAATTATAGCAATTTATCTCCTTCACAGTACAGTATTATCTATCTCACGTTCAGTTCAGTCACTTAGTCGTGTCTGACTCTTTGTGACCCCATGGACTGCAGCATGCCAGGCCTTCCTGTCCATTACCAGCTCCGAGAGCTTGCTCAAACTCATGTCCATCGAGTTGGTGATGCCATCCAATCATTTCATTCTCTGTCATCCCCTTCTCCTCCTGCCTTCAATCTTTCCCAGCATCAGGGTCTTTTCCAATGAGTCAGTTCTTTGCATCAGTGGCCAAAATATTGGAGTTTCAGCTTCAGCATCATTCCTTCCAATGTTTATTCTGGACTGATTTCCTTTATGACTGACTGGTTTGATCTCCTTGCAGTCCAAAGGACTCTCAAGAGTCTTCTCCAACACCACAGTTCAAAAGCATCAATTCTTCAGCACTAGGCTTTCTTTATGGTCCAACTCTCACATCCATACATAACTATTGGAAAAACCATAGCTTTGACTACATGGACCTTTGTTGGCAAAGTAATGTCTCTGTTTTTAATATGCTGTCTACGTTGGTCATAGCTTTTCTTCCAAGGAGCAAGGTCTTTTCATTTCATGGCTGCAGTCACCCCACCTGCATTGATTTTGGAGCCCAAGAAAATAAAGTCTGTCACTATTTCCACTGTTTCCCCATCTATTTGCCATGAAGTGATGGGACCAGATACCAAGGTCTTTGTTTTTTGAATGTTGAGTTTTAAACCAGCTTTTTCACTGTCCTCTTTCACTTTCATCTAGAGGCTCTTTAGTTTCTCGTTGCTTTCTGTCATAAAAGTTCCTAGACATTACTAGAATGTAAACTTTATGAGGGTGAAATCTTTTTTAAAAATTAATTTATTTATTTGCTTTTGGCTGCACTGAGTCTTCACTGCTGCTTTCAGACTTAATCTAGTTGTAGCAAGCAGGGGCTAATGTTTAACTGTGGTGAATGGGCTTCTCACTGCAATGACTTCTGTTGTTGCAGAGCATGGACTCGGGTGTGGCTTCAGTAGTTTTGGCTTGAGGGTATGTAATTTCTTTTTTTTTTTTTTGGACAGCCTTTGGTTTTTTTTTTTTTAAGAAGGAAAATGAGAGTGTTCCATCCTCTTCATTTTTTGGAAAAGATCAAAATGGATAGGTATTAGCTGTCCTTCTGTTTGGTAGAATTCCCATGTGAATTTCTCTGGTCCTGGAATATTGTTTGCTGGGAGTTATTTTGTTTGCTTTTAGAAGTTAGTTCAATTTCACTACTAGTAATTAGTTTTGCAAATATTTCTTAATTCAATCTTGGGAGATTGTATATTTCTAGCGATTTGACCATTTCTTCTCAGTTGTCCATTTTATTGGCTTATAACTGTAGTTTTCTCTTATTTCTTCTCTTTCATTTCCTTTTTTTTAAAGCCATTTATCATTTATTTATTATTGTTATTATTTTTACTTTACAATATTGTATTGGTTTTGCCATACATCAACATGAATCCACCACTGGTGAACACATGTTCCCCATCCTGAACCCTGCTCCCACCTTCCTCCCATTTCCTTTTTTGTGTCCTCTCTTCTTGGTGAACCTAGAGGTTCATCACTTCTGTTTAAACCAAAAGCTGTTTTTAAAATGTTTTATTGATGTTTTTAGTCTCTTTTTAGTCTCTTATTTCGGAGAAGTCAATGGCAACCCACTCAGTACTCTTGCCTGGAAAATCCCATGGATGAAGGAGCCTGGTAGGCTGCAGTTCATGGGGTCGCTGAGTTGGCCACGACTGAGCGACTTCACTTTCACTTTTCACCTTCATGCATTGGAGACGGAAATGGCAACCCACTCCAGTGTTCTTGCCTGGAATATCCCAGGGATGGGGGAGCCTGGTGGGCTGCCATCTATGGGGTTGCACAGAGTCAGACATGACTGAAGCGACTTAGCAGCAGCAGCAGCAGCAGTCTCTTATTTATTTCTTCTTTCATCTCCTTTATTTCCTTCCATCTTATAACTTTGGGCTTTGTTCCTGTTTATCTCATTAGTTTATATGGTAGGCTGCTGCTGCTGCTGCTGTTGCAAAGTCGCTTCAGTCATGTCCGACTCTGTGCGACCCCATAGATGGCAGCCCACCAGGCTCCCCCGTCCCTGGGATTCTCTAGGCAAGAACACTGGAGTGGGTTGCCATTTCCTTCTCCAGTGCATGAAAGTGAAAAGTGAAAGCGAAGTTGCTCAGTCGTGTCCAACTCTTCCCGACCCCATGGACTGTAGCCTACCAGGCTCCTCCATCCATGGGATTTTCCAGGCAAAAGTACTAGAGTGAGTTGCCATTTCCTTCTCCGTATGGTAGGCTAGGTTATGTATTTGAGATTTTTATCATTTCTGGAGGAAAACCTCTATTACTATAAACTTCCTACATGTAATTTCTTTCTCTACATGTCATGTATTTTGGAAAGTTGTTTTTCAATTTTCATTTGTTTTAAGGTATTTTCTGAGTTCCTCTTTAA
The DNA here is from genome assembly GCF_014754425.2 of Oryx dammah. Classification (NCBI taxonomy): domain Eukaryota; kingdom Metazoa; phylum Chordata; class Mammalia; order Artiodactyla; family Bovidae; genus Oryx; species Oryx dammah. The sequence continues at coordinate 27,180,692 of NW_024070207.1, forward strand.
TTTCATTATTGACCCATAGGTTCTTTAGTGGTATGTTCTTTAATATCCATATTTTTGTGCTTTTCTCATTTTTTAAATGTAGTTTATTTTAGTTTTACACCATTGTGGTTAAAAAAAAAATGCTTGACATAGCTTCTACCCTCTTAAATTTGTTGAGACTTGTTTTGTGACCTAAAGTGATACATTCTGGAGAATGTTCCACGTGTACTTGAAAAGAATGTGTATTCTACTGTATTTGGATAGAATGTCCTGTAGTTACCTATTAAGCCAACTGGTCTATTTTGTCATTTAAGACTACTTACTATTGCCTAATTTATTTTCTAGATGGTCTTTCTGCTGATGTAAGTGGGGTGTTAAAGCCCCGTTATTTTTATATCAATATCAATTTCTCCCTTTATATTTGTTAATACTTATTAAGTTGGTATGAACATAACTGTGGCTTCAGACTGTGAATTTTAAATCCTTATAACTGGACACATCTTTATTAATCAAAATAGTAACCATTACAATAAACACCTTTTTCCCAATGAGAAATGTCTGTTTATTCCTGTAACATAAAAACCCATGCTTTGGGATTTGATGAACTCTTGGAAAGCATTTTTCTACCTCCTCCTGGTGTGGAAGCATTTTCTGTACAAAAAGTTGTCAAGATGCTTGAAGAAGTGGTAATCGGTTGGCAAGAAATCAGGCGAATATGGCATATGACACAAAACTTTGTAGCCCAGTTCTTCCAACTTTTGAAGTCTTGGTTTTGTGACATGCAGTCAAGCATTGTTGTGGAGAAGAATTGGGCTCATTCTTTTGACCAATGCCGGCTGCAGGCATTGCAGTGATTGGTTGCATTTCATTGACTTGTTGAGCATACTTCTCAGATGTAATTGTTTTGCTAGGATTCAGAAAGCTATAGTGGATCAGACAGGCAGCAGACCACCAAACAGTGACCAGGACCAATTTGTGGCATAAGTTTAGCTTTGGAAAGTGCTTTGGAGCTTCTTGGTCCAACCACTGAGGCAGGCATCACCAGTTGTCATAGAAAATCCACTTTTCATCACACATCACAGTGCATTCGAGAAATGGTTCACTGTTGTTACATAAAATAAGAGAAGACAATACTGAAAAATGTTTTTTTTTTTTAAATTTTTGTTTTTGATCAGCTCACAAGGCACTCACTTACCAACCCTTTTCACCTTTCCAGTTTGCCAAAAATGCCAAATGGCCATAGAATGGTCAACTTTGTGTTCTTTGACAACTTTTTGTGTAGTTGTAAGAGGATCAGCTTTGATAATTGCTCTCAGTTGATTGTTATCAATTTCCGAAGGCCAGCCTAAGCTGGCGCACACTTCTCATCTTCAAGGCTTTTGTCTTCTTTGTAAAACTTCTTGAACACCACTGCACTTTATGTTCCTTAACAGTTCCTGGACCAAATGTGTTGTTGATGTTACAAGTCGTCTTGGGTGCTTTATGACCCATTTTGAACTCAAAGAATCGCTTGAATTTGCTTTTTTGTCTAACATCATTTCCATAGTCTAAAATAAATATCAAATACACAGCAAGTAATAAGTCATTAGCAAAAAATTAAAGTGAGAATTTAAATGTGCATTAAAATGATGTATAACATAACCACATTTATTTAAGAATGTATTCCAATATCAAATGGCAAAATTAAGGAATGCAAAACCACAATTACTTTTGCATCAACCTAATTTATCCACTTAGTTGCTCCTGTATTATTAATAAGCATCTTAACAAACATTTTAAAGCTTTTTATATTGATCTTCATGATTATATAATTAATGAATTTCACTTTAAATTCTATTTTGTCTGAAATTAGTATTGTTACTACTGCTTCCTTGTCATTTCTGTTTGAATGAAACTTTTCCCAATTTCCTCACTTTCAGTCTGTGTGTGTCTTTACCTTTGATGTCTTGTTATCATATAGATGGGTCCTGTGTTTTTATTCAGTCAGCGTCCCTATGAATTTTGATTGACATATTTAGTGCATTTTTATTTAAAGTGATTATTGATAGGCATGTACTCATTGCCATTTGGTTAATTGTTTTCTAATAGTTTTTGTTAGTGTTTCTCAGTTTTTTTTTTTTTCTTCTTTTAGTTTCCTTACTTGTGGTTTGATGATTTTCATTGGTGGTATACTTATGTTCCTTCTTTCCAGTTTTTGTATATATACTATAGGTTTTTTTTTTAATTTTTACTTATTTTACTTTACAATACTGTATTGGTTTTGCCATACATTGACATGAATCCACCATGGGTGTATACGAGCTCCCAATCCTGAATCCCCCTCCCATCTCCCACCCCATATCATCTCTCTGGATCATCCCCATGCACCAGCCCCAAGCATCCTGTATCCTGTATCGAACATAGACGGGCACTTCATTTCTTACATGATAGTATACATGTTTCAGTGCCATTCTCCCAAATCATCCCACCCTCTCCCTCTCCCTCAGAGTCCGAAAGTCCGTTCTATACATCTGTGTTTCTATAGGTTTTGGATTAAGTTTCTGCATAAAAATCACCTGGTTGCCTTATGGGGTTTCCTTTGTTTGTGACTCTTTGTTTTCCTCTTGCTACCTTTAGAGTCTTTATCTTTTACTTTTGCAATTTAAATTATGATATGTCTCAGTATTGGTCTCTTTGGGTTTATGCTATTTTGGACTCTATATACTTCCTGTACCTGCATATTTGTTTCCTTCTTCACATTTCAGAAGTTTTCATTGATAATTTTATTACATTTTTGATCCTTTTCTCTTTCTCTTCTTCTGAGATCCCTGTAATTCAAATGTTAGTATGCCTGATGACCTAGAAGTCCCTTAAATTTCCCCCCCTTTTAAAAATTTGTTTCACTTTTTGCTGTTCTGATTGGGAGAGTTCCATTATTCTGTCATCTTGATCACTTATGCATTCTTTTGTGTCACTTCAGTTCAGTTCAGTCGCTCAGTCATGTCCGACTCTTTGTGACCCCACGACTGCAGCACACCAGGCCTCCCTGTCCATCACCAACTCCTGGAGTTTACCCAAACTCATGTCCATTGAGTTGGTGATGCCATTCAACCATCTCATCCTCTGTTGTCCCCTTCTCCTCATGCCCTCAATTTTTCCCAGCATCAGGGTCTTTTCAGATGAGTCAGCTCTTTGCATCAGGTGGCCAAAGTATTGGAGTTTCAGCTTCAACATCAGTCTTCACAATGAACACTGAGGACTGATCTCCTTTAGGATGGACTTGTTGGATCTCCTTGCAGTCCAAGAGACTCTCAAGAGTCTTCTCCAACACCACGGTTCAGAAGCATCAGTTCTTCGGCACTCAGCTTTCTTATAGTCCAACTCTCACATCCATACATGACTACTGGAAAAACCATAGCCTTGATTAGATGGCTCTTTGTTGGCAAAGCAATGTCTCTGCTTTTTAATATGCTGTCTAGTTTGGTTATAACTTTCCTTCCAAGGAGTAAGCGTCTTTTAATTTCATGGCTGAGGTCACCATCTGCAGTGATTTTGGAGCCCCCAAAATATAAAGTCAGACACTGTTTCTACTGTTTCCCCATCTATTTGCCATGAAGTGATGGGACCGGATGCCATGATCTGAGTTTTCTGAATGTTGATTGTATCACTTAGTCTGCTCTTAATTCTTTATTGTCTATTTTTCATTTCAGTTATTGAATTCTTTAGTTCTGGCTTGTTCTTTTGAACATTGTCTACTTCTTTATCAAAATTCTCACTGTACTCATCTATTCTTTTCCTTAGTTCATTTAGCATTCTTATTACTAATGCTTTGAACTCTATCTGGTAAATGTTAATCTCTATTTCATTAATTATTTTTCTAGATTTTTTTTGTTCTTTTGTTTGAAACAAATTCCACTGTCTTATAATTTGATTAAATTTCTCAGTCTTTATGAAATTACATAAAACAATTACATATCCCAGTTGAAGTGTTTATTGTCCTTGTTTGGAAGTGTCCCTATGAATTGGCTTTGGTAAAACAAGTGAATGTGAAGTGTGCATGGATCATGTCTGCTCCCAGAGTGTGCTGGCAGCTGTCACCTTAGTGCAAGGTGGGGCTGGAGATAGACTGGCCAAGTATAAGTAAATAAGAGCCAAGTGTAAGCTAGGTCTTCTCCTATGCTCATAGTCATCAGCATACTATTTGGAGTGGGGCTGGATGCATAGGTACTGTTGTAGAAGTCTGGACGATCAGATCATAACCTGTTCCATTCCTTTTAATTGTGTGCACTGTCCCCAACCCTCGAGTAGAAACTTCTCCTTAGTGAGGAGGAGTGTGGACCAAAAAGGGCCAGATTTGGCAACTGTTGTTGATTGCAGCATGTGTTAGAATGGTCCTAGCATGCCAGTCAGAGCTCAAAATATCTCCCAATCCACTGCCTCAGTGAGTGACAGCCATGGTCAGGTATGAATCAGTTCCTTACCCCACAGTTTCACACTTTCCTCAGCCATAGCAGCCCTTCCTCTAGTTGGGAGATGCACTTGTGTTAGAGGAGCTGGAATAGGTGCTCAGCACAGGTAAGGGGGCATGATGCAGTGGTCATGGGATACCCACCAGAGTCACACAGTTTCAATTTGGTTACTCCACTTTGTTTCAGGGAGTAAGCAACCATGTACATGCTATTCAGGAGTTCAGTCTAGGTTTCTTACTGTCTTCCTGTCAGTTCTATGGTTTATCAAACCAGCAAAGGAGGCTCATTTTCCTGGTATTGGACACCAGACCTTGTTGCCCAATATGTGGTTCAAACTGCTCGCTGCCCATGAATGATCACTGAGCCCATGATATCACCCTCCTGTTCTGTGTCACATCCTAAGGGGTATGAATCCCAACCTAATTACATCTCTTCCCTTCTTAGTCTACTCCATGTAGCTCTTTCTTTATAACCTTGATTGTAGAAAAGTCTTTTGCAGGTCTCCAGGAGAAGGCAGTAGCAACCCACTGTAGTACTCTTGCCTGGCAAATCCCATGGATGGAGGAGCCTGGTAGGCTGCAGTCCACGGGGTCACTAGGAGTTGGACACGACTAAGCGACGTCACTTTCACTTTTCACTTACATGCATTGGAGAAGGAAATGGCAACCCACTCCAGTGTTCTTGCCTGGAGAATCCCAGGGATGGCAGAGCCTGGTGGGCTGCCGTCTCTGGGGTCGCACAGAGTCGGACACGACTGAAGCGACTTAGCAGCAGCAGCAGCAGTGTATTTTCAGTATGCTTTGATGTAATCTTGGATGGAATTGAGCACAGCATCCTTCTACTCTGCCATCTTGACCTTCTATATAAAGAGTAATGTTGCATTCATTATTGTAAATTGAACCGCCCTTGCATTCCTGAAATAAACCATACTTGCTCATGGTATAAAATTATTTTAATATAAACTCAGTTTACTTGCTAGCATTTTGTTGAATTTACTTGCTAGCATTTTAGCATTAGGTGCACAGTATGCTACTGGAGAAGAGTGGAGATAAAACTCCAGAAATAATGAAGAGGCTGAGCCAAAGAGAAAACAATGCCCAGTTGTTGATGTGACTGGTGATGGAAGTAAGTCCAATGCTGTAAAGAACAGTATTGCATAGGACCCTGGGATGTTAGTCCATGAATCAAGGTAAATTGGAAGTGGTCAAAGAGGAGATGGCAGGAGTGAACACCAACATTTTAGGAATCAATTAACTAAAATGGACCCGAATGAGCGGATTTAATTCAGATGACCATTATATCTACTACTGTGGGCAAGAATCCCATAGAAGAAATGGAGTAGCCTTCATAGTCAACAAAAGAGTCTAAATAAGATCTTGGCATCTGGTCCCATCACTTCATGGCAAATAGATGTGAAAACAATGAAAACAGCGAGAGGTTTTATTTCCTTGGGCTCCAAAATCACTGCAGCTAGTGACTGCAGCCATGAATTTAAAAGGCACTTGCTCCTTGGAAGAATACCTATGACAAACCTAGACAGAATATTAAAAAGAAGAGACATTACTTTGTCAAAAAAGGTCCGTATTGCCAAAGCTATGGTTTTTCCAGTAGTCATGTATGGATGTGAGAGTTGGACCATAAACAAAAATGAGTGCTGAAGAATTGATGCTTTTAAACTGTGGTGTTGGACTGCAAGCAGATGAAACCCAGTCCATCCTAAAGGAAATCAATCCTGAATATTCATTGGAAGGACTGATACTGAAGCTCAAACTCCAATACTTTGGCCACCTGATGCGAAGAACTGACTCATTGGAAAATACCCTGATTCTGGGAAAGACTGAAGGCAGGAGGAGAAGGGGATGATAGAGGATGAGACGGTTGGATGGCATCACTGACTCAATGGACATGAGTTTGAGCAAGCTCTGGGAGTTGGTAATGGACAGGGAAGCCTGGTGTGCTGCAGTCCATGTAGTTACAAAGAGTCTGACATGACTGAACAACTGAACTGAACTGATTTTGTTGATGTATTTTATAGCCATATTCAAAACAGATATTCATTTATAGTTTTCCTGTGATTTCTTCTGTAGGTTTAGTATCTGTGTTATGCTGTCTTGAGAATGATGTGGGAAATAATCACCACTCTTCTATTTTGGGGGAATCGTTTGTGAAGATTTGTGATAATTCTTCATTAAACCTTTGGTCAAAATTATCCATGGCTGTATCTGGTCCTGGTCTAGTCTTTGTGGATAGTTTTTATTAATCACTCATTTAATGTATTTTTTCATAAAGCTTTATTTAGATTTTTCTGTTTTCCTGAGTTAATATAGGTAATTTTTGTCTTTCTAGGAATATGTGCATTTCATCAGGGTTATCCAATTTTTTTACATAGAATTGTTCATATTTCCTTATAACCAGTTTTTTTGTTTGTTTCTGTAAAGTCTCTCCTAATGTACCTTCTTTGTTCATGATTTTAATAATTTAACTGTTTCCCTTTTGTTCTTTGTCAGTGTAGTTAAGGAAAGTTTATTGATTTGCTGATCTTTTGAAGAGTCAGCTTTTAGCTTGCTCGATTTCCCTTCTGATTTGTTTTTGTTCTCATGGTTATTTAAGCGTGTGTTTCTCAAATTTCACATATCTGTGAGTTTCCCAAAGTTCTTTTTGTTATTGATTTCTAATTTTCATTTCAATATAGGTAAAGATGATACTTTGAATAATTTCAACACTTGTCAATGTATTGAGACTTCTCTTATGGCCTGTTATTTTGCAATATCTTCTGGAACGTGTTCCATATGCACTTCAGAAGAATATGTATTCTGTTGTTATTGGGTGAATTGGTCTATACATGTTTGTTGAGTTGTTTTATAGCATTCTTCAAATCTTTTATTTCCTTGTTGATCATCTGCTTAGTTCTTCTATCCATTATTGAAAGTGAGGCATTGAAATCTCCCAACTATTATTGTTGAACTGTCTATTTATCCATTCAGTTATGTCAGTTTTTACCTCATGTAATTTAGCAATATATGTCCTTTGTACTTATATTTATGATTATGTTTTCTTGATGCATTTACTCTTTAACCATCAGAAGATATCCTTCTTTATCTCTAGTAACAATTTTTGTCTTGAATTATGTTTTAGGCTCATATTAGCATCAGTTCAGTTCAGTAGCTCAGTCGTGTCTGACTCTTTGCGACCCCATGAATTGCAGCACGCCAGGCCTCCCTGTCCATCACCAACTCCCGGAGTTCACTCAGACTCACGTCCATTGAGTCAGTGATGCCATCCAGCCATCTCATCCTCTGTCGTCCCCTTCTCCTCCTGCCCCCAATCCCTCCCAGCATAGCCACTTCTTTTCCATTCTTTTACTTTTAACCTATTTTTAAGTGAGTTTCACATAGCATATAATTTGATTTTTAAAAATATATTCAGCCAGAGTTTTCCTTTTATTTTGAATGTTTAATTCCTTCACATTCAGTGCAATTACTCATAAAATAGGATTTATGTCTGCTACTTTGGTATTTATTTTCTATATACCATATGTCTTTGTTATTATATTCCTCCACTATTGCATTTTCCTTTGTTGAATAGATTTTTTAAACATACAATTTTCATTCTTTTCCACTACTTTTAGTGTTTTTTTTTTAACAGAAAGTTATTTCTTAGTGATTGTCTTCTGAATTAAAATCAACATCTTTCTATTTAACAATCTATTTGGATAAAAACAATTTATTTTCAGTTATATGAAAAAGTTTCTCTTATGTATTTCCATTCTTTATACCCTCCTCTGTGCCTCAGTTATCATAAAATTAAATCTTTATACACTGTATATCCATCAATATAGATTTATAATTATTCCTTTATGTAGCTGTATTTTAAATCAGGATGAAAAAGATTTATAAGCAAAATATATTTATACTGCTTTTTATATATGCATATATATTTGTTTTCATCAGTGCTTTTTATTTCTTTATATGGATTTGAATTACCATACAGTATCCTCTCATCTCAGTCAATAAGATGCTGTGTTGTTTGATGAGAAACCAATTGTTCATTTTATTGAGGATCCCTTGTACAGTATATGAGGAGTGCATCTCTCTTGCAGTTTTCAAGGTTTTCTTATTGTCTTTGGCTTTCGTCTGTTTGATTGTGATTTGAGTAGGTGAGGATCCCTTTGCAGTTTTACTGTACAGATTTTGTAGAGCTTCTTAAAAGTATTAGTTAATATTTTACATCAACTTTTTGGGAAGTTTTTGTCATTATTTCTTTTTATTTTTAATTTTTTTATTTTACTTAAGAATTCTGTATTTGTTTTGCCATACATTGAAATGAATCCACCACGGGTGTACATGCATTCCCAAACATGAACCCCCCTCCATTATTTCTTTAAAATATTCTTTCTGTCTTTTTTCTCCTCTCCTTCTGAGACTTCAGTTATGTGTATGTTGGTATGCTTGATGATGTCCCACTGTTCTTCAAGACTCAGTACATTTTCCTTTATTCTTTTTACTTTTTCTCAGACTGAAAATCTCTGTGGATCTATCTTCAAGTTCTCTCTTCTTTCCTCTGCCTGCTCAAATCTGTTGAGCTTTAGTAGTGGATTTATTTTGGTTATTTATTTGTCAGCTCCAGAGTTTTTATGTACTTTTTAATAATTTCTATTTCTTTACTAACATCTTCTATCTGGCAAAAGGTTGTCTTCATCCTTTAAAAAAATTCTTATGCACGATTTTCTTTCTTTTTTTTTTATTTATTTATTTATTTATTTATTTATTTATTTTTTTTTATTTATTTTTAATTTTTACTTTACAATTCTGTATTGGTTTTGGCATAGATTGACATGAATCCACCACAGGTGTACATGCGTTCTTGCCTATTTATAACAGCTGGTTTAAAGTTTTTATCTATTAAATTTAATGTCTAGATTTTCTCAAGGATAGTTACTATGTACTTTTTATGTCCTATATATTTGCCAAATGTTTTTGTTTGTTTGCATGTTCTTTTTGTTGTTGTTATTGAAAAACTATACACTTTAAATAATGTGTAAAATCTGGATATTACATTTTCCTCCTTTCCAAGTTTTTTTTTTTTTAATGTTTTGTGGTGATAGAGTAACTTTTCTGAATTAATTCTATAAACTCTGTTTTCCTTGTTGTGTATGGCCACTATTGTCTCTGCTTAGTTATGTTAGTAATCAGCTAATGGTTAGATACAGATCTTCTTTCATTCCTGTAAACTGTGAGACTCCCATTCTTTGCAGAGTGGCTTTTTGTTACTTTTGGGGCACATCTTCAACACTACGCCAGTTGATAATTTTGCCTTGGTGTTCACTTTATATTTACATAGGGCCTCAAGATCATCTAGAAGTCATGATTTAGGACCTTCATATGAGCCTTAGGGCCTTAGGTCTTTCATCAGCATGTGTACAGCATTGGGCATGTGCACAGACTAATGCATGCACATGGTTATCTAGATTCCTGGGAAAACATTGGAGCTTCTCAAAGACTCCCCTGGATATCAAATTTCTCACCTTTTACTTTAAAAAATTTTATCTTATCATTTCTCCAACTGTTATCCATTCTATTAAGCAGCCTTAATGTTAAAGAAATGGCAAGAGTGATTTTTAGTAAATCTCCCCTCAGAAAAATGCTATTCACACTGAGTTATCTCTTATGTCAGTTAAAGAGGTTTCTGATGGAATACTCCAGAAAATCACTGAATAGATCAAGTAATGACACTTCTTTGCAAATGGGGTTTGAAGGAGGTTCAACCCCATTCTACTCCCTCCAATAGCTATCAAGCTTTGGATTTTCATTATGATTAGAAATATCTGGTTTTCAAGGCTACTGTGGAGATGGGAAAAAAGAATGGGACTAAGCAAAGTTAAAATGGCACAAAGATCCCTGCTCTTATCAATATTCAAGCATTTTTCTTAAATAAATCCTCAATGATTATTGCAGCCATTTGATTAATTTTCAGAGTTCTGAAAAAGTTGATTCTTATAATTTTTGCCAATTTTCTCATGGTTTTTGTAGAGTAGAGGTTATTTTTAAGGTAGTTTGTCATTCCTGCTGATGTAGCCATTTTTTTAAAAAAGTCATCACTGAACTTCACTATCCACCCTATACAGTTTCTTGTTCTTATAGTTTGGTCACTATTCAAAATGTTTGTGAAAATCTATAACTGCAAACACTAATTATAAGTGGAAGTGTCAGGTTGTAATGTGTTAGGAAATAAAATGTGATGGTTAAAAATCAAATTACAAAAGAAAAGTCTCACATATTATTTTCACAAACTACTTTCTCAGAAAGAGAAGTGTATACCAAGATAAGTGAATAAAGTATAAGGAAAGAAAATTTAAAGAAATGTAGCTACCTCCATAAAAGCTAGCATCATTCAAATATAGTTTCCCATAACTATAAATAGCCAGAGATCAGTGAATGTAGAACATACAAATGAAATGGAAAAATATAATAAAAGGGAATGGTTAAATTATTGAAGTATTAAATAGACTTCTTTCTTAATAGATTTACATAGAAGGATCCTAGCCAAATGCCTGCTGTCATTTGCTATTTATACATCATCTTACTGAACTTCAGAGTCAGCATTGCTGGTGGGCTTTAGCAAGCTCTGGAGATTCAAAACCAACAATCTCCTCAACCAGACGGTGCTATTCCTAGATACCCATCTGAGACTAGAGACACCTTTCTCAGTGACAATGGGTGATACTTGGAGGAGAAAGACTCTACCAGGCTAAGCTGTTGCTGGAACAACTTGGTGCCATAATTCTGTGACTTGTCTTGAGATCAGCTTCTGGAAATAAGCTATTCATTTGCATGGAATTTTTAATTTCTTTTCCTTTTTTTTTTTTTTTTGGCCATGCCACACAGAATATGGGATTTTAGTTCCCTGAACAGGGATTGAACCAGTGGCCCCTGCATTGGAATCACATAGTCTTAAGCACGGAAACTCCAGGGAAATCCCTGAATGGAATTTTAAAACAATGGAAACAAATCACTCTCCATTGTTGTGGAGCCTTCTGTGTAGCAGATTTAAAGTTGTGTCAAAAGTTAAAGCAAGAATACTAATATTTTAAAAATCAATGTTCTCATATAATTCATCATTTAAGCATTAAACTGTCACCATTTTATATATCCTCCTATAGGAGCATACATATTTTCTTACTTTCTTTCCTTTTACCTTTAAACCTATTGTGCTGTAGCATTCATACTGAGAAGTGCATAAAACATGTATGTACCATTCAGTAAAGTATCACATAGTACACATCCAAGCAACCACCACCCCAGTCAAAAAGTAGAATATTTTCCATGCCCCAGAGATCTTATTTGACTTTTCTCTTTAATGAGTGAATTGCAGTTGATTTTGTTAAATGATTTTGTGACAATTTTAGAAATAAATGTATTTTGGTAAGAAAGGGAGATGTTGTGAAACCAGATTTACGAAATAACGTTAGTATAGACATAGAAGTCAGGATCTGACCTTGGACACATAAATCTGGTGGCAGAGGAAATAGATCAGTATGTTGGTAAAAGTGGCTTAAAAAGAGAGAAAATATTGTGTGTGACTGAGTATTGAACTTGCCCACACCTTCAGGGAATAACAAAGACTCGGTTTCAAACTGTGGAAAGCTGAGTAGAAATGTAATAGGACAAAGAAAGTAACACTTTCTTAGTCTGAGATGTGAGCTAATTAGATTTTACTGATACCTGCTACAGTACAAGACTGTAGGACACTTGATTTCCACAAACTCACATCATTTATCTCTAATAATGCTGTTTTATACTCACAAATATGCTGTTTCACACAATTCACAAATTAACATATAGCACTTAATATATGCCAGGCATGGTTCTAAGCATTTTGCACATACTAACTCATTTCATGCTCTCAGCTCTTTAAGGAAAATGGAGAAACTGTAACATCAGGGGATGGCAAAGGTGGGACTCAAATTCAGAATGGCTGGCAGTAGAGTCTGTTTTGGGACTATTAAGTTTTTCTCTCTCCATCTAAGGAATTGAAAATTGTGGTTCCCTGGTAAAAATATTGGACTTCCTTTGATTGTTATCCATAACATATTCATGTTAATAGCTTGATTTTGAAGACTAACTCTTTTTTATTAGAATTAACAGTATTTTAATATATAGTAGCTATCAATATAGAGAAGAATATATCTGAGTTTTCTGTTGTGACATGAAATATATATGAAATTTAAACATTTTTGTCTAGGAAATATTTTCTCATGGGTATCAAGATTTAATAAATACAGAATGTCTTTATTTTTCAATATATTTGAAAAGGAGTATACTGATGAACTTGTATAAGGTGTTTTTATTAGCAGTATTGTAGAAAGCCCTTCCTCAGTATGATACTAATAACAGTTTAGTGTCACTGCTTTGATTAATGTTAAGGGGTTAGTAATTTTACCACCATTGCTTTTGCACCCTCCATGAAAATGCCAACACTTGGAAATAGGCAAGGAATATCTCAGCATTACTATGAAAATAATGTTGACCTCTTAGACCCCAGGAAAATATCTCTGGGAAAATACCAGAAATACAAAGACCATAGTTTTAAACTAAGGCGACTAAAATCCATTCACTGTATTTTTGTCCTATTTGGGAACAGTTACTTCCCTGGTGGCTCAGATGGTAAAGTGTCTGTCTACAATGCGGGAGACCCAGGTTTGATCCCTGGGTTGGGAAGATCCGCTGGAGAAGGAAATGGCAATCCACTCCAGTACTATTGCCTGGAAAATCCCGTGAACAGAAGAGCCTAGTAGGCTACAGTCCATGGGGTCGCAAAGAGTCAGACACGACTGAGCGACTTCACTTCACTTACTCTTTTCTGTAAGCTTTGTTCTCACTTCTGTCTCAGGGTCATGTTTGACTTGCAGCCACCTGTCCCGCTTGCATACAAATTTAGTTCTCCAGACCCATTCCTAAACCCAGACACTATTTTCATTTCCTGGGGGAAAAAAAAAATAAAAAAAACCTTTGTGCCAAAAGCCCAGAAGACAAGAACTCCCTGACTCAAGTTGAAGTCCCTCCCTTGACTTCTTACAACTTGAATTGCTTCTAGAGACCCTGAATTCCTGAATGCCTGGCCCTGTATCTCATTATCTACTTATTCCTCTCTTGAAGTTTGCTAAGCAAATCTGGTGAGTGGTGAGAGACAGATGGTAGGAAAGAATAAGAATTAAGGTTGATAAAATAGAGAACAAAAAAGGAGTCTCCTTGGTCACTTGTAAGTCAGACTGCTATCTCATGATTGTGTCAAGCTGAGTTGAATTTTTACTAAATACTTGGCCACTGAAGAAAGCTGAGTGCCAAAGAATTGATGCTTTTGAACTGTGGTGTTGGAGAAGACTCTTGAGAGTCCCTTGGACTGCAAGGAGATCCAACCAGTCCATTCTGAAGGAGATCAGTCCTGGGATTTCTTTGGAGGGAATGATGCTGAAGCTGAAACTCCAGTACTTTGGCCACCTCATGCGAAGAGCTGACTCATTGGAAAAGACTCTGCTGCTGGGAGGGATTGGGGGCAGGAGGAGAAGGCGACGACAGAGGATGAGATGGCTGGATGGCATCACTGACTCGATGGACGTGAGTCTGAGTGAACTCTGGGAGTTGGTGATGGACAGGGAGGCCTGGCGTGCTGTGATTCGTGGGGTCCCAAAGAGTCGGACACGACTGAGCGACTGAACTGAACTGAACTTGGCCACTAATGGTCATCTCCTGTGACTTTTAGGGATTAGAAGTTAGTTATTATTCTTTTTTTATTCATTTATTTTTTTGTTTTGGTTATGCTGGGTGTTTCTGGCTGAGTGCAGGCTTTCTCTAGTTATAGTGAGTGGGGACTATTCTTCTTTGCAGTGTGTAGGCTGATTGTGGTGGATTCTCTCTTGTTGCAGAGCATGGGGCTCTACGGCATGCAGGCTTCAGTAGTTGCAGCTCCTCGGGTCTAGAACACAGGCTCAGTAGTTGTGGCGCACAGGCTTAGTCGCTTGGTGGTATGTGGAATCTATCCAGACCAGGGATCAAACCCATGTCCCCCAGATTGGCAGGCGGGTTCCTATCCACCATGCCACCAAGGAAGTCCTGTTTAGTCATTTTTAAGAGCTTGTACTAATGAAAAAAAAAGTGAGAGAGTCCAGTCTTTTCTCCACCTACAGGCAAATTTCATTGTAGTTAGCTTACTGTGACAGATAAATTTGAGGTTGATATTTTTGTTCCATTCCTTATGGCTCCTCACTGTCTCTGCACAGTTTCCCCAAGAGCAGCTCTCTATTATGTACTACTGAAGAACTATATTTTGCAGGCAATATGACCCAGTTCTGACAACGTTAGGGGGCATGCTAGGACCTCACATTACAGCAAGCAGAAGTGTAGGTGGGAAGGAAGTCTGACTTGGGCAAATGATAACCTTCGTCCATGCCATTCTTTTATCATCATCATTAGAATCTTTTGTCCATAGAATTTAAAATAAATTTTTAAAAGCTTTTAGTTTTACCCTTTCTGTTTATAAAAAAGAAACAGTCAAGATTTGAGAGCTGGCTAAAAATAATCAAAAGTTTATTTTTAGATTATAAGAGGTTTTGACACCTGCCAGCATATTCAATTACAGTAAAGGCATGTAGAGTTATTTTTATCTAATTCTTATTATTTACTATATTGACAATTAAAACATTAAGCACTTGCTAGGTGAAAATCTATAAGGGCTGTGGGAAACCAAAGTAATAACTAATATATGAATCTTCCTCTCAAAAATCTCAAACTGAAGTGAGAGGTAGAAAATAGAGAGGAGGTAGGTAGGTAGGCAGGCTTCCCTGGTAACCCAGCTGGTAAAGAATCCACCTGCAATGTAAGAGACCTCAGTTTGATTCCTGGGTTGGGAAAATCCCCTGGAGAAGGGATAGGCTACCCACTCCAGTGTTCTTGGGCTTCCCTGGTGGCTCAGACATTAAGGAATCCACCTGCGGTGTGGGAGACATGGCTTCTATTCCTGGATTGGGAAGATCCCCTGGAGGAGGACATGGCAACCCACTCCAGTATTTTTGCCTGGAGGGTCCTGGTGGACAGAGGAGCCTGGCAGGCTGCAGTTCATGGGGTAGCAAAGAGTTGACACAACTGAGCAATAAGCACGGCACATTACGTATTAATGTAGCATTAGAGTAGCATTAATACGGTAGGTACGTATTAATTCCTTGTGATAGAAACTTGTGAATGCATAAAGAGATATATACAGACTCAGTATGGTACCAGCCTACCTCATGGTTCTAAGTATAATATTGGTGGTGTATGGAGCTGTCTCAGGTGTATGGTGTTCTCCAAATGAGCCCTCCCAGGTACTCAGTCACAAGGTCTGGTGGTTGATGAAGAATCTGCTTTTTAAGTGCTGACCCAGGTAATATGTATCCACTGCCAATAAATATCAGACACTTGGATATAATCAAAATCAGTCTTCAGAGATGAATTTTAGTCTTTCCCTGACTCTCACTGAAGTATTGCAAGTCGTTAAGTCCCATCTAAGAAGGAGCTACTTATGTTCTCTTGGGCAACACCATTGAAAAATCATTACAAGAGGATTTGTTACTTTTAAGGGAAGATCTCCAACTCTAAACAGTAATTATGCTGTGATCATTAATACTGAACAACTTGCTAAAACATTAAAAAATTTTTTTCTAGTTGGGTCATTAACATCATAAAGTGCGATGGGGATCAAAGTATTGCCTGGAGTGTCTCCTATCTCTAGGAGATAAGTGGCATGGGCAAAAATCAAAGAGAACTTCATCTTCTTTCTCACTTAGCTTTGATTTGGAAAGGAGGTAGTTAAGTTACATCCAGAAAGTGGCAGTTAGAAAAGTTGCCTTCTATTGCATGCTTTTGCTGCAGCAATTACCTCAGCTACAAATCTCATTTACAGAACTCTTTTGAAAGTGCTATCTGGACGATGGCAGAATACACTGGAAATCAATGGAGGGTGATTTCATTCCCAAATTGAAGTTACCATTTAATAGTCAGGGAAAAAAACACACACTCACACACCCCAACCTCCTTCTTATTCATTAATAGATTCCTCAGTAGCAATTATGAGGCTCAACTTTCACAAATTCAATTACTTCTCGAAAAATATGAATTATAAACACTCTTTACCAATTGAAATGCAATCACATCCTAGCTTCCAGAAGGAAAATAGACAGGAACTGTTGGAAATGATCCTAATCATGATGCTAATAAGTAACAGCCCAGTACGTCGTAGTCTGCAAAACAGGCCAGTGCCTGCTTCTCTGTACCTACTGTTATATGATGTTTTCTTTCCTGATTTATAGTATCCTAGCAACCATCATGCACATTAGTCCTAATGGATCTAAAAATGATGCACTGGGAAATTTGTCCCTAAAGATCTCATGCTCCAGGGAGGGACACTTTCTCCTTGGGGCGGGGGCAGGGGCAGTGCATGTCAATAGCGAAATAGATGTGTGGGGATTAAAGTCCTTTTCTTTGATCTGAGATTTCATTGCCCTTCTTGATCCCGTATAGTCAGAGGGCCTGTAATCCAGGTTTAATCTAAATATTGATAGATGGCAGTGCTGCCAAGAGATCCTAATTCCACATGAATATTCACAGCAGAAGAGCCTGGGGATATTGCCTACTAGAGATGACCTTAAGTCTAGCAAAAGTGGACATTGACAATGGCTCTAAATTTCCACCTTATTTACTATTCATTGATTTAAGACAGGAAGGATGCTGTCAAAATTTTCATATACCCTGTCATTGGTAAGGCTTTAAGTCATTCTCAGTCATTCTCATCTTACTGTAAATTAGATTAAATATCAACTTCATTAGGGCCATCTGATCAAGGTTGGATTTTTTTTTGATACAGAATAAGATTTAGAACTAGGGATAGGGCATAAGAGGTAGAGAAAAGTCAAAAGAAAGAAAGCTAGAGGGAAGTCCCTCTTTAGCCCAGGTTCTTCAAAGTTAGTTTGAGGAACAGTTTGTATCAGGGACTTTTCCGGATATGCCCTGTGTATTGAGGTAAACTGTACCTGAAGGAGTACTGAGTCTACTGTAAATTTGAATGGTCCACTAATTTCACAGTGTTGTCAGGGAAGACATTTTATAACTAAGATAGTACTAAATGATTGAGAATGTCTTTCCATCCTGATCTTGAACTCACTTCCCCAACTCCATATTCCCTTCATTTCAGCCATAACATACTTTCCATCATCACTGAGAACAGCCCTGATCAATGATCCTGAATTCTGATCTTTCTCTCTGACCACAATATCCTGTGCTTCTCTGGCTCTTCACCACTTAGTCCCTGCTCAGTGTTCTCTTTTTAGTCCCATCATCACCTTCAAGCCCTTAATTAGTTCTCATTCTCCCATCTCTTTGCCTCCCACTGTGGTTTGCCTTCATACTCACTTGGGCTCGGTGGGCAACTGTTTTGATGATGTGCTCACTAATATCCTGGGATTCCTTATCAGCAGTCTGTCAGAGTTCCTGCCTTGCCAATCCAAAGCTTGGATACCCACCCGCCATCCACTTTCTTTTGCTTCTGAGGTGCTATTTCTAAGGAAAGTCATGAAAGCATGATGATCTGATTCCCTATGGCCATGCTAGATCATTTCAGCTGCACCTTCTTGGCCTGATCATCTACACTTCTTTTCATGACTTGCTTGCTCCCTTTATCATTTATTCATTCTTTTGACAAAGTTTTATTAACTGATTATTGCATTTTATATATGGCCCAAGCACCAAGGATATGATAAAGATTAAGACTGACAGGGAACCTTCCCTCAGTGAAGAAGTGATGGAGTGAAGGAAACTAAGTGACAGAGTTTATCATTTAGTAAAGTAATGTGGGAAATAAATATGTTTTAAAAAGCAATTTCATAAAAGCAAGTTCTTTGCAGGAGGGTAAGTGTAAGATGACCTGAGATAGGAACAGGCTCAGAGTGTTCAAAGGACTAAATGAAAGTCAGCATAGGTGGACTACAAAGGGAAAGAAGGAGAGAGAATGTAAGATCACAGAGATGGTCAAGAGACCATGAAAAAGACATAGGATTTCATTCTACTTTCAGTGGGAATCCACTGGAGAATTCTAACCCAAGGAGTGATATTTTCTGATTTATATTTTGGTAGGATCACTTTGCCTCTGTGTGGTAGATGTAAGAAGCAAGTGTGGAAACAAAGAGAACAAAGACACTAGTGGTAAAACAAACAAATGAATACAACAAAACAGAATCAGACTCACAGATATAGAGAGCAGACTAGTGGTTACCATGGGGAGAGGGGTTGCAGCGGGGAGTGCATGAAGGGGGAAAGGGGTTAAGAGTTACAAGCTACTAGTTATAACTAAGATATAAGGAATGCAATGTACAGCACAGGAAATGCAGTCAATATTTTCCACTAATAACTTTAAGTGGAGTGTAATCTATAAAATTACTGAATTACTGTGTTGTACACCTGAAACTAATATAATATTGTAAATCTGCTCTACTTCAGTTAAAAAATCCAAATGAGGGGTGATGTTGGTTTGGATCAGGGTTGTAACAGTAGAGATGGTGAAAGTGTGTGGATTCCATTGAGGAAGTCAAAGGCTGAATGATATGCTCAGGGTCTAATAAAATAACAACTGTTCCCTTTAAAAGTCATATTTAAGTTGGTATTTTGCTTCATCTGAAGGAGAGAAAGTATATTTTCTATTGTAGCTACTCCTCCACACTTTGGTCCTAGCTCTGATGCACTTGTGTGGGGGGCGGCAAAAAAAAAAAAAAAAGAGAAATACCATAGCATGACATCTCATATCTCTTTGAGTGCCCTCTTCCTGTCCTTTTCCTGGTTTCAGTCTCCTTCAATGCCCTGCACTTATTTCTTGTCTTTCTTCCCATATGGAAACTGTGAATGTCTTGCCTCTTCTGTCCACAGAGGTGAATCTCAGGTAAGAATCTCAGTAATTGTAAAGAGCCATAAAGAGAGAGGCTGTTGAGCAGAGTTGGGGACAGACATTGTCTCTAGAATCCTTCCCAGCAAATTATATCTCACCAAGTTCAGTGCCTACTCCTAAGCTAGGTCTCCAAGAGTCTTTTTTTAAACTACCATTCCATGGTCAGAGATAGAAATACCAGACTTCTTGAAAAAATAAGTGTTCAAAAGAGCCAGCAGACCTCATCCTATTATTTTCTGTTTTCTGAGTACTGGAAAAGTTTGGAAGGAGATAGAAAATTGATTCTGATCTCTGCATTTTCCCTGAGCTTATTCCATCCCTTATTTAGCCAGCTCCAAGCAGCACCAGTGTTAACGTATATTACCTTGCTAATCTTGACATCACATCTGTGAGCCACATCAATAGTCAGATTTCTCATTTTCCAGATCAGTCAATCAACACATATTTTTAAAAGCCTAGACTAGTTTTACCTGCCATGGCCCATGTTTTGGCCTAAAATACAGATGTGTGAGCTGTGATTCTTATATGTGGGATACAAGCTGAAGGCACGAGAAACAATTAGAAAGCAAAGCAGCAATTGATCACGTGTTAACTTGGATTATATAGATTCTAATTTAGCCTGAGTTCTGAGATGGAAACATCAATTTTTATTTAACATTGAACTCTAGACTGTTAGACCTGGGAAGGCACTTCAAGTCTAATCTACTCAGTTTATAATGATCTGGATTCTGAGACCCCCAACAGATGAAGTAAATTAACTGTGGTCACAGGCATGTCAGTGACAGAAACCCAGGTAGTCTCTAAACTCCAGTCCAGTGTTTGAAACATTCCAAGAAACTTCCCCACCAGTCATATTCTTAGTGTGTTTTTCTGTTGTTCAGTTGCTCATTCATGTCCGACTCTTTGCAATCCTCTGGACTGCAGCACATCAGCTTTCCCTGTCCTTCACCATCTCCTGGAGCTTGCTCAAACTCACGTCCATTGAGTGGATAATGCCGTCCAACCATCTCATCCTCTGCTGCCACCTTCATCTCCTGCCCTTAGTCTTTCCCACATCAGGGGTCTTTTCCAATGAATCAGCTCTTTGCATCAGATGGCCAAACTATTGGAGCTTTAGCTTTAGTATCCGTCCTTCCAATGAATATATAGGGTTGATTTCCTTTAGGGTTGTCTGGGTTTGATATCCTTACAGTCCAAGGGACTCTCAAGAGTCTTTGCCAGCACCACAGTTCGAAACCATCAATTCTTTGGCGCTCAGCCTTCTTTATGCTCCAACTCTCATATCCATTCATGACTACTGGGGAAAAAAAATGAAAAGAAACATAGCTTTGACTAGGAGGACCTTTGTTGGCAAAGTCTTTTTAATATGCTGTCTAGATTGGTCATAGCTTTTCTTCCAAGGAGCAAGCGTCTTTTAATTTCATGGCTGCAGTCACCATCTGCAGTGATTTGGGGGCCCCCAAAATAAAGCCTGACCATTGTTTCTGAACTAATTGAAAAAGCTCAATCCTCAAAAAACTAAGATCATGGCCTCTGGCCCCATCACTTCATGGCAGATAGATGAGGAAACAATGGAAACAGTGTTTCTCTATACATGCATTTTATTGGCCATTTGGCTGTGATTCTATTAATCCAAGGTGAACATCTGCAGTTTCTTTTGCCATTTAAGAATCTCACCCAGGAATGACTTCATTTCAGATGTCCTAAATCTAGAGCCCAGTGTTGGGTGACAGAGGTCCCTGAGATACATATTCAGCTGCTCTCAGGATCTGTCAGTAATCTCCAGGCTCTGCTCTATGCTCACATAATTAATCAACAAGGGATTGACAGTCAGCAACATTTGTGGGTCAGACTTTGAGCTGGGTTGGAGGGGAATTGGTCCTTACTGGGCAGGAAAGCTCAGTCTAATTGGGAAGACATGTATGCTATTTATGATGGAAGTGTTCCTATAATAGAGATATAGTCCCTAATTTTAACAGGTTTCTAGCTTGATTTAAGCAAAAAGGAAAACAGAAAAAATGAGCATCCAAATAACACACACACACAAGCACAAATACAGATATGTTGTGGTCACATGTGCACACTCACAGCAAGTTGTCACCTATCCAGAAGAAATAACTACAATGAGTGAATTCATGAATTGGTGTTTTATGTTGTTATTTTTAAAAGTATTAAGTGTTTAAGCAAACCAGTGTACCATAGTTAATGAGGAAGCTAGCTGAACTTGAGTTTCATTGTTCTCAGTTAATATAGTCTCATAATTTTGATGAAGACAGATCATTTTACTTAAGGAAATGTTTACCTTACAGCAGGAATGTAGTTTGAATCTATTCTTGAATTTCGTTTGTGTAGATAATATGTAGTGTTTAACCAGGAATGAAGCTAGGTGTAAGTCATAAAGAAAGTGATCTTTATTGAGCACCTGCTATATCCAATTCACTTTGTAGAAATTATCCTAACAACAATCTTGTGAGAGATTATCTTAATATTAATAATGAGATGACTGAGGCTGAGATGGGATTGGAAAGCAGATCTCTCTGAGTTAACCTCGTGCTCCAGCCATACATTTTTAATAGTAAACTAATACTCTGTTTAGTTTCTGACAATTGGGGGTAGGGTGGGAGAAATAGAGCTTTCTGAAAACCTTGGGCAGAAAGTGTAAACTTTTAAATTATTTTTAAAACTATTTTCAGTTCAGTTCAGTCACTCAGTTGTGTCCAACTCTTTGTAACCCCATGAACCACAGCACACCAGGCCTCCCTGTCCATTGCCAACTCCTGGAGTCTACCCAAACTCATGTACATTGAGTCGGTGATGCCATCCAACCATCTCATCCTCTGTCATCCCCTTCTCCTCCTGCCCTCAATCTTTCCCAGCATCAGGGTCTTTTCAAATGAGTTAGCTCTTCGCATCAGGTGGCCAAATGATTGGAGTTTCAGCTTCAACATCAGTCCTTCCAATGAACACCCAGGACTAATCTTCTTTAGGATGGACTGGTTGGATCTCTTCGCAGTCCAAGGGACTCTCAAGAGTCTTCTCCAACACCACAGTTCAAAAGCATCAATTCTTCTGTGCTCAGCTTTCTTTATAGTCCAACTCTCACATCCATACATGACCACTGGAAAAACCATAGCCTTGACTAGATGGACCTTTATTGGCAAAGTAATGTCTCTGCTTTTGAATATGCTGTCTAGTTTGGTCACAACTTTTCTTCCAAGGAGTAAGTGTCTTTTAATTTCATGGCTGCAGTCACCATCTGCAGTGATTTTGGAGCCTAAAAAAATAAAGCCAGCCACTGTTTCCCCTGTTTCCACATGTATTTGCCATGAAGTGATGGGACTGTATGCCATGATCTTAGTTTTCTGAATGTTGAGGTTTAAGCCAACTTTTTCGCTCTCCTCTTTCACTTTCATCAAGAGGCTCTTTAGTTCTTCTTCACTTTCTGCCATAAGGGTGGTGTCATCTGCATATCTGAGGTTATTGATATTTCTCCCGGCAATCTTGATTCCAGCTTGTGTTTCATTCAGCCCAGTGTTTCTCATGATGTATTTTGATAGATGACAAATATTGTAGGTAATGGATAAATTTGAAGAGATCAACATATTTAATCAAAAGCTGAATTTGGTTTTAATGAACTTGTCCAAGATCTTTAGTTGTTTCTGGTCAAAGAGTATACTGTTTGCCTGATTAGTATTCATCAGAGGGCAATTATTTTTCAGACTTAAACTTCCTTTGGTTGAGTACATGTAATTACTAGACTTTTATCCAAACCAAGATTTTGGATAATGATAAGAGTAAAGAGAGGCCATGAAGTAAGATATAAGCTAATATTCAGAGACATTTCTGATTAGCTTCAGACAATGAGAGTTCTAGTTAAACCATGAAAATTTGGATTTAAAGGCAAGTGTGGAGGGGTGTGCATCATAGCTTTTGTGAAAAGCAGCTTTAGAGTGTTGACAAACTCATC
Source organism: Oryx dammah (assembly GCF_014754425.2). Taxonomy (NCBI): domain Eukaryota; kingdom Metazoa; phylum Chordata; class Mammalia; order Artiodactyla; family Bovidae; genus Oryx; species Oryx dammah. The sequence goes on from NW_024070207.1 coordinate 27,204,050, forward strand.
ATGAATTCTCATTTGGTAATACAGTCTCTTGAGTGGTAATGTGGGAGATCTCAAATTTCCATGAAGAATATTTGCATTATAACATTTAAAATCTTTTCTTTATAGATGAATTTTTAGTAAACTCTCATTCACCTGTGTCACTGTTGCAAACATAAAGTATTTATACAAAGTTAGCCTTTTCAAAAGCTCTGATGTTGAGGAACTGAGGAGGGGAGACCCAGGAGCAAAGTCACTCCACTCTTCTCCTTCCAAGGGTGGGAGACATTGGTTTCCAATGGAACTTTTTGACCTGCTATTTTTTTTTCTTGATGAGTCAATAATATTATCAGTTGAAATTCAAATAGTTAGTCATTTGGTTACATTATATTCCAATAAAGTCCCAATTAAATTGAATCCAGTTAATTTTGACACTTAGTTACACAGAATTTTGATTCATTGCTGTTACCTGTCTCTGAAAAAGAAAGAAAAATAAGTAAAATGATATCATATCAGGAATTTAGTGAGACAAAAATATCCCTATATGATGTTCTGTGCTCATTAAAATTGCAACACATTGTTCTATCATTTTCCTCATTCTGAAGGTCCTGGATAGTAAATACTGATGTTCACCCTGAAGAGGCGACAAGGAATGATTCCATTGTATCCTTTAGATTCTAGGTTCTAAAGAAGAGAAGTGTGCTGAGACATAATGGAAAGATTTTCCAGCAAAAATGAAGAGTGAAATTACGAAGTATTTTCACAGGGTGCAACAGAGCTTTGGCAGGTTAGAACAGTAGACTGAAACTAAGAAGATAAAGTATAATAAAGGCTAATGAGAAGTTCTGTACACAATATCTCCTCCCTCCAAAAAAGAAAAAAAAAAGATTAAACTGAGGAAGCTGAGGTTGAAGTGACTGCTTGTGAAAAAGCCCGAGGGGCTTCCCTGGTGGCTCAGAGGTTAAAGCATCTGCCTCCAATGTGGGAGATCTGGGTTCAATCCCTGGGTCAGGAAGATCCCCTGGAGAATGAAATGGTAACCCCCTCCAGTATTCTTGCCTGAAGAATCCCATGGACAGAGAAGCCTGGAAGGCTACAGTCCATGGGGTCGCAAAGAGTCGGACATGAGTGAGCGACTTCACTTTCAGTGGTAAAACCAGTGAATGCTGATGTTTTGACCAAAAGGCTAATGTAATCTGAGAGTATGTTATATCATTTCTAGGTTATAGTCCCACTATTACCTGTGCTGATCAGATGAATTACATAATATGGAGTTTGTGGGGAACTTATAGGGAGGATATTGATAAACTGAATGATAAAGGAAGATGACCTTGATAACCTACGGTTTCTGTAGGAACTGGCTGAAGAAAATTAGTGAGTCAAATCTGAGTTGTGGTAGAAGGCAGATAGCCCTTTTGTAACTTAGGCAATGCTAACATGTAGAAGACAATAGATTTATTTCTTTATACTTCCAAAGACTCACTCTGATCAATGGACTTTAAAAGATGGGAACATTTCTGGGTTCTGTGACATGATTCTTGCACTCTGCAGGGAGTTGTGTTAGATGACCCTGCAGATCCCTTCCGGTTATAACATTTAAGCTTCTGACAAGTATCCAGGTGATTGTTAATCCTCCCTTTACCTGAAGCTTGCTATACAAAAATTCATTTGACTGGAAGAGAACAAGATTATACTAAGATAATTTGAGCTAAAGTCATTTCCACCAGGTACAGGCATTTCTGCATTGAAAAGGTAACCATGGTGCTTCATCTTCATCTATTTGATTTTTCCCTATCTTTGTTGCTTTTTCTTTCCTAATTTTTAAGTTATTTTTTGAGATTCCATTGTCCAAATTCAGCAAAACCTAAATTGCAACACAGTTATGCAGTGTTAATACCATCTACAGTGTTGTAGGCTGATCATGGGAACATAGAAATATGTATGAACTGTGAATTTCAAAAATTGATCCCCTCCTTTTTTCCTGTCTGGAAACTAGGGTTTAAGTCCTGCATGGAGGAACATTAACTTTGGGTTGATTTATAAGATAATTGAAAAATAGAACTATAATCCTGATACTTGAGAAAGTAATTGCTGAAGCAAAAAGATCACTATTTTATAGTTTTCAAGGGAGTGGTGGAAGCAGCAGCAGTAGCAGCAGAGTCTTAGCTTAAGGTAGACATGGCAAGAGGTTGCTTTACAGAAGGGCATTAGGCCATCCTATAACCTCCATTAGCCCTGCCATCCTCAATTAAAAAATACATCAGGCTAATAGTGGCAGAAGATATTTATAGCCTACCAGTATAAAAATAGTCCAACCTGACTAAGCATATGAAAAGATGTTCAATTTCACTAGCCATCAGGGAAATGCAAATTGAAATTATAGTGAGATACCACTACACACCCACCACAGTGGCTAAAATTAAATAGATTGACAACAGCAAAGCTTTATGAGTACTTAGAGAAACCAAAGCTCCTGTACTTTGCTGTAAGAGTATAAAATATTGCAACCACTTTGGAAAACTATATTGCAGTTTCTCATGCTTAAACATACATCTACCTGTGACCCAGCATTTTGACTCCTAGGCTCTTTTCCTAGGAGAAATGAAAATATATGTCCACAGAAGGAACTTGTACCAAACGTTTATAACAGCTTTAAAAAAATACCCTCAAGATAGAAACAACTCAGATAACCCTGAACAGGAGAATGGAAAACAAATTATGCTGTATCCAATCATTGTAATACTACTCAGCAAAATGAATTACTGATATATGCTAAAACATAGTCCCATCCTTTTTTAAACCACTTTATTCAGGTATTATTGACATACAAAACACTGTAACTAGTTAATGTATACAGGATGATGAGTTTGGAGATAAGTATACATCCATGAAATCATAAGCACAATCAATGCCATAAACATATCCATTGCCTATAAAGGTTTCTCCCAGTTATTTGTTTGTTTAGATAAAAACACAGCATAAGATCTACTCTTTTAGCACATTTTTAAGTGTACAATTCAGTGTTGTTAACTGTAGCCATGTGATGTGCAATAATACATCTCTAGGGCTTAATCACCCGGTATAACTGAAACTTTGTACCCTTTGACCAAGACCTTGTCATTTCACACCCCCAGTGCTTTTTCACCACCACTCTGTGCTCTGCTTCTGTGAGTTCTACTATTGAATATTCCCCATGTAGGTGTAATTTAGTATTTTTTCGTTTGTGTCTCGTTTATTTCACTTGGCATAACGTCCTATAGATTGATCCATGTTGTTGCAGATGACAGGATTTACGTTATTTGTTTTAAGGCTAATGGGGAAAAAATGTTCTCATCAATTAATAGATCAATGTTATGTACACAAGGTTGAATGAGTGAAACCAGAGACAAAAGAGTATGTATTTATAATTCCATTTCAGTGAATCTCAAGAACAGACAAAACAATCAAAACAGTGGTTACCTAGGCAAGGGGTTGCCCTGAGGGATTGACTGGGAAGGAGTAACAAGGAAACTTTCTTCTGGGATGTTAGAAATATTCCATATCTTGATTTGGGTATTGGTTACAGTTGTCTAACTTTTGTCAAAACTCATTAAATTTATACTCTTATGACGTATATTTCTCTATACATAAAGTTTACTTCAATAAAAATAAAAATTTAAAAATATGCCAGCAATTAGCATGTTGAAACTTTCATGTAAACCATAGCAAGACCCATGTGCTTAAAATCTTGATATGGAGATGCAGCTTCAAAAGAGATTCCCTCAGTAGATCTCCAACCAGATCACCATACATATACTTCTTTCCCATGTGGAAATTCTAGAGTTACCACTGGGTTAATGCCTATGGAAAACAACAGCTGAGAAGAGGATAGAATCTTCACAGGTCATGGGATCCTGTATGGTCTGGATATTTGGCCACTGAAATGGGTACTCAAACTAAAATAGGATCTAAATAATAGATGTCTCAGAAGGGAACATTTGAAGGATAGGTAAAGATCAAAGCCTTCCATATTGCTTTTCATGGAAGGTCAACAAGGAAAGTGTATGATTTTAGAACTAAATGGGCCTGGGTGATTATAAAAAACTTTTCATGTGCTCAAGCCTTTTATCTATAAAATGGAGGTCATACCATCTCCCATAAAAACAGTTTAAATCAGAATTATAAATATTAGCTATTAATTTCCTAGTTCTATGGGAAACATGTAGTTAAGTGGCTATACATGGTTAAGTGGGGGCTGACTAGATATTTTTATAGACTAAACACAATATGAAGTTATTATAAAATGCAGAATATTTTTCCTGTTCTATACATTACATCCCCATAACTCATTTATTTTACAACTAGTAGGTTGTACTTCTAAATTCCCTTCACTTATTTTATATTTCTCCTCCATTCCCCTCTGGTAACCATTAGTTTGATTTTGTATCTGTGAGTCTGTTTTTGATTTACTATATGTTTGTTTTCTTTTTTAGATTCCACATATAAGTAAAAACATACAGTATTTATTTTTTTCTACCCTACAGTTCACTAAGCACAACACCCTCCAGGTCCCTTTATGTTTTTACAATGGGAAAATTTCATTCTTTTTATGACTGAGTAATATTCCACTGCATGTGTGTATACTATATCTTATTTATCCATTCACATGTCAGTGGACATTTAGATTGCTTCTGTGTCTTGGGTATTGCAAATGATGCTGCTGTGAACATAGGGTGCATATATCTTTTTGAATTAGTGTTTTCATTTCCCTTGGATAAATACACTAAAGTGGAATTGCTTGATCATATTATAGTTCTAGTCTTAATATTTTGAGAAAACTCCATTGTTTTCCATAGCAGCTGCACCAAGTTAAATTCCCACCAAGGGTTCCCTTTTCTCCATATCCTCACCAACATTGTTATTTGTAGACTTTTGGATAATAACTTTTATGACAGGTGTAAGGTGATATCTCATTGTGGTTTTAATTTGCATTTTCTTTATCATTAGTGATGTTGGACATCTGTTCATGTGCCTGTTGGCCATCTGTATATCTTCTTTGGAAAATTCATACTCAGGTTTTCTGCCCATTTGAAAAATCAGATTGGGTTTTTTATATTAATGTATGAATTCTTTTTATATTTTGAATATAACACTTTATCAGCCATATCATTTGAGGCTCTGACCCTTTTCAAGTTCGCTTTAAAGAGGGCTACTTTTCCTCATTCAGTTCAGTTCAGTCGCTCAGTCATGTCCGACTCTTTGTGACCCCATGAATTGCAGCATGCCAGGCCTCCCTGTCCATCACCAACTCCCGGAGTTCACTCAAACTCACGTCCATCGAGTCAGCGATGCCATCCAGCCATCTCATCCTCTGTCGTCCCCTTCCCCTCCTGCCCCCAATCCCTTCCAGCATCAGTCTTTTCCAATGAGTCAACTCTTCATATGAGGTGGCCAAAGTACTGGAGTTTCAGCCCAAGATAGTAGTCATGGGTAAATGTGGCTTTTTAATTGAAATTAAAAGTAAATAGAATTAAAAATTCAATTGGTCAGTTGTACTAGCTGTGTTATAATAACTCAATAGCCAGGTGAAGCTAGTAGCTATTGATGTTTCAAATATGGGGTTTAGATTCAGATATTATAAGGTGTGTCTTTAATTATAGCATCTTGAAAATCTGTTGGGGAGAAAAGTGAAATAATCAGATGAATTTTACCTCTGGCCTTAGAGTAAAAAAGGGACAAGAATAACAAAGTTGAGTATGGACTTGAGACCCAGGTAACCTAGTTTAAAAGCATGCTTCTAACATTTACTAGTGTGTGATCTTGGGTAATCTCTCAGTTTCTCTGTGCCTATTGCTCTATCAGTAAAGTTTTGGTAATAGTGTGTGCTCAATCTCTCAGTCATGCCTAATTCTTTGCGACCTCATGGATGGTAGCCTGCCAGTCTCCTCTGTCCATGGAATTTTCCAAGGAAGAATACTGGAATAGATTTTCATTTCCTTCTCCAGTTTGTTGTTGTTCACTCGCTCAGTCGTGTCCGACTCTTTGTGACCCCATGGACTGCAGCATGTCAGGCTTCCCTGTCCTTCACCATCTCCCAGAGCTTGCTCAGAACTCATGTCCATTGAGTCAGTAATGCTTGATTTGTTACCCAAGATGTGGTCTATCCTGGAAATGCTCATTGTGCACTTGAGAAGAAGGTATATTCTGGATTTGGATGGAATGTCTTGATGATATCAATGAGATCCATCTTGTGTAATGTATCATTTAAGACTTGTGTTCCTTATTAATTTTCTGTTTTGATGATCTGTCCATTGGTGTAAGTGGGGTACTAATGCCTCCTACTATTATTGTGTTACTATCAATTTCTCCTTTTATGTCTGTTACTGTTTATCTTATGTATTGGGGTGCTCCTGTGTTGGGTGCATAGATATTTACAATTGTTATAGCTTCCTCTTGGATTGCTCCCTTGAACACTATGTAGTGTCCTTCCTTATCTCTTGTAATATTCTTTACTTAAAGGTCTGTATTGTCTGATATGAGGATTGCTACTCCAGCTTTCTTTTGCTTTCTATTTGCTTGGAATATATTTTTCCATCCTCTAACTTTCAGTCTATACATGTCTTTAGGTCTGAAGTGGGTAGACAACATATATGTGGGTCTTGTTTTTGTATCCATTCAGTCAGTCTGTGCCTTTTGGTTAGAGCATTTAATCCATTTATATTTAAAGTAATTATTGATATATATGTTCCTAATGTCTCTTGAGAAATCTGTATGCAGGTCAATAAGCAATAGTTAGAACTGGACATGGAACAGCAGAATGGTTCCAAATAGGAAAAAGAGTACATCAAGGCTGTATATTGTCATTGTGCTTATTTAACTTATATGCAGAGTACATCATGAGAAATGCTGGGCTGAATGAAGCACAAACTGGAATCAAGATTGCTGGGAGAAATATCAATAACCTCAGATATGCAGATGACACCACCCTGATGGCAGAAAGTGAAGAAGAACTAAATATCCTCTTGATGAAAGTGAAAGAGGAAAGTGAAAAAGTTGGCTTGAAGCTCAATATTCAGAAAACAAAGATCATGGTCCCATCTGGTCCCATAGCTTCATGGCAAATAGATGGGGAAACAGTGGCAACAGTGGCAGATTAGTTTTTGGGGCTCCAAAATTACTGCAGATGGTGACTGCAGCCATGAAATAATAATTTAAAAAACCCCACTTACTCCTTGGAAGAAAAGCTATGACCAAGCTAGACAGCATATTAAAAAGTAGAGACATTACTTTGTCAACAATGGTCCATCTAGTCAAAACTATGGTTTTTCCAGTAGTCATGTATGGATGTGAGAGTTGGACTTTAAAAAAGCTGAGCACCGAAGAATTGATGCTTTTAAACTGTGGTGTTGGAGAATATTCTTGAGAGTCCCTTGGACTGCAAGAAGATCAAACCAGTCCATCTTAAAGGAAATCATCCCTGAGTGTTCATTGGAAGGACTGATGTTGAAGCTGAAACTCCAGTACTTTGGACACCTGATGCAAAGAGCTGACTCATTTCTCATGCTGAGAAAGATTGAAAGCGAGAAGAGAAGGGGACGACAGGATGAGATGGTTGGATGGCATCTCTGACTCAATGGACATGAATCTGAGTAAACTCCAGGAGTTGGTGCTGAACAGGGAGGCCTGGCATGCTGCAGTCCATTCAATCACAAAGAGTCAGGCATGACTGAGTGACTGAATTGAACTGAATTGTCATTTTCTTAATTGTTTGGGGTTTGTTTTCATAGATCTTTTTCTTCTCTTATATTTCCTGCTATAGAAGTCCCTTTAACATTTGTTGTAAAGCTGGTTTGTTGGTATTGAATTCTCTTAACTTTTGCTTGTCTGAAAAGCTTTTGATTTCCCCATAAATTTTGAATGAGATCCTTGCTGGGTAGAATAACCTTGGTTGTAGATTTTTCCCTTTCAGTGCTTTAAATATATCCTGCCATTCCCTTCTGGCCTTCAGAGTTTCTGCTTAAAGATCAGCTGTTAAATGTATAGGGCTTCCCTTGTAGGTTACTTGTTGCTTTTCCCTAGCTGCTTTTAGTATTCTTTCTTTGTGTTTAAGCTCTGTTAGTTTGATTAGTATGTGTCTTGGCATGTTTCTCCTTGGGTTTATCCTGTTTGGGATTCTGTGCCTCTTGGACTTCATTGACTATTTTCTTTTTCTTGTTGGGGAAATTTTCAACTACGGTCTCTTCAAAAATTTTCTCATACACTTTTCTTTTCTTCTTCTTCTTCTGGGACCCCTATAAATTTGAATGTTGGGGCATTTAATATTGTCCCAGAGGTCTCTGAGACTATCCTCAGATCTTTTCATTCTTTTTACTTTATTCTGCTCTTGAGCAGTTATTTCCACCATTTTATCTTCCAGCTCACTGATCCTTTCTTCTGCTTCAGATATTCTGCTATTAATTATTTCTAGACTATTTTTAAATTCAGTAACTGTGTTGTCTCTGTATGTTTATTCTTTAATTCTTCTAGGATTTTGTTAATTGATTCTTGCATTTTCTTCATTCTGTTTTCAAGGTTTTTGATCATCTTCACTATCATTATTCTGAATTCCTTTTCAGGTAGTTTGCCTATTTCCTCTTCATTTATTTGGATTTCTGTGTTTTTAGTTTATTCCTTCATTTCTACAGTATTTCTCTGCCTTTTCATTATTTTTTAAAACTTATTATATTTGTTTCCCCAGGCTTTCCCCAACCTTTCCTCAGGCTTCAAGGCTGAATTCTTTTTTCTTTTGGTTTCTGCCCTCCTAAGGTTGGTCCAATGGTCTGTGTAAGCTTTGCATAGGGTGAGATTTTTCCTGAGTTGCTTTTTTTTTTCCTCTGATGGGCACAGCTGAGCGAGGTGGTAATCCTTTCTGCTGATGATTGGGTTTGTATTTTTGTCTTGTTTGTTGTTTGGATGCAGCATCCTGCACAGGGTGCTATGGTAGTTTGGTGATGCTGGGTCTTGTATTCAAGTGGTTTCCTTTGTGAGAGTTCTCACTATTTGCTACTCCCTAGAGTTAGGAGTTCTCTGGTAGTCTAGGGTCTTGAAATCAGTGCTCCCACTCTAAAGGCTCAGGGCTTGATTTCTGGCCAGGAATGGAGATTCCACATGTGGTTTATTATGGCATTAAATTAGATTAAAACAAATACCCCAAAGTGAGAAACCAAAAATGAACCCCAGACCAATGGCAAATAATCAGGCAAATAAATCAAATAAATCAGGCAAATAATAATTAAAATAATGGAATTTACACATATACGTATACACCCATAAACAAAATAAAAACAGTCCAAAAAAAATAAAGTACAATAGATTGACCCTATGAACATAGGAAACCAAGAATGATATCTATCAGTTAAAAACAATACTAACTAAATCACAAATTGGAAAACAAAACTAAGGCAAGGTGCCAAGTGGGGAATGAAGCAATGAAAACAAAACCAACAAATATGGTAAGAAAAAGAAAGGAAAGAAAAAATAGAAGTATGAAGTTAAATAGAGATAGATAAAGAAGATTTGTATATATTAAAGAGTAACTGCAAGGGGAGAAGAATAATAGGAAAAACAAACAAAGGAATAAATGTAGAAAAAATAATAATAGGTTTTAAAACTTAAAAGAGAGAGAAAAAAAAGAAGAAAAGGAAAACTCCACAAAGCTGCAAAAGCCCAACATAGAGGCAGAGGTTTATAAAAGCAGTGAAAAGTGTGATTGGAAAAAAAAAAAAACCTCAAAATCTTAATTACACTTCACAGTGCTAATAAAATTGACAACTACCACAGAAGAAAAAAAAAAAAGAAAAATCCAAAGGAAACTACAAAAATCAAAATATAAAAATAGTAAATGTTTTTCTTGAGTCTCTACTGTCAGCATCCTTTCCCTTGCTGGGAGTCACAGTCCACCTCACCTCCCTAATCTGCCCTCCAACACCACTCTGGTCTCTGGATCTGCTGTGGGGGCAGCTCAGACTCTAATCTTGTCCTACTCCTTATGTTCTTGCATCCAGTGGTCACAGCTATCAGAACTAGTGTGTTTTCTTTTGTGGGAGCTCTCAATGTCCTTTTATATATTATAACTCCTGTGGCTAAGGCAATCTGTGTCCCTGCACACTTGGCACCATCAGGGTCCCCACAACCCAAGTAGCTGTGCCACCTTCATGCTCAACCCTCACTGGGGCAGAGCTGCCACCAGAGCTACCACAGACAAAAAAAGTCTTGTGTCTATGCACATGGGGTCACTTCGGTTGTGTCCAACTCTTAGTGACTCTGTGGACTGAGGCCTGCCAGGCTTATCTGTCAGTGGAGTTCTCCAGGCAAGAATACTGGAGTATATTGGCCAATATGTATTGCCATACCCTTCTAGAGCACTATATTTCCTGCTGCCCTAAGCTGCCAACTTCCCTGAGTACCTGGTGCACCCAGAGCCCCTGTGACCCAAGCAGCTGCACCACCTCCACAACTTGCCTTCACTGGGGCAGACCCAAGTCCTCCAGGGCAGCCTCAGAAGTAAACCCCAATAGATGATCTACATGAAGAGGTGGAATTAAAAGCACAATTGAAACCCAGGGGCAGTTGTGGCTCAGGAAGAAGACCCAAAACCTTCCTGCCAGCTGTACAGACTTCATATTAAATCTACACAATCAACCAGGCCGACTGTGTCTATGGAATATATAAAAGGACATTGAGAGCTCCCCTGGCAATTTTGACTCTAGCTTCTGCTGCATACACACAAGCATTTCACATGATGTACTCTGTATAGAAGTTAAATAAGCAGCGTGACAATATACAGCCTTGACATACTCCTTTCCCAATTTTGAAACAGTCTGTTGTTCCATGTCTGGTTCTGTTGGTTCTTGACCTGCATACAGATTTCTCAGGAGGCAAGTAAGGTGGTCTGGTATTCCCATCTCTTGAAGGATTTTCCATAGTTTGTTGTGATCCACACAGTCAAAGGTTTTAGCACAGCCAATGAAGCAAAAGTAGACATTTTTCTGGAATTCTCTTGCTTTATCTGTGACCCAGTGGATGTTGGCAACTTGATCTCTGGTTCCTCTGCCTTTTCTAAAGCCAGCTTGTGCATGTGGAAGTTCTCAGTTCACATACTGTTGAAGCCTAGCTTGGAGGATTTTGAAGATTTACTTCTTCGATAGTAGTGCCCAATTTATAGGCAATTTTGAACAGTGCTCAGTATAGAATAATTCTTATATAATGGTAGTTGTTATTGTTCTTGTTATGAAATTGAAAGATAGTGTTTTGGAGACTGGATTTTAGGGCAGTTGTTTAGGAGCCATGCAGTTGTAACATTGCTGGTAAACAGCTGAAACAACAAGATTTGATAACGAATAACTGTGATTTCATAGAGTTGTCACTGTTGTTCATTCACTAAGTTGTTTCTGACTCTTTTTGACCCCATGGACTGCAGCATGCCAGGCTCCCTGTCCTTCACCATCTCCCAGAGTTTGCTCAAACTCATGTCCATTGAGTCACTGATACCATCCAACCATCTCGTCCTGTGCCTACCCTTCTTCTCTTACCTTTGATCTTTTCCAGCATCAGGGCCTTTTCCAGTGAGTCTACTCTTCACATCAGGTGGCCATAGTAACCAAATCAGGTTGTATATCTTATAGTTGGAAGTGGGTCTGGCTTTCCTGGGAGAGGAGGAAATGGATATATTTTATTTCCATGCTGAGTTTCAAATTCAAGGGAAATTTCCTAAGTGAGAGCGAAAAATTAGCTATAGGGTCAAGAACGGGCAGAGAGGAGTATTAGACTGAAAAGTTAGTTTGAAAAAATAATCTCTGTAAAGGTGACATTTTCAGCAGCTTGGGAACACCCACTGAAGGATATATTGAGAAAACAATTTGAATTTTAGTATAGGGGATGACCTAGGAGTAGTGTTAGGCAAGAGGAAGTTTACAGGAAAAAAAAAATAAAGAGATGTTAGCATTGCTTACAGTTCTCTTTCCCTCTTTCAGTGTGAGCAGACTACATATAAAGACATGGGCACTTTCCCTTGTTGAGATGAAGGTCAAAAATATTTGAGCTTCATCATTTTTGTCTTGCAAGTTTAACTCAGGATTTAGATTCTATACCAAAGAAGAATTTCTTTGGGTTCAAGTATTTAGTAAGTATACTCCAAAAGTATTTGAGTAACTTCAGCCCAATCTAGTCCAGCTTTTCTTAGCTGGGCTGGGAGACTTCCTGGGCAGTCTATTACCCTTATTTCTCTTCCTCACCTCAAGTCCATCTAACATACAGTTTCTCCAGGAGAGAAAAAAATTTCTTCAGGCCAATTCAGTCATTTCCTTGTAGTGGTAATGGGTCTGACAGATGACAATGCAGATGGACTACTCCCAGAAAGAAAATAAAATAACATATCTGGGTACCCTTGTGTAGCACAAACGGTATAATAGTAACTTGATATTTAGTTATTTTCACTTAATAGTTAACCTGAATCTTTAAAATCAAAGTTCATCAATTACAGCAAATAGTCTACACATAGAGAAGCAACAGGTCAGTATGTATTTAGTTAGACATAAGTTGTTATGACTCAAGCAAGGAAAGTGGCAAGGAGGTTGGATCATTGGAAGAGGTGACAGTACAGTGGTAACCTCGGGCTTAAACATGAAAAGCATGTTGCACCATGTTTAGAACAAAGTGGGCAACACAATGAACATCAGTTCAATGGCATTCGATGGTTGTGATAAATATTTTAGATTTCATATTGATGGGGATAAACTGTTAGTGGGAAAGAAAGATAAGAGTTTAAGAGAAAATTAGAAGTGTTGACAAGATTTGATTGTGTTTCATGGGATGAAGGACCTGAGGAATCAAGACTGACTTCTGCGTTTCTGAGATGAACAACTGATGCATAGTGATGTTCTTCACTAAGAACATTGGAAAGAAAGAAAAAAGTGAAGTCACTCAGTCGTGTCCGACTCTTTGCGACCCCATGGACTGTAGCCCACCAGGCTCCTCTGTCCATGGGATTTTCCAGGCACGAGTACTAGAGTGTGTTGCCATTCCCTTCTCCAGGGGATCTTTCCAACCCAGGGATTGAACCTGGGTCTCCCACATTGCAGGTAGAATCCTTAACCATCTGAGCCATGTGGGCAATTAAAAACATTGGAAGAGGAATAAATTTGAGGTGTGTAGATGATAAATCTAACTTGAAAAATATTTTTCTTGGTGGGGAGAAATGTTAAATATGAGTTATCTGTGGGTCATCTAAGTGGAGGTTTTCTATAGGAAGCCAAATAATGAACCTGGATTCAGGAAACATAATGCACCACAAGACACACACTGATTTGGAAAGTGATCAGGAAAAACAACAGAAGAGTAGGTGATTTTTCCTAGATTGATTTTAGGAAAGACAGCCAAGGAAGAAGCCTGGAATATATCAATATTTAAGTGATCGATAGAGTCAAGTGAATGAAAATGAGGATAAAAATCTAAGAAATTTGATGAGAGCCATGTCAAAAAAAAATGATAGTATAAACATCACCAGAATAATTAATAACAGAAATGATCAGTGGAATATATGCCACATGGAATTCAAAGATTTTTGCATTTAGTGATAAGTGCTGAGCTTAGTGAATAATTACAGGAGCAAGTGTATTTCAGTAACCAGATTTTACTCGGTTAAACCAGAAGTAGGGACAGTGAGTATAGATTACTCATGCAAGCCGGTTGACTATAAAGAGATGAAGAGTGGAGATAATAGCTAGAGGGAGATACCTGAAGGACTGTGGTGCCTTTGTATTGCTATTGAACTTAAAATGTGTGTGTATGTGTGTATACATACATGGAGAAGACTTGAAAATGTTCATTGACTGTTGGAAAGAGTCTGTTGTCTGTTTCTTGGGAGAAGTAGAGAAAGTGAAATTGTGGCCTCCATCCCTTTGTAGAAAGGACATAGAAACAGAATTTTGAGTGAGGTCACAAAGCTGCAGCACTACTGGAGTGAGCCGTGCCTGAAAATCTCATCTGGTGCATGAGTGATCATTAATTGCCTCCTGTATTGAGCATTAATGAGGAGGCGGTGGTAACCATTAATTAGGAGATGTTTGCAAGATAAAAAAAAAAGGTATTCACTCCTGGGAAATTCAATGGATGGCATTAAAGGACACTGGCTTCTAACACAATTAAAGAGGGGAAATTAATGACATGAAAACTTGAATGAAGAGGTGTCATGAAATGGCATCCAAGCAGGTGAAACATATTAGAAAATTCCCACCTTGAAATGGCCACTAAATCTGTGTCTAAACAAGCAAAGGCAAATGAAGAGTTGAAGAAATTGTTTTAAAATCTCAAGGTTCCCAACCTCATTATGGAGAAAAGATAAATTCATAAGATCAGAACTTCTCAGGAGTGTTCGTGGCTCAGGGTCCATCCCTGGGGATTGTGGAACCTGGAAACAATAACACATCTATCTACATAATTCTACTGTATTTGTCTGGAAGGAATCACATTATAAGGAACATAAAATAAAAATCTAAAGGAAAACAAAAGAAAGTCTTTACAAAAAGCCTTCCTGTGGGTATAGCTCCCAGATGTGGGAGCAGTGCCTTCACTCTTTTAGGGGCCTAAGCTTAAAAGGCCTGTTTGTGCTTGTGAACTTCTTACCTGGTGTCTTTTATTTTAGTGTCAGGTGGAATCCAACTTGTCCTCTCATCTACAACCTTGTGGAAGAGTTCCCTTTGGGTATTCCCGTCTTTCCTTAACTGTTGTCCTGCCTGATAATTTGCATATTGAGGTAGCAGAACCGAGACCATGGGGTACTCATTTAGCATCAGACAGATGTATCTACAAAAAGTTTACTGCTGTGGGTAGCTTTGAGAGAAGTCCTTTCAAGACCCGAGAAACTCAATTCCCATTTTTAATTTATTCATTCTATCAGTAAATATTTATTAAGTAGCAACTACGTTCCAAGCACTGTGCTAAGCACTAGGGACATAGTGATTTTGAGAAGCCTGCCTTCCTAGGAATCATATACTATTTGGAAATTTTGACTGCAGAAAATTTTTATACCTTTAGCCCATGGCTCAGCATTTGATAACACCAAGCCCTATGTTGGACAGAAACTTGACAACTTCGTTGTGCCCTGTGACATGATTTCATGCTGATCCATCCAGCCTGCCTGCTTACTGCCTTGCATTATTTTTCATTTGGCCGCTTGGGTCCCAGACATAGGCCACTTTGCTGCTGCTGCTTCCTAGGCCTGAGGGAGACACAAATACAAATAAATATGTATATATGTATATATATATATATATACACACACACACATATATATATACACATACATATACATATTCTTTTTAAAATTGAAATATAGTTGATTTACAATGTTGTGTTAATTTCTTTTGTACAGCAAAGTGATTCAGTTATACATATGTATAGTGTCTTTTTTATATTCTTTTCCACTATGGTTTACCCAGGATATTGAATATAGTTCCCTGTGCTATACAATAGAACCTATTGTTTATCCATTCCCTGGTGGCTCAGACAGTAAAGAATCTGCCTGCAATGCAGGAGACCTGGGTTTGATCCCTGATCAGGAAGATCCCCTGGAAAAGGGAATGGTAACACACTCCAGTATTTATGCCTGGAGAATTCCATGGACAGAGAGCCTGGCAGGCTATAGTTCATGGGATCACAAAGAGTTGGATACAACTGAGTGACTAATACTTCATATAATAGTTCACATCTCATAATCCCAAACTCCCAGTCCATCCCTTCCCCATCTCCTCCCCATCCTCCTTGACAACCATAACTCTGTTTTCTCTGCAAGCTATTTTGCCTTCAATCTTGTTTTCACAGGCTGTATTGTGAAATTTGGGGAGGTGAAACATCAGAAAATTAGAAAAGTTAAGCACTAAGGTCCTGGTACTGGCTGTTGGCCCCACTACCCCTGATAAAGTTTGCAACATTGGGTAAGTGAATGCAATCCTTCTGTATTTTCATTTTCACAATGAGAGAGTTAAACTAGATAAATAATTCTCAATATTTTCAATTATGAAGGACACTTTTTATTAGCAAAGAATGTCACAGACTGCCATGATATTATGTGTACTTAGTATATCTTTGAGTTGAGTGATTAAGGCTTGTAAGACTATAAAACAAGTGTGTTCTTTAATAATTGCACCATTGTATGAAGGTTGAATATAGTACTTTGTTCATTCAGTTGGTGATTTATTCACCCACAATTTGCTAGCACCTAAGCTGAGGCAGGAGCCTTGTTAAGTGGGAGCGGAAGCAAAGATGAATGAGCCAAGCTCTCTACTTTCAAAGCCTCATTCTCCATAGGGCAGACAGGTACAGAGTCAGGTGATAGGTAGTGTGGTTCAGGTACAGGGGTGCTCTGGCAGCTAAGAAAGGGAGCACCTGAGGTCATCAGAGAAGGGTTTCCTGTGGAGGTCATGTCTAAACTAAGGCACAAAGTATCTGTAGGAGTTCACCAGGTAAGGAGGAAGGTCAGGCAAAAGCCATTAGGCTGAGGGGCAGTTAGTACTGTTATTTATCTTGACAACTGAGGATCCTGGTGCATATAGATTCCCATGCTAGCACCTCCCCTCAGGGGTCTTTAACACAGAGAATGAGGACTTCTGGACTAAATGCATGTAAGATTCCTCCTTACTCAAATAATAAATGGTGCCTCATCTCTAACTTTTCACATGATCCATTTAGGGCCATTTTAAAAGTCAAGAGATGCAAACAAACCAAAGGGCAATATTACCAATAATTGCAGATAACAGACTTTCAATGAAATCACGTTTTCTTTGTTTAATTAACTTATAGAGACTTTGAGATCTCCATTTGCCTAGGTCCACTTGCACATCTTCCCACTGCATGAGAATCTTCAAGGGTGTTTGTGAGTTGTCAAAGTGATATGCCTCTATAGTCAACAGTCCTCAGACTGCATGCTCTGTAATTCAGTTCAATTCAGTTGCTCAGTCATTTCCAACTCTTTGCGACCCCATGAACTGCAGCACGGCAGGCTTCCCTATCCATCACCAACTCCTGGAGCTTGCTCAAACTCATGTCCACTGAGTCAGTGGTGCCATCCAACCATCTGATCCTCTGTTGTCCCCTTCACCTCTTGCCTTCAATATTTCCCACCATCAGCGTCTTTTCAAATGAGTCAGTTCTTTACATCAGGTGGCCAAAGTATTGGAGTTTCAGTTTCAGCATCATTTCTTCCAATGAATATTCAGGACTGATTTCCTTTAGGATTGACTGGTTTGATCTCCTTGCAGTCCAAGACACTCTCAAGTCTTCTCCAACACCACAGTTCAAAAGCATCAATTCTCCAGCGCTCAGCTTTCTTTATAGTTCAACTCTCATATCCATACATGACTACTGGAAAAACCATAGTTTTGACTAGATGGACCTTTGTTGGCAAAGTAATGTCTCTACTTTTTAATGCTGTCTAGGTTGGTCATAGCTTTTCCTCCAAGGAGCAAGCATCTTTTAATTTCATAGCTGCAGTCACCATCTGCAGTGATAAAGTCTGTCACTGCTTCCATTGTTTCCCTGTTGTTTAGCATGAAGTGATGGGACCAGATGCCATGATCTTAGTTTTCTGAATGTTGCATTTTAAGCCAACTTTTTTACTCTACTCTTTCACTTTCATCAAGAGGGTCTTTAGTTCTTCTTCACTTTCTGCCATAAGGGTGGTGTCATCTGCATATCTGAGGTTATTGATATTTCTCCCCGCAATCTTGATTTCAGGTTGTGCTTCATCCAGCCTGTCATTTTGCATGATGTACTCTGCATATAAGTTAAATAAGCAGGGTGACTTATACAGCCTTGATATACTCCTTTCCCAATTTGGAACCAGTCTGTTGTTCCATGTCCAGTTCTAACTATTGCTTCTTGACTTGCATACAGATTTCTCAAGAGGCAGGTCAGGTGGTCTGGTATTCCCATCTCTTTAAGAATTTTTCACAGACTGTTGTGATCCAAACAGTCAAAGGCTTTGGCATAGACAATAAAGCAGAAGTAGATGTTTTTCTAGAACGCTTTTGCTTTTTCGATGATCCAGTGGATGTTGGCAATTTAATCTCTGGTTCCTCTGCCTTTTCTAAAACCAGCTTGAGCATCAGGAAATTCTCAGTTCACGTACTGTTGAAGCCTCACTTGGAGAATTTTGAGCATTACTTTGCTAGCATGTGAGATAAATGCAATTGTGCGGTAGTTTGAACATTCTTTGGCATTGCCTTTCTTGGGGATTGGAATGAAAACTGACCTTTTCCTGTCCTGTGGCTACTGCTGAGTTGTCCAAATTTGCTGGCATATTGAGTGCAGCACTTTCACAGCATCATCTCTTAGTATTTGAAATAGCTCAGCTTGATTTCCATCACCTCCACTAGCTTTGTTCATAGTGATGCTTCCTAAGGCCCACTTAACTTTGCATTCTAGGATGTCTGGTTCTAGCTGGGTGATAACACCATTGTGGTTAGCTAGGTCATGAAAATCTTTTTTGTATAGTTCTTCTGTGTATTCTTGCCACCTCTTCTTAATATCTTCTGCTTCTGTTAGGTCCAGACCATTTCTGTCCTTTATTGAGCCCATCTTTGTATGAAATGTTCCCTTGGTATCTCTAATTTTCTTGAAGAGATCTCTAGTCTTTCCCATTCTACTGCTTTCCTCTATTTGTTTGTATTGATCACTGAGGAATCCTTGCTCTTCTTTGGAACTCTGCATTCAAATGGGTATATCTTTCCTTTTCTCCTTTGCCTTTAGCTTCTCTTCTTTTCATAGGTATTTGTAAGGCCTCCTCAGACAACGATTTTGCCTTTTGCATTTCTTTTTGGAGGGATGGTCTTGACCACTGCCTCTTGTACAAGGTCATGAACCTCCATCCATATTTCTTCAGGCACTCTGTCTATCAGATCTAATCCCTTGAATCTATTTCTCACTTCCACTGTATAATCATAAGGGATTTGATTTAGGTCATACCTGAATGGTCTAGTGGTTTTCCCTACTTTCTTCAATTTAAGTCTGAATTTGGCAATAAGGAGTTCATGATCTGAGCCACAGTCGGCTTGCAGTCTTTTTGCTGACTGTATAGAGCTTCTCCATCTTTTGCTGCAAAGAATATAATCAATCTGATTTCAGTATTGACCATCTTGTAATGTCTGTGTGTAGAGTCTTCTCTTCTGTTATTAGAAGAGGGTGTTTGCTATGACCAGTGCCTTCTCTTGGCAAAACTCTGTTAGCTGTGCCCTGCTTCATTTTGTACTCTAAGGCCAAACATGCCTGTTACTCCAGGTATCTCTTGACTTCCTACTTTTGCATTCCAGTCCCCTATAATGAAAGGGACATCTCTTTTGGGTGTTAGTTCTAGAAGGTCTTGTATGTCTTCATAGAACTGTTCAACTTCAGCTTTTTCAGCATTAGTGATTGGGGCATAGATGTGGATTACTGTGATATTGAATGGTCTGCCTTGGAAACAAACAGAGAGGGATTTTGTTTTCTCTGTAGATGGACTTTCTGTTCATGTCCACTGTGGCTATCAATGTATCTATCAGCCATGCAGTGAAGACCCTGAGTTGTCCTGGGTGCCTCACAGTTGATAAAAGGCTAAATCTCCTGAGCAAGTCTGGCTATCAACTTGTGGCATTTAGTTGCAGAAAATATGAGCTGTTTGTTCAAAAATTATTATGAGTTTCAAAGTGGCTACTCAGTTCAGTTCAGTTCAGTCGCTCAGTTGTGTCCAACTCTTTGCGACCCCATGAATCGCAGCATGTCAGGCCTCCCTGTCCATCACTATCTCCCGGAGTTCACTCAGTCTCATGTCCATTGAGTCCGTGATGCCATCCAGCCATCTCATTCTCGGTCGTCCCCTTCTTCTCCTGCCCCCAATCCCTCCCAGCATCAGAGTCTTTTCCAATGAGTCAACTCTTTGCATCAGGTGGCCAAAGTACTGGAGCTTCAGCTTTAGCATCATTCCTTCCAAAGAAATCCCAGGGGTGATCGCCTTCAGAATGGACTGGTTGGATTTCCTTGTAGTCCAAGGGACCCTCAAGAGTCTTCTCCAACACCACAGTTCAAAAGCATCAATTCTTCGGTGCTCAGCCTTCATCACAGTCCAACTCTCACATCCATACATGACCACAGGAAAAAGTGGCTCCTGGACAACATTAAAAGGGTGGCAGGATCCTTCTCAGTGTATAGCCCCATTTATCTGCACATGTGGTACACCCATGAACTAAACCTTCTTTTCCGAATATTTTTCCAAATATTTGGAGATCATAGAAGGGATATGCTTCAGAGAGGAGAATTCACCACCATCACTAGTATATATGGCTGCTCTCATAGCCCATAGGGGTTTTATAAATGACATCCCTTGGCCTCTGTCTTTGCTTGCTTCTGTGTAGCCAGCAGCTAGCTAACTTTGACTTGCTGTGCCAAGCAACAAAGGGTGTGATTGTGTATACAGGATAGCTTCCAGGTCAAACTCCAGCTTCTTCCATGTCCAGGGAAGTAAAATGTTTTCCCTTACCTCTAAATGAGGAGCAATTCCCATGTTCTGATTTCCTCCTTCAAGCCTTGTCTTTTTCGTAAGTGCTAATAGGAATGTTAACTCAAAAAGCTAAACTCCTGCTCTCTTGCTTGAGGCCCTATGGAATAGACCCCTTACTCTTTAACCAGAAAGACAGTGACATTAGAAGATGATATGTTCAGCATCAGTGCATTTCTAAACTTTGTGTCATCTGGTCTAAAATTAAAAGTACAATGTATAGAATACTACCAATCTAGCCAAATTTAAGTCACAGAAACCATGTGGTTCTCCTTTCATCAGAATTACATCTATGAAGCAAACCTTGTTCATGTCTGTGCATCTCTCCTATAGTTGTCTAGGTCTCAACTAAAGCCATCTAGTGAGAAATTGATAAACATTTCCATGTCTCCAAGTGCACAAACAGCCATGCAAGCACAATGTGCTCTAAATTCATTGGAAGCAACCACCCTACCAACCCCATAGCAATAAAATCTTCAGAGACAGCTCTGCACACCACACAATAGGCCAATAAATTTGGGAGATGAGGTGTTGGGGCAAGGAATACAACTTTATTCGGAAAGCCAACTGTCCAAGAAGATGGCAAACTAATGTCTCAAAATAACCTTCTTTTTGGGCCTGGATACGGGGTTCTTTCATGGATCAGAGATGTGGGGAGGTAAGGAAAACAAAGTAAAAAGACCATTTGATTCTTGCAAATATCTCCTAGAATAGCAAGTCTCAGGCAGGGGGATGTGTTAGTTTTACCTTCTTACAACCATTTCACAGATGTGAAATGGAATATCTCCTGCCAAGGATGTCACAGATATCCATGATTCTGGCCTTCCAAATGTGAATTTCTGGGTTATGCTGACAAGTGGTGCCACTGCCCACACAAGGAACTCAAGAATGTCACAGTCATTCACAAGTGGGCAGGCTTAGGTTATCTCCTTGTGAGCTAAACAAATTTAGTTTAAAGGTTAGGCAGAGGGGGGCAGGGTTCTCTGAGACAGGCCATTATGTATGCTAATAATAATAAAAGCACAAAACAAGAGTTGAAGCCAGAGAAACAAATTCAGCATGGAGTCAAAATTAACATTTCCAGGTTATGGTATGTTTTATTTACATAACCAGGGACTGTTAAGGGGACCTTCACCAAAACCAAAGGGCAGTTTACCCCAAAGATGATTTGAGTTGTTATCATTTGGGAAAAAAAAAATGGCTTGTGATTTTTATTTGACAGCTTTTCCCTCTTGTGTCCATCAAGATTGCTAAAAGCTTAGAGTCAGTTTTCACTTAAGGTAAAGGTACCCTGTTTGAAGAAACAAATAAGGTACTCATAATACTGCCATCACCTAAGAGTTTTGGAGTCTGTTTATCTAGCTTGAGGTCTTTATTTTTTAAAACTGCTCATTTAAAGAACATAAGAAATTCACAAATAAATCTTTCATGAAGAATCAAGTAAAAATTGAAAGTCCCTATTAACTGCTCCTGCCCCACTGTCATTCTCTTCCCTAGAAGTAATCACCTAAAAGAGGATTGTATGTATACTCTCTGATCTTCTTTTGTATATTTACATGTGCAAATGAGTGTATGTGCACAGATAACTAGGCTAATACACTGAATATGAATGGTCAGGCAGTGGATGCATATTTTTAAATGGTCATAAACATGGTTGAATCCCCCTCCAAAACATCACAACCAGTTCACTATATGATGCATGAAAGTGCCAAGTTTTCTGCACCCATCCCAAGATTAGATGTTGTCATTTTAAATTTTTTCCAATCTACTTTCTTGGTCTGTATACTAATGCCATAATTCATTTTATACAAGACAGCTACTTTTGATATATGGTAGAGGCCACTCTCCTTATCTAATCTTTATTTTTCTCACCTGTGAAATGGGAGTAATTTAGAGGGGATGACAGAGGTTAGAACATGTGTAGCTTTTGATAAGGAGTTTCGATTTTTATTCTGAATGTTATATGATTCGAAGAGAGGATTTTAAGCACAGGAATGATGTGATTTGATATATGCTTTAAAAGATCAGTCTGGCTAAGAATATTGGTGCTGATAAAACGAAAAGGGGGCCCACATTCTGATTTGCTCACTTCCCTCTCAGAGAAGTCACTGCTGGCATTGTCATAATGAGAGATAATAGGGAGTAGAGTTGTGAGATTTAGTAAATAGAAATACAGCTTACCCAGTTAAGTTTTAATTTCACATACACAATGAATAATTTTTTATTAAATTAATTTATTTATTTTAATTGGAGGCTAATTACTTTACAATATTGTGGTGGTTTTTGCCATCCATTGACATGAATCAGCCACAGGTGTACATGTGTCCCCCCATTCTAAACCCCTCCCCACCTCACTCCCCACCCCATCCCTTTGGGGTGGGGAACACCAGAGCACTGGCTTTGAGCACCATGAGCACCTTGCTTCATGAATCGAACCTGCACTGGTCATCTGTTTTACATATGGTAATATACCTGTTTCAGTGATATTCTCTGAAATCATCCCACCCTTGCCTTCTCCCACATAGTCCAAAAGTCTATTCTTTACATTTGTGTCTCTTTTGCTGTCTTGCATATAGGATCATTGTTACTGTTTTTCTAAATTCCATATATATGCGTTAATACACTGTATTGGTGTTTCTCTTTCTGACTTACTTCACTCTGTATAATAGGCTCTAATTTTTAGTATAGGTTTTCCTAAATAATACAGGTGGTATACTCCTACTAGAAAATCATTTCTTGTTTATCTACAATTCAAATTTGACCTAGTACCCTATGTTTTACCTGGTTGCCATCAAAGCAGGGAAGTGCTTACTATTAAAGCTGTCATGCCTTCTGTTTCCTCCCTTTTCAAAACATATCTTTCTTTTGTGAATTCTTACAGCCTTTTATCTGTCCTTTTCTTCTCGGACTCTTTGATGGCAGTGTTTTGTCTTTCTTAGTAAACTCCTTGAGGGCAGAGCTCATGCACTGCTGTACTGAACATGATGCCTACACATAGTTGTTACTCAGTAAATATTTGTTGAGTGAAAAATAAACAGATCAATAGAAATATGAGGCAGGGATGATCTGAACCACCACAATCTTGCTATTTTGGTTTTCATTCTGTCTTTCTGAGGCAGTATAATCTGGCAAGTCTACTGAGGGATGACTAATTAGAACTGTTGATGATTTATGGAACTTGGGACATTAGGAGGAACTGATCCTCTTGTTTAATTATTGATTAAACTGCCAGCCTTATGATGACACATGTTAGCTTAAGAGTCTGTGAATGAGCCATCTCTCTGTCTTCTTTGGAAAAATGTCTATTTAGATTTTCCACCAAAGCACTTGAAAAGATGTTCAACCTCACTAATTATTAGAGAAATGCAAATCAAAACTACAATGAAGTATTATGGCACACCAGTCAAAATAGCTATCATCAAAAAATCTACAAGTAATAAATGCTGGAGAGGGTGTAGAGAAAAAGGATCCTTCCTATACCATTGCTAGGAATGTATAATGGTACCACTATTGAGAACAGTATGGAGATTCCTTAAAAAACTAAAAATAGAGCTAAAAAACCTAAAAAAACTGGCAATTCCCACTCTTGTCATATCCTTCAAGAAAATCATAATTGAAAAAGATGTGTGCACTCAAATGTTCACAGCAGCACTGTTTACAATATCCAGGGCATGGAAGCAACTTTAATGTCCATTGACAAAGCAATAGGTAAAGAAGTGATACATGTATACAGTGGAATATTACTTAGCCATAAATAAGAACAAAGTTATGCCATTTGTAACAATATGGATGGACCTAGAGATTATCAAACTGGGTGAAGTAAGTCAGACACAGAAATACAAGTATCATTTGATATCTCTTATATATGGAATCTTAAAAAAAGATAGAAATAAACTTTTTTACAAAACAGAAGTAGAGTGACAGGTATAGAACACAAACTTATGGTTTCCAGGGAATGAAGGGGAGGGATATGTTGGGAGATTGAGATGGACATATACACATAATTATACATAAAATAGATAGCCAAAGAGAACCTGCTATATAGCATAGGAAACTCTACTCAATACTCTGTAATGGCCTATATGGGAAAATAATCTAAAAATAAGAGGAGATATGTGTATAGATATAATAATTCCCTTTGCAATACACTTGAAATTAACACAAGATTGTAAATCAAGTATGCTTCAATAAAAATTAGAAAGTTAATGAATGAAATCTCTCTTGCTGGGTAGGCTGTTCCCTTCTCTTCAGCTGCACTATTTGCACCCTGGCTACTTCATTCTACTCTTTTTACGAGAGGGAGGCAAGATCACACCTTTTAAATATTTGACAGTATAGCCTCTTAGTTCTTCACAGTTGTTTGTCAAAGCTTTTTTCCCCTGTCTTCTGAGAAAGGTAAGAGGAAACTTGCTCCTATCACGTGCATTTTGTGAGGTGCTAAATGCTTCACCAGAAAGTGAAAGTGTTAGTTGCTTAGTCGTGTTCAACTCTTTGTGACCTCATGGCCTGTAGCCCACTAGGCTCCTCAGTCAATGGGATTCTCCAGGCAAGAATACGGGGGTGGATTGCTAAGTCCTTCTCCAGGCGATCTTCCCTACCCAAAGACTGAACCCAGGTCTCCAGCATTGCAGGCAGATTCTTTATTGTTCAAGCCATGAGGGAAGACCAAATGGTTTGCCAGTGGGTTCTTTTATCAAGTGGAGTCAGAAAGCCAATTCTAATAATAGTGGCTGAACTATAATGGGATGGGGCAGAACTATGGTCACTTTTTTCCCCCAGGAAATGTATTTAATGTAAAATTTCTTGTCTTTAAATTTAGTGTCATTGAAGAATGAGATTGTGACTTATGGTTATCTCTGCCACTTCTGTACATCACAACATTTATACATATATATATTTATCCTTATATATATATGTACCTATCATTTATTATGTTATATACATATATTATATATATATGTAATCAATATATATATATATCAAGCAATCAATCTAGGTTAAATCAAATCTAGTGGAAATAATAAACTCTAGAACCTGTCTTGTAGGAGAAAAAAATGATACACAGATACTGAGAGATGTATGTAGAGAGGGGGAAGGAAAGTTAAAATTGAGAAAGGGGAAGCAAGGATGTGTGGGTCAGTTGTATATATCAGCATCAACACCAGTCAGAGTCTCTTGTCTTTCTAGTTCCTTCAAGAAGTTTAGAACTTGCCCTTTAAAACTGAATGTCTCTCTTAGAGATGAACAGCTTGTAATTAATTTGAGACTGCCAGTAGCTAAATGTATCTTTAAAACTAGGGTGACTGATGTTTGAGCTGATATCTTGACATACACATCCATAAGGCATTCTATCTTTACTTTATGAAAATCACCAGTCACCCTGGTTATTTTTGTCTTAATTTATTTTCAGATTTCTATATCAGTGTCACCTTGGCTTTTTTGGTTTCATTTTGCTCTATTTTTATCTCTTGGATTATTTATAATGTATGAAAAAAAGTAGAAGTTCCTTATTTGAATCACTACTGACTGAATACTGTGGTGCTTACTTTGCATTTGGGTCCTGAATTGAATCAGAGACAGGGGATGCAGGTGAAGAAGTAGTTCTTTCTGTGCTTTGTGAGGAAGTCCTAAAATACACTGATTGCTCACTTTAACCAACCCCCTTCCAATATGGGCCTTGGCATCCCACCTGCATATGTAAATTTTAAAAGTTGCTGTTACCAGGCAAAGAGCTGTTCCAAATGTGGATCCCAGGTGTGATTGTCCTGGATCCTGTTCTTTAGCGGTCCCTTTCTGGATCACCTGAGTGGACAGCAACGTGGAAGGAAGCTGCTTGGGAAAGAGAAAGTAACTATTATGGAATCAGGAGAAATTGACCACTCCATCTTCATAGTAAGAGAATTTTGTTTACCTCCCCATGTAATTGATAGATTAAGCAGATAAAACTCAATAAACATAATAGAAAGCTGAATGACAAAAGAATAAGAAAAGAAGAGCAAACTGAACAAGTTTTATCTAGTGGACATATATAATTAGAATACTGTTTCCAGCTATTAGAGAATAGAGATTCTTTTCAAGCATACACCAAACTGATCATACATACCATTGCCACAAAACACATTTGTAAATTTATAAGAATCAGTATCATAGATTGTATTCTGTAATCAAAATGGATTTAAGTAAGAAGTAACAAAAATGTAACTAAAACCCATATATTTGAATATTCAAAAGTATGTTACTATTTAACTCATGGATCAAAGAAGAAAACATAGAAATACCATAGAATTTATATAAAACCTAATGATAAGTCAAATAGTATATCAAAGTACAGTGGGGAAATACAGATAAAGTGATAGTGAAAATAAATATATAGTCTGAAATGCTTATATTAGAAGTTAAAAATGACTGAAAGCTAGTAAGGTAAACTTCCAATTTAAGAATTTAAAAAAGCAATAGACTAACAGGAAAGATAGCACATGTAAGAAAATAAATGTAGGAGAAAAATGTAAAAGTTGAAGCACTACATAAAGCAATAGTTCTCAATATTTATTGAATGTTCGCTTTAGGAGTTAGAACTCATCCCAGACTAATTAATTCAGAACCACTGGGTTTTTACCCTCAGGCATAACAATTATTTTAAGATGTTCCTCAGTTGATTCTAGTATGTAAAAAGGATTGAGAGTCAATGATAAAGAGGATACATAGAGACAAGCATGGTTTTCTAGAAAGGATTAAAGTACTATTTAAAATGCTACCACTTTAATGTGTAATATAGAGAATTGAGAGATTAAGCTTCTTAATGGAGAGGAAAACTCAAGTTTGTAAATATGTCAATTCTTTCTGAATTGATCAGTTCTAATAAAAATCCCAATGGGATTTTCCCTGGAACCTAAAAAGCTGAATTTAAAAAGTACAAGCCATAAAGGAAAAAGACTGATAAATTTAGTCATAGTAAAATAAGAACTTTTGATAATCAAGACATCTTCATGAAAGTAAAAAGCCTAAGTTCAGTTCAGTCGCTCAGTCGTGTCCAACTCTTTGCAACCCCATGTATCGCAGCACGCCAGGCCTCCCTGTCCATCACCAACATCCGGAGTTCGCTCAGATTTACGTCCATCAAGTCAATGATGCCATCCAGTCATCTCATCCTCTGTCGTCCTCTTCTCCTCCTGCCCCAATCCCTCCCAGCATCAAAGTCTTTTCCTATGAGTCAACTCTTTGCATCAGGTGGCCAAAGTACTAGAGTTTCAGCTTTAGCATCATTCCTTCCAAAGAAATCCCAGGGCTGATCTCCTTCAGAATGCACTGGTTGGATCTCCCTGCAGTCCAAGAGACTCTCAAGAGTCTTCTCCAACACCACAGTTCAAAAGCATCAATTCTTTGGCGCTCAGCTTTCTTCACAGTCCAACTCTCACATCCATACATGACCACAGGAAAAACCATAGCCTTGACTAGACAGACCTTAGTCAGCAAAGTAATGTCTCTGCTTTTGAATATGCTATCTCGGTTGCTCATAACTTTTCTTCCAAGGAGTAAGCATCTTTTAATTTCATGGCTGCAGTCACCATCTGCAGTGATTTTGGAGCCCCCCAAAATAAAGTCTGACACTGTTTTCACTGTTTCCCCATCTATTTCCTATGAAGTGATGGGACCAGATGCCATGATCTTCATTTTCTGAATGTTGAGCTTTAAGCCAACTTTTTCACTCTCCTCTTTCACTTTCATCAAGAGGCTTTTTAGCTCCTCTTCACTTTCTGCCATAAGGGTGGTATCATCTGCATATCTGAAGTTATTGATATTTCTCCCGGCAATCTTGATTCCAGCTTGTGTTTCTTCCAGTCCAGTGTATAAGTTAAATAAGCAGGGTGACAATATACAGTCTTGATGTACTCCTTTTCCTATTTGGAACCAGTCTGTTGTTCCATGTCCAGTTCTAACTGTTGCTTCCTGGCCTGCATATAGGTTTCTCAAGAGGCAGGTCAGGTGGTCTAGTATTCCCATTTCTCTCAGAATTTTCCACAGTTTCTTGTGATCCACACAGTCAAAGGCTTTGGCATAGTCAATAAAGCAGAAATAGATGTTTTTCTGGAACTCTCTTGCTTTTTCCATGATCCAGCAGATGTTGGCAATTTGATCTCTGGTTCCCCTGCCTTTTCTAAAACCAGCTTGAACATCAGGAAGTTCACGGTTCACGTATTGCTGAAGCCTGGCTTGGAGGATTTTGAGCATTACTTTACTAGCGTGTGAGATGAGTGCAATTGTGCGGTAGTTTGATCATTCTTTGGCATTGCCTTTCTTTGGGATTGGAATGAAAACTGACCTTTTCCAGTCCTGTGGCCACTGCTGAGTTTTCCAAATTTGCTGGCATATTGAGTGCAGCACTTTGTCAGCATCATCTTTCAGAATTGAAATAGCTCAACTGGAATGCCATCACCTCCACTAGGTTTGTTTGTAGTGATGCTTTCTAAGGCCCACTTGACTTCACATTCCAGGATGTCTGGCTCTAGATGAGTGATCATACCATCGTGATTAATAGGAGTTAAATATTTGCAACAGATATAAATAAGGGATCAAGTTGCCATGAAATGTAAATATTCTGACTTGTAAAGACAAACATCTCAATAGAAATATAGGCTTGGAGAGACATTTTACAGAAAAGGAAAAGAAAGCTTGCAAAAAATATGAATAGACTACAATGGGATAACGCTTCACAATGAGATAACACCACTAAAATGGTTAAACTGAAAAAGACTGATAGCATAAAATGTCAAAGTTTTGGAGCAACTGGAGCTCTACATAGGCCTTCCCTGATAGCTCAATTGGTAAAGAATCTGCCAGCAATGTGGGAGATCCCGGTTTGATTCAGGGATTTGATCCTGTTTTGGTCAGGAAAATTCGCTGGAGAAGGAATAGGCTACCCACTCCAGTATTCTTGAGCTTCCCTTGTGGCTCAGCTGGTAAAGAATCCAACTGCAATGCGGGAGACCTGGGTTCGATCCCTGGGTTGGGAAGATCCCCTGGAGAAGGGAAAGGTTACCCACTCTAGTACTCTGGCTGAGAGAATTCCATGGACTGTATAGACCATGGGGTCACAAAGAGTTGGACACGACAGAGCTCTACATTGCTGGTAGAAATGTGAAATGATAAATCCACTTGAGAAAATTGACAGATTCTCCACTGTGACTCAGTAATTATTCTCCTAGGTATTTATTCAAGAGATGTCAAAACATTGTACACAATAGATATTGTTCAAGAATATTTTTAGCAAATTAATAAACAGTCTAACCAGAAATAATCCAGATGTCCAGCAGTAGGAGAATGGGCAAACTGTTTATTCATACAATGGAATATTAAGCATTCAAAAAGAAAGTACTACTGATAAATGCAACAGTGTAGATGAATCTGTAAAAATACACTGGATGAAAAGAGCATACATACTGGATACTCATATTAAGTTCTACAATAGGCAAAACTATTCTACAGTGATAGAACTCAAATCAGTACTTACTTCTGGTCTGGGATGAGGAGATTTTTGGTGGCGACTAAAAAGGAATAAAAGGAAACTTTCTGAGGCAATGGAATGTTTTATACTGGATAGGGATCTGGTTACACAAGCTGTACGCATTTGCCAAAATAACGACTGCAAGGCTGTGCATTTTTACTACATGTAAATTACTCTGCAATTTTAAAAATGCCTTGTAAATGCTGAAAGTGATTACTTCGTGGGAATAAAAATTAAAATACAACTTTAGTGTTAGGATAAAATTTACCAGTGAAAGCCTAATGCTCAGGTTAAAAAAAAACACACTATATTTTAATCAACTTAAATTAAAAAAATAAATTGTGATTTCAAAAGTAGCTATGGATTTAGTAAAAATAAAGCACTTATGTTGACGATGGATGTGAAGAGTTAGGATAGAATTATTTTATAGACAAAAATAAAGCTTCAGTCTCATCAGCCATCATAGTAATAAAAATCATAACCTCAGTGAGATAGCATTTTAAGTTTATCAGATTGGCAAAAATGTTTACAACCTTATAATATCCAATGTTGGCAAAATGTGAAACTATGGGGATTCTTCATATATTGCTAAGTGGGATTGTATTGATGTGGCTGTATTATGAAATAATAAATTTAATGAAATAAATGAAAATAATTTGCCATTAGTCACTTGAAGATATGCTTACCTTATGACACATTCTACCCCCGTTTACTCTAGAGATACATATTAAGTAGTTTTTCATGTCTCCTGAAATAAAAGCCCAATTACATAGAAGATTCTCTAGAGTTTCTTCTCATTACCCATCTGACTTCATGTCCTTTTACTCTCTTCCTTCCTAAGTTCGCTCCAACCTTGTAAAGTTCCTTGCTGCTTGCTTCACATTCCAAAAATCCCCCCCATCTTAGAACACTCTCCACCCAGAAGATAATGGCTTGCTGCCTCACCTTTAGAGCATTACTTAAATATCACCTTATCAGTGAATCTTAAAATTGTACCCTGCCAACACTCCCAAAGCCCTTTTCCTGCTCTCATTTTGATCCATAGAACTTGGCATCATCTTATATGCTGCATATTTTACTTACCTGTTTATTGTCCGTCTCCCTCCACTACAGTATAAACTCCATGATGGCAGACATTTTTGACTGTTTTTTATTGATACTACTGAAATCCATAGAACTATATTAGTTCCTGGCTCATAGTAAGTACTCAACAAGTCTTTGTTGAATAAATGTGTAACTGCATTACTTTTCATATCAACTATTTTTCAGAGTAAGTTTATACTCATAGCAAAATCACTGTCTCCACACAAGTGTAGTGTCTTCCACCATCAACATCTTTCACCAAAGTAGTACACTTGTCACGTAGATGGACCTACATTGACACATCATTATCACCTGAAGTCCATAATTTACATTAGGATTCACTCTTGGTGGTGTACATTCTGTGTGTTTTGACAAATGTATCATGATATATATCCATTATTGTAGGATTTTACAATGAAGAAAAGCTATGACAAACTTAGCATATTAAAAAACAGAGATATCACTTTGCTTATAAAAGTCCCTATAGTCAAAGCTATGGTCTGTCCAGTAGTCATGTATGGATGTGAGGGTTGGACTGTAAAGAAGGCAGAGTGCCAAAGAATTGATGTTCTCAAATTGTGCCACTGAAGAAGACTCTTGAGAGTCCCTTGTATAGCAAGAAGATAAAACCAGTCAATCCTCAAGAAAATCAACCCTGAATATTCATTGGAAGGACTGATGCTGAAGCTCCAATACTTTGGCCACCTGATATGAAGAGCTGACTCATTGGAAAAGACCCTGATGCTAAGAGAGATTGAGGGCAGGAAACGAAGGGAGCGACAGAGGGATGAGATGGTTGGATGGTGTCACCAACTCAATGGACATGAGTTTGAAAGTTCTGGGAGATAATGAAGAACAGGGAAGCCTGTCATGCTGCAGTCCATGGGGTCCCAAAGACTTGGACATGATTTAGTGACTGAATGACAACAAATTGTTTCATGGCCAAAATCCTCTATGCAACAGCCATGTTTTTAATAGCAAACATTTGGAAACAACCCAAATATTCATTGACAGGAAAATGGTAAATAAAACATGTTGTATTCATTCAAGGAAAACTATAGAATTGTAAGAAAAAATCAACTATGACTGCACAAATCTGTATGCATGAATCTGTCTAATATGATGTATAATAAAAAAGGCATATAGAATGCATATGCTATGATTCCATTTATATAAGTTAAAACATGTAAGACTAAAAATATACATTTAGGACCTGGTGTGAATTTAGTAAAACTATAAAGGAGAGAGAAATTATATGATATGTTTTATGATAATGGCTGGTTACCTCAGTTGGGGAAGAGATGGGATCAAATTGATCTTTAAAATTACTGGCAATATCCCTTATCTTAAAATAAATGATAGTGACATGCATTTTTGTTTTATTTCATATTGAGAGAGTCAATTTCTAGGTAGCTTGATAAGAAGTTCAGAGTCCCTGACAAGGAGAAAGGGGTCTGGGGCTCTCAAAGTGGAGATAGGGATCTGGAATTCTCAAGGAGGAGGAAAGGACAAATGTCTTTTTTTCTTTACATTCCTTAGTCTTAGTCACATAAGGCTTTTTTTTTTCTTTAAGCCCAGAGCTGATGATTACACAACAAAGAACTCAGTTTAAACTTTGTACTAACTGCAATTCATGGGGTCGCAAAGAGTCGGACATGACTGAGCAACTGAACTGAACTGACTGAAGGATTATATAACAAAAATGTATCCTGCTCAAGGACAGTTTCTCCTTCCTGAAAACTTTCTGACTAATCTTTATATCTTAGAATGTAAATTGTGGGAGTGGGTCAGGTAAAATTTTTACAACCCTGAGACATTCTTTTGATTTATTGTAATCACTAACTTAAAAAGTATATAATTCCCTCGCTAAAGACTAGTGAGGGGGCACTCTCTGTCCCCCTTCTGATGTCTATGTCAGAAGCTATCTCTGTCCCTTTTTATACTTTAATAAAACTCTGCTATACAAAAACTCTTGAGTGATCAAACCTGGTCCCTGGTCCCGAAGCTAAATCTTCTTTGGAGATCATGAATCTGACACCGTTCACCATAAGCTATCAATATCTCTCTATCTTACAAAGAGTTTTATATGTTAGTTTGTATGCATACATATTTCAAAAATTTGTTTAAAGTCACAAAATATAATTTAGATGCTCCTCTAAATGGAGTGGTCAGAGATAGTCACTATGAGAAGTCAACATTTACACTGAAACCTAAACAATGTGAAGAAGTAAGCCAGGCTTGAAGGAGGAAACAGACAGAATAGGCTCCATCTTGAAAGCAGGACTCCATCTTGGGCCGGACTGTGGACTTTGAGCTATATGCCCAGTATCTATGGAAACAACATACCAACTAGAAAACCAGATACCGCAACCCCCCCCCACCCTACCGCCCCCGCCAGATGGAAGAGCCCCAGGGCTCATATCTAGACTCTCATAGCCTAAAAGAATACCTTAATTATCTGTGTAACCAAATAGAATCATAAATTCTATTATGCTTATTGGGGTATGATGACAGGCCTATTGATAATTGTTCCCTGTTAACTACCTAGGCTTAAGGCATATGAATCACGGGTTAACTTTGATTGTATCTTTCTTTTCCTTTGTTCAGACTAGTTTCAGGGAATCTGGGGAGATGGGTTTGCCCCTGTACACTTAGGGTATATAAGGTTTTCACAAAAACTGGTCGAGGTCCTTGGCTAAGAGGAAACTCTGCCTTGGGCCCAACAGTGTAATAAACTGCACTCCACTATCTGCATTGTCCTTCTGAGTGTTTGTTTCCCAGACCTGTGGCTACAACAGGCTGCTGCTGCTGCTAAGTCATGTCAGTCTTGTCCAACTCTGTGCGACCCCATAGAGGGCAGCCCACCAGGCTCCCGTCTCTGGGATTCTCCAGGCAAGAACAGTGGAGTGGGTTGCCATTTCCTCCTCCAGTGCATGAAAGTGAAAAGTGAAAGTGAAGTCACTCAGTCATGTCCCACTCTTCGCGACCCCATAGACTGTAGCCTACCAAGTTCCTCCATCCATGGGATTTCCCAGGCAAGAGTACTGGAGTGGATTGCCATTGCCTTCTAAGATCTAGGAAAACATGGGTTATAGGCAAAGAGAGCAATTCTAAGGATTCTGAGCAATGACTTAAGGAAACCAAAGAAAGAAAAGAGCTACCGAAAAAGAAGTGGAAAGGTGACCCAAATATCTGAAGGGCTGAGATGAAAGAGGTTAATTCTGTATAGCCACAGAAGGGTTGAGATATGCTGGTAGGCTAAAGGTATAGAGACAACTCAGAACAAGATAAGGAAGTATTTCTAAGAATCAGAGCCTTACAAGAGCATACTTCAAGAAACAGCAAGTTCTTAGTCACTGAAGTGATTCTTAGTAATATAGGTTTATCATGTGTTCATTGTATATTTTAATTTTAGTTTATTGCTCCACTGCATTCATTTCCTTCCATCTGGAAAATAGCTCTTACTTTCCTTCAGGACTGGTTGGAAATCAGTCCTGAATATTCATTGGAAGGACTGATTCTGAAGTTGAAGCTCCAATACTTTGGCCACCTGCTATGAAGAACTGACTCATTGGAAAAGACCCTGATGCTGGGAGGGCGGGAGGAGAAGGGGACAACAGAGAATGAGATGGTTGGATGGCATCACCGACTCAATGGACATGAATTTGAGCATGCTCCAGGAGTTGGTGATGGACAGGGAAGGCTGGCATGCTGCAGTCCATGGGGTCGCAGAGTCAGACAATATTGAGCAACTAAACTGAGCTTCCTTCAGGAGTATACACTTTTTCTCTTCCGTATGACATGCTGGTGTAGACTAATAATTAAGATGCCCTGGTTTATTCTATCCAACAATTGGTATGCTTGAAATCAATGTCTCTCTTCCCCCTGTTTTTCTGCCCCCTTCCTTCCACTTGCCTACTCTTGGGACTTTCTTATCCCTATTAACATAAGGATAGTAACAGAAAATTTATTCCAGAGAACTTTGCAGTGACTACTGTCTGCTTGGAGGGGTTTACAAGTGGTCATCAAGTTTGATGACCAGAGCTTCCCTGGTAGTTCAAACAGAAAAGAATCTGCCTGCAATGCAGGAGATCTGGGTTCAGTCTCTGGGTTGGGAAGATCCCCTGGATGAGGGCATGCAACCCACTCCAGTATTCTTGCCTGGAGACTTCCATGGACAGAAGAGCCTGGTGTGTTACAGTCCGTCAGGTCACAGAGAGTGAGACACGACTGAGCGACGAACACTTTCATTTTCACATCAGGTTTGATAATAAAGGCTTGAATCTGTGTTTGCGTAACATTTCATTTCACATATGATCCACATGACATAAATTCTCCATGTAAAAGAAGAGGGCAATCTGCTCTAATCTAATCTGATCTTTGATTGCATCCATTGGCCCACTCTGAAAAGACTGTTGTTTAACTCCTGTTATCTTGATCCCTGAAACTTAGTTCCTCACCATTTTGGTCTTCATTGACTGTTATTTCCATTTCATGATACACCATTCCAAGCAATTCCTTTTTTGTTGTTTGTTTTAACTCACTCCTCTAACTCAGCATATGTATTCTACTTTCTTTACATTTATTACACAGTCAGCGCAATAAATAAATGTGGTATTATCTGCTTCTACTTGTAAGATCTCATAAGGGATAGAAATACTCAGTAAATCATAGAACCTTTCATTTGGCCTTTGGTGACCATTATGTATAGTGAAATTATTTGAAGTGAGATAGTTTGATCATATTTTCCCTTTATTTTGGTCGTTGATATCATCCTATATCACTGCTGGAGTCCCTGCAGGCAGTGCTAATAATTTGAGATAGTCTTTTAGTTAATTTAGTTTAATTTTGCAGGTGCTGTTAGGAAAAACCAGCTGGCTTGAATAAAATTGCCCCCTAGATGCCAGCCAGCCATGATATTATTGGCTTTTTGAGGGTTTTCAGAATAACAGATGAGATAATAGTAGGTTTTAAAAATCCCAGTTTAGATCTGATTTTGCTGCTTTGAACTCCAATGATTTTGTGGAAGCAGTTATTATTCAGTTCTGTCCTTAATGAATCCCCCCTTCTCCTCTTCCTCTATTTTCTAAGCAAATGGAATCTCTCCCTCTCCTTCCCTTGCTCCTTTTTATCCTTCCCTCCTTTCCTTTGTCTCTCTCTTTTACACACAAGCTATTATATAGGTAGTGTAATAGGTAGTATAATAAATAGTGAACAGTCTTCATGTCATCACTAATGAAACAGGAAAGCTCAATTTCCAACCTATAAATTGCAGATTGTAGAAATGCATGATGGACCTCTGTGACAAAAATCATTCAAGGCAAGCAAACACTGTAGATTATTAGTCGTATAAGTGTTACATTCATTAAAAATTCTGACTAATTTAGCCAAAATAACTCAAATATTTGAGTGAATGTTTACTAATCTCTTGTGCTTCTAAGATCTTTAGCAAAAATAAACCAAAATATATAAGTGCATCCTTGTTTTAATAAACTCTCCTTTCCTTTGCCATGTTTCCTGAAATATTCATAGTAATCCCTTTGGGATAAATTCTTCCTTAACATGAGGATGGGCTAGCTTGGTAAATTCAGGTTAAGGGGAAAATATATGTGAAAGAGATTCATAACATGTAATGAATTAAAAGAATATTTTAGTAATGAAACTACTGCTGTTATTGCTGCTCTTTAGTTGCTAAGATGTGTCCAATTCCTTGTGACACCATGGGCTGTGCCTGCCAGTCTCCTCTGTGCATGGGATTTCCTAGGCAAGAATATTGGAGTGGGTTGCCAAGGGATCTTCCTGACTCAGGGATCGAACCTGCATCTCTTGCATCTCCTTCATTGGCAGGCAGATTCTTTACCACTGAGCCACCTAGGAAGCCCTCATCATTAAATTCCTTAATGTGATTTTTAAAACTATGCATGAGAATCAATAATTTGGGGATGGTCAAGAACTTGGGAATGGTCAGTAATTTGGATTGATAATATGAAAGCAGGACTTCAGAGTTCCTTCATTTACTTCAGAGAGACTAACTCCATTTTCATCTTTTATGCATTTAGTGCTTCTACACAAAGTACTAAGTACATAGACTTGGTTAAACAAAAGATTTAACTGAATGCTGAAAAATGTTTGACAATCACTACTGTGACAAGAAAGTCAGATAATTTTGGCAGTGGAAAGGGTCCTAGAGATTATTTTATTTCACAGATAAATTGAGCCATAAACAGATTTTGAAGTTTACTCAGGGTCTCGTAGCTAGCCAGTGGCCATAACATCATGATCTTGGCTTTGCACATGTCATTCCCATTTCCAGAAATATTCTTCCCTTCTTGGCATCTGTAGATGAATTTATCTAGAGCAGAGGTGGTTCTAACTATGACCTATGGTCGAAATCTAGCCTACAGGCAGGTTTTGTAAATAAAGTTTTATTGGAACACAGTCAGAGCTATCCATTTCCTACGGTCTGTGGTTCTTTTTGTGCTCCAGTAACAAAGCTTATTAGCTGATACAGAGACCATATGGTCTGCAAAGCATAAAACATTTCCAATCTAGCTTTGTACAGATAAAGTTTGCCACTGACTGACCTGGTCAGTATAACCTCCAGTATTCCCATAAATGGAATCAGAAATAAGAAAAAAAAAATGAGGTAGATGACATGTTTTGTGGCTTCATGCCAGCAGAGTGAATCCTTGAAATGGCCCTTTGCCAATTAGCCCTTTCATTGCTGCCTGCTCCCAAGTCATTGCAGGCTGCTAACATCTTCCCCTCCCTCTGCCATTTGCTAAGCCATCTGCATACAATTGGTCTCCCAAGTCATAACTCTAGCACTATTTCTGTTCATCCTCAGCCTTGCTTCTGATTTTGTTTAAAGGCCCTGCATCCCTTTTTATCAGAAGACATTTTACAAGGCTCAGATATTCAAAATATAGCAAGATATATATTTTTTTTAATGGAGGAGAGAAGCTGCTTCGTCACAGGGAGCCAAACTCCAGATAATGAGGTATCTCATTTGCCTTGTGGCCTATGGGATATTTTGCACTGAATGTAGAGGCAGGCCTAGAGATACAGATCAGAGGGTCCCAAAGCCTCTGAAAACTTAAGGGAATATTCCTGTCCATTTAAAACCAATTCTCTAGACTTGGTCCCTTATTAGGGAACAGCTGTGGGAGACAAGTGAGTGGAGATTTAAAAGGCTACATTTAAGGTACAGTGTACATTTAGGGATTGTGACATATTTAAGGGGGATATATACTGAACCTTGATTGTACTTTTCAATATTGTTGGCCAGTGTTCTTGCCTGGAGAATCCCGGAGACAGAGGAGGCTGGTGGGCTGCCGTCTATGGGGTCGCACAGAGTCGAACACGACTGAAGCAACTTAGCAGCAGCAGCAGCAGCAGCAGCAGTGCTAATTGATTGCTTATGAGAAATAGGATATCTTCTGCCATATCAGTAAACAAAGCAATTGTAGCCATCATGGATGTAAGTTGATGATCCCTGAGTGAACTCAAGAAAGAAAGCATATCTGACATCTAGCAGGCCATTAAACTGCAGCCACTCTTGAGGTGAACCCTGAGGAAAGGAAGCTTAGGATGTGAAAACAGGAAACTGGCCCTAGATAGCTGAAGTACATATCCAAGCAATGATTTCAGTGAGCCCAGATGATTTGTGCATCTTCCTATACATCAGTTCAGTTCAGTCGCTCAGTCATGTCCCAACTTTTGTGACCCCATGGATTGCAACACACCAGGCCTCACTGTCCATCACCAACTCCTGGAGTTTATTCAGACTCACGTCCATTGAGTTGGTGATGCCATTCAATCATCTCATCCTCTGTTGTCCCCTTCTCCTCTAGCCTTCAATCTTTCCCAATCACGGTCTTTTCAAATGAGTCAGCTCTTCCCATCAGATGGCCAAAGTATTGGAGTTTCAGCTTCAACACCAGTCCTTCCAATGAATATTCAGGACTGATTTCCTTTAGGATGGACTGGTTGGATCTCCTTGCAGTCCAAGGGACTCTCAAGAGTCTTCTCCAACACCACAGTTCAAAAAGTATCAATTCTTCAGCACTCAGCTTTGTTTATAGTCCAACTCTCACATCCATACATGACCACTGGAAAAACCATAGCCTTGACTAGACTGACCTTAGTTGGCAAAGTAATGTCTCTGCTTTTTAATGTGCTGTCTAGGTTGGTCATAAATTTTCTTCCAAAGAGTAAGTGTCTTTTAATTTCATGGCTGCAATTACCATGTGCAGTGATTCTGGAGCGCAAAAAAATAGAGTCTGACA
This sequence comes from Oryx dammah, assembly GCF_014754425.2. Taxonomy (NCBI): domain Eukaryota; kingdom Metazoa; phylum Chordata; class Mammalia; order Artiodactyla; family Bovidae; genus Oryx; species Oryx dammah. The sequence continues at coordinate 27,243,441 of NW_024070207.1, forward strand.
CTGTTTCCACTGTTGCCCCATCTATTCCCCATGAAGTGATAGGACCAGATGCCTCTTTGTTTTCTGAATGTTGAGCTGTAAGCCAACTTTTTCACTCTCCTCTTTCACTTTCATCAAAAGACTCTTTAGTTTTTCTTCACTTTCTGCCATCAGGGTGGTGTCATCTGCATATCTGAGGTTATTGATATTTCTCCTGGCAATCTTGATTCCAGCTTGTGCTTCATCCAGCCCAGCGTTTCTCATGATGTCCTCTGCATATAAGTTAAAGAAGCAGGGTGACAATATACAGCCTTAACGTACTCCTTTTTCCTATTTGGAACCAGTCTGTTGTTCCATGTCATGTCCAGTTCTAACTGTTGCTTCTTGACCTGCATACAGATTTCTCAGGGGACAGGTCAGGTGGTATGGTATTCCCATCTCTTTCAGAATTTTCCACAGTTTGTGGTGATCCACACAGTCAAAGGCTTTGGCATAGTCAATAAAGCAGAAATAGATGTTTTTTGGAACTTTTTTGCTTTTTTGATGATCCAGCAGATGTTGGCAATTTTATCTCTGGTTCCTCTGCCTTTTCTAAAACCAGCTTGAACATCTGGAAGTTCACGGTTCATGTATTGTTGAAGCCTGGCTTGAAGAATTTTGAGCATTCCTTTATAAGTTTGTGCTGCTGCTGCTGCTAAGTAAGATGAGTGCAATTGTGCAGTATGTTGAGCATTCTTTGGCATTGCCATTCTTTGGCATTGCCTTTCTTTGGGATTGGAATGAAAACTGACCTTTTCTAGTCCTGTGGCCACTGCTGAATTTTCCAAATTTGCTGGCATATTGAGTGCAGCACTTTCACAGCATCATCTTTTAGGATTTTAAATAGCTCAGCTAGAATTCCATCACTTCCACTAGCTTTGTTAGTAATGATGCTTTCTAAGGCCCACTTGACTTCACATTCCAGGATGTCTAGCTCTAGGTGAGTGATCATACCATTGTGATTATCTGGGTCATCATGATCTTTTTCATACAGTTCTTCTGTGTATTCTTGCCACCTTTTCTTAGTATCTTCTGTTAGGTCCATACCATTTCTGTTCTTTATTGCACCCATCTTTGCATGAAATGTTCCCTTCATATCTCTAATTTTCTCTAGATCTCTAGTCTTTCCCATTCTACTGTTTTCCTCTAGTTCTTTGCACTGATCACTGAGGAAGGCTTTCTTGTCTTTCCTTGCTATTCTTTGAAACTCTGCATTCAAACGGGTATATCTTTCCTTTTCTCCTTTGCTTCTTGCTTCTCCTCTTTTCTCAGCTATTTGTAAGGCCTCCTCAGACAGCCATTTTGCTTATTTGCATTTCTTTCTCTTGGGGATGGTCTTGATCCCTATCTTCTGTACAGTGTCACAAACCTCTGTCTAGTTCATCAGGCATTCTATTAGGTTTAGTCCCTTAAATCTATTTCCCACTTCCACTGTATAATCGTAAAGTATTAGATTTAGGTCATACCTGAATGGTCTAGTGGTTTTCCCTACTTTCTTCAGTTTAAGTCTGAATTCGGCAATACATAGAAAAGCACTAAATTCCTTAACTTGACATATCTGTTTTCTTTAATTAACAATAATCTTTTGATGTCCAGACTACTTTTTTTACAAATTCTGCATGCCTTGTCTCTCTTCCTCACCCCCTCTAAGCAGTTCTCTCAGGGTTACTTGAGAATGCTGTCTTTTGGGTTTGAAGTCTGAAAAATTTCAGCCCAATAAAACATAGCTATCAAGTTTTAGGTTGTGAATATTTTTGCAGTTCACACTTATAATCTGCCAAATTCTATGTTACATATTTAATATGAGGAATTGATACTTATTTTTCTCCACATTTTATAGGTGATGCAGCTGAGGCTCAGATCAGATAACTTGCCTAAGATCACACAAGTCATAAGTAACAAGCAGAATTTAGACCCAGATTTGTCTGATTTCAATGCTTTTTCTTTTAATCTTTTCACTAGCTTGATGTTTCAGTGAAGAATAATATACAACTTTTAAAATACTAAGATGTAGAAACAGAAAATAACCTTTCAAAGGAATGAAGAAACTCGAGGAGGACATAAGATCTTTGCCTAATGATGATTCCAAAATCTTTATAATTGCTTGTCTTTTAAACATAAAGCATTCAGGTTATAATCAGATTTCATAATTGCTGTGTTAATAATTGTGTTTTATAAATGTTGTCTTAATTTAACCAACATATGCTGTGTCCCACATATGGGTAAGGGGTTGTGATGTTTTCTAGCCACTTAGTTATGTTAATAATATAGCCATTTCTCTCAAGGAGTTCACATATTGGCTAAGAAGATAGTCATAGATAGTTAACAAACTTTGTTGAGTGAAAAAGAAGTGTTGGGAATACTGTGCGGGCTTGGAAAGACATTGGATCCATCTTTCTAAATCTCACAGTTCTGTTGGTGAAGCAAACATATATACAGGTTATAAATGTGTTGAATGATATATAAAATAATGGGGGTGGGCATAAGGTGTTCAGTTCAGTCATTCAGTCGTGTCCAGCTCTTTGTGACCCCATGGACTGCAGCATGCCAGACTTCCCTATCCATCACCAGCTCCTGGAGCTTGCTCAAAATCATGTCCATCTAGCCAGTGATGCCATTCAACTATCTCATCCTCTGTCACCCCCTTCTCCTCCTGCCTTCAGTCTTTCCCAGCATCAGGGTCTTTTCAAATGAGTCAGTTCTTCGCATCAGGTGGCCAAAGTATTGGAGCTTCAGCATCAGTCCTTCCAATGAATATTCAGGACTGATTTCCTTTAGGATTGACTGGTTTGATCTTCTCACAGTCCAAGGGACTCTCAAGCATCTTCTCCAACACCACAGTTCAAAAGCATCAATTCTTAGGTGCTTAGCTTTCTTTATGGTCCAACTCTTACATATACATGACTACTGGGAAAACCATAGCTTTGACTAGATGGACCTTTGTTGGCAGAGTAAGGTCTCTGCTTTTTAATATGCTGTCTAAGTTTGCCATAGCTTTTCTTCCAAGGAGCAAGCCACTCAAGATGAATGGATCATGGTGGAGAATTCTGAGAAAATGTGGTCCACTAGAGAAGGGAATGGCAAGCCACTTCAATATTCTTGCTTTGAGAACCCCATGAATAGTATGATAAGGGCACAGGGTGAGGATTAAGGATTTTGGCAGGCTGACAAAGTGAAGAAGGACCTTTCTGGTAGGGAAATCTAAAATGGGCAAAGTCCTAGAAATTTGAACTAGCATGAGGTCATAAAGGATTTTTAGGTACTTGATTACACCTGAGGGTGAAAGTGATAAAAGGACATGTGCCTGGATACATAGACAGGGGGGACCAAGGAGTGATTTTTTTTTCCATTTGACCAGCATTTACTGAACATTATTGGTGTGGGACCCTGGAATGCGATTTGTAGGAGCCATGAACAATAGAAGATATTTCTATATAGCTCTCTTCTTGAAATGATGGTTGGCTTCTGGTGACAAAAACAACTCACTCACATAAGGAGCTTTCATGACTTGGCTAGAAATGCTCACCCTATTTTTTTCTTCTTTTCCTAGTCTTCTACCTGTCTTACTTTATGTTATACCTCTTCTTTTTCTCTGTTTTTTTTTTTTTTAATTCGTAACTTTTCTCCTCTACTCTCATTACTACTTCACCCTTCTCTCTCTTTTCTCTTTTTTTTCTGAGGGTGTTAGGGAAGTCCCTGTGATAAGTCTCTGTCTCTTGGTCTTTTTCTCTCTTTGAAAGGGCTGACAACTTGGAGTGAGAATTACAGTAAACTTTCAAGTTATTTTTCATTCCAACCTCAGACAGAAATGCCACAGTCCCCACATGTACCATACAGGTTTGGGATCTAATGTAAGTTGTGCTCTTTGACTTTTTTTTTTTTTTTGCCCCACCTCACAGCTTGTGGGATCTTCCCCAACCAGGGATTGAACCCAAGCCAGCACAGTGAAAGCCCATAAATCTAACCAGTAGGACACCAGGGAAGTCCAAGTTGTGCTGTTTGAAATTCAGAAAAAATCATTTCAGGACACTATCCCACATTCTGTCAGAAATTCCCTGCCTTCTCGGTTGTTTTATGCTGTAATTAAAATGGCTGGCTCACAATTTATTCTTACTTCTGGTTCTGAGGTTTTACTTCCACTGAGATGTTGTTCTTACTGGCCTCTTTCTCTCATTATTCTCTTTCTCTTTCCTTTGTCACATGCCAATTCAGAATTGGGAACTCAGTGATATTTCTTCGATTTCCACAACAAATACACACTTTTAAATGTTTTCTTTGACTTAAAATGGCACTAAGTCTTGATAAATCCCTCCTACATTGAAACTACTGTAAGGGCAAAATGCACCTAATACATGTAATACACGTAACATACCAATCATACTGCCTTCACAGGTGGCTCAGTGGTAAAGAATCTGCCTGCCAATACAGGGGACACAGGTGAGACAGGTTCAATCCTTGGTTAGGGAAGACCCCCTGGAGAAGGGAATGGCAACCCACTCCACTGTTCTTACCTGGGAAAGCCCATGGGCGGAGGAGCCTGATGGGCTACAGGCTATGAGGTTGAAAAGAGCTGGACGTGACTGAGCACACACACATCCATCATAGCGTAGCCTAAACCTATTTTAAACATGGTCAGAACACTTCCATTAACTTATAGTTGGGCTAAAATCATTTTATACAAAGCCTGTTTTATAATAAAGTGTGGAGTATCTGATGGAATTCACTGAATACAGTACTGAAAGTGAAAACCAGAGTGGTTTTGTGGGCACACCATTCTAAGTGTTTCTGTTGTTTACCCTCATGATTGCCTGGCTGACTGGGAGTTGTGGATCACTGCGTTGACCAGCATCATGAGAGAATATCTTACTATACATGGCTAGCCTGGGAAAAAAAATCAAAATTCAGAATTCTAAGTATGGCTTCTAGTGAAGGTATATCATTTTTGCACCATGGTAAAGCTGAACCATCAGGTCAAACCATCATGTCAGGAGCTGTAAAAGCTGGTGTGGGGAAATTTCATAGCATCAAAAATATTCCACAGTATCACAAATGTGCTTTTCCTCTCTCCTTATGACAAACTCTTATTTAATTCTTGTGTGGGGAAGTTTAACTTGCTCTATTTTTAAACTTTTTCTTTCCAATCCAGACCCTCCTGATCTTGCCTTTTATACCCAGTTGACCATCAAGATATTTTGTTAAAAATATTATCATTCCTTTTCTGAGGGAGTCTGCCCAGTTATTAAAATCACTTTTTGATTCTGATATAATAATAGTTCAAAGTCTACCTTTTTCCTGGGGATTCTGCCAGGCCCCCTCAGGAGCGACTAAAGGGCTGGGGAGAAGTAGAGACTCAGGCAGCAGGGTTCCACGCATCCATAGCCCAGCTGCAACCATACCAGCGTCGCTTTGATTTCTTTTTCGTATTTGATTTCTTGACCATTTAGGGTCAAAAAAAAAATTCCAGTTTTAAAATAACATTTGAAAACCACTGCTTTAACAGTTGAAACGTATTAACCTCCAAAGAGAGTATGAATTGGACTTGTAGAAATTTGTTCCCAAAGAAGGCCATGGGTAAATTCTTGGTAGAATCAACTCTGGGAACATGATAGTGTTTCTGAGAAGAGAAGCTGTTTCTTTTTCCTGCCTGGAGTCCTGTTGTATCATGTGTTTTCTTCAGACAGGAAGGTATGCCAAAGGGGTAGTTAAAGATAGAGCTAAACTTTTAAGGAGCACAGCCCTTAGTTTCCTTCCTTTATTTTCCCACAGATGTCAATGATGAACAGTTTGGCACTTGAGTTTAGGATGATTTTCTTTATTGATGCCATCATCAAATCTTTCTGTGTTTCATATATTCCCCTGATCTTGAGTGAGTTGTCTCGCAGATGGATTGGTTTGATATGCTGCTAGCAATTAAGAGAAATAAAATTCTATTAATTATGCATTTCTACTTCTGATTAACTCTTGTGTGTAATTAAAAAATAACCACTGGGTTTCCTGGGATTTAATAGGAATCTATGGCATTTGGGCTTGTTCTTTGAATTGAGGTCATTCATGCATATCTTGTTTCATTTATAAAGTATTATCTTCTTTCAGGTAGAAATTATGTTTGATTTATCTTTGTGTCCTCCATAGTACCAGGCAGATATTAGGTGTGCAGAAATAATTTGCTGAATTGAATTTTTGCCAAAGTAGTCTATGGCCCACCATAGTATTATTCCATGTGTTGTTTTTTTTTTTAAGGGTCCTGTGGGAAATTGCATGACAGTCCAGTGGATGGGACTCGGTGTTCTCACTGCCAGGGCCCCAAGTTTGATCCCTGGTTGAGGAACTAATATCCTGCAAGCTGAATGGCGTGGCCAAAGGGAGACAAGGTGTGGAGGTGTGGGTCCTATCTTTTGGAAATAAGTTGAGATTGATAGGGAATTAAGAGGAAGGGGACTGACAGTGTTGCATTTGCGATGCTATCCTTGGAATCTTTTCTATGTCGTCTTATTTATTGTGCTTATACTGCAGTACCATGTGTTTCATGATACAGATTTGGATCGTCCTCGCCAAAGTGTTGGCTTCTTTTTGATCTAATATATAGACTGTGTGATTCAAAAAGTCCTATACTTTTCTTTGCTGCTATAACTTCATCATCATGGTCTCCTTTGGGGATGTGACCTGAGAGTCCAACACCCATTTAATCCCCAGTGGTTAGTTTTGATACCACTCTTTTTGGCTGTTTTCATAACATTTAACAAATCTACTTTATGTATGAGGCTATCACAGGGCACAGAGCATTAAAGAGAAACAGTGAGACATATAAGTAACTTTGGCACTATTGACTTGAAATATTCTCCAAATACAGCCCCTTTCTGACCTATATCTTTCATTTCTTGGTTCTCTAACTAGTCTTTACTTCCTAGTTCTCTGTGGGCATACCCTACATCAAGGTAGAGATTTCCCTAAGCTTACCTTTCTATTGAAGGAACTAGTAACTAGATTTTTTTCTTGCTCTGTAATTCCTTCTACAGTTTGGAAAAAAGAACATTTCAAGTCTAGTGGTGTTGAGTCTCATAATGTGAGCCATCATAAATAGACAGTTATAGAATTCTTCTCTTGGGTTTAACCTCTTCCCTTTTATTTTGTTTTCCTTCCATACAGAGGCCTATGCTCTTTTAATCTTTTGTCCTACTGGTTCTTGGAAGCCCTTCAATCCAATCACTCTAGTTAACATACAACTCTACTTGTCTGTGTCTCTGAATAGTTCCATGTAAATCACAGAATTGTGAGAAGGTCACATATTGAACAGAAAGCCAGCCAAAAGGACCTAGACAATGGGGAGAACATTTTTTCCCAGCAGGTGAACTCAGATATGAAAATATTTATTTATGCAACTAATAAAGCAAGGGATAATTTTTCACATTACAGAAGGATTCCCCATGGGGTTCCTTTAAATAGCTGCTTCTCTTTGTACACGTTTTAATGGTTTTCTACTGCAAATAATCAAATACAAGTTTCCAGAAAAGAAGCAATTAGTATGACACATGGTAAATTTTGTAGATATTTTTTCTAGAAAATAAAAATTGAAAAATTAGTATGTACTATATTATATATAGCATAAGATACATATATATATGGAGAAGGCAGTGGCACCCACTCCAGTACTCTTGCCTGGGAAACCCCATGGATGGAGGACCCTGATGGGCTGCAGTCCATGGGGTCGCTGGGGGTCGGACACGACTGAGCGACTTTGCTTTCACTTTTCGCTTTCATGCATTGGAGAAGGAAATGGCAACCCACTCCAATGTTCTTGCCTGGAGAATCCCAGGGACGGGGGAGCCTGGTGGGCTGCCATCTATGGGGTCACACAGAGTCGGACACGACTGAAGTGACTTAGCATAGCATAGCATATATATATATAATAAATTTATAAAAATTAGTATATACTATATTATATATAGCTTAGTGTATGTATATATAGCATGATAATACAAACATTCTAAGGAAGGGTAGAGTGTTGAACAAGATCAGTTTCTCTCCCCATAAACCACCTGCAGCAGAATCTCCTATGGTACTTTTGAAATGTAAAGTCTCTAGGGGCAGGCTTGTGAATCTGTACTTTAACAAACTCCTCTGCTGCTCAGTCGCTTCAGTGATATAAAGTGATATAAAGTGATTCTCTGACTGAGACAATAAGAATTATAGTGAATGAGCACAGAGTGAAGAGTGAAAATACCTGTTAAAACCATTACATTGGTCCGTATAAATAACATTACAAGCTCCCAGAAAATTCCTTTATTTTTTATATTGATTATCCCCACCCTACTATCCAAAATGTAACTGCTATCGTGATTTCTAACTTAGGTAGATTAGATTAACTGCATATTTTGAATTTATAAAATGTGAATTATATACTTTGTACCATTTTGAATATAAATTATTTCATTTAACATTGTGTTGATGATTTTTTAAATTCTGGATGTACACTCTTTTTCAGTTGCATGTTGCAAAAGCTATTTGGTGGCATATATATATTTTTTCTTATTGGTATCTCCTTTAAACAGAAGTTACTAATTTCAATAAACACCCATTCATTGTATTTTCCTTCAGGTTAGAATATTTTCCCTATTTCAAGATCTTGAAGATACTGCCCTGGTATTTTTTGAAATTTTTGTTGTTTCTTCTTTCACACATTGATCTATAATCCATATTGAAATTATCTTTATGTGTAGCACATAGTAAGGGTCAAGATTCCATTTTTCTCTATTGGTATCTGAGTGATTCAATATGTCCTTTAAGGTTCTCCTTAGCCCAGAGTCTTTGGGAATCCATAAACAAGCTGCAAAATATATGATTCCATAGTCCTCAAATAAATGGTGCTGAGTAAGGTCAAGGTTCAGATCAGCAATTTTTCTCTGGCTCTGGTACCGTTGTCCCATTGCAGTGCACCCAACTGTGCTCTTAGCCAGTATGTCAACCTCTTCCTACATCCTGCTTGGTACTCAGGGCAATGAGAGAGATCATGGTTGTTTGAGATAGTTGGATTGCAAAGTTTTTATCGAGAAAGTTATATTTGAACTGAGTCTTGAAGGATGTGTGAAATTTCTACAGAGATTTAGAGAAACAGCATTCCAGAAAGAAGCAACAGTAGGGGCAAATGCTTGAAAAGTGTTACTAATTAGGAAAGTAATGTTTGAATGGACAGTTTTTCTCAGCCTTTATTGTGCATCAGAATCAGCTGGAGAACTTTTACAACATTCAAGTCAGAAGACTCCATCTGCAGAGATTCTCACTTAGTAGTAGGTTTGGGGAAAGGTCCAAAAATTTGCTGTTTTTATGGGCTCACACAGTAATTCAGAAGCAGGTAGTCTATGGACCATACTGGGTGAAATATTAGTTGAAATATAAAAGACAAAATTGAAAACAACTATCTACATGAAATAATTGCAGAAGATTTCAAATATTAAGATCATGTTACATAAATTACTGAGATATCATGTATTGCAAAAAGAAAAAAAAAACATGATTTGTAGAAAGGAAGTCTTTTATGACATTTGAGAGAATAATGGAAGCAGAAAGGTAAAAAAAGAAGCTATATTTTAGGGAGAACAGTAGGTGTTCTTTGCCCACCAAAAAATGAAGCTTTCTAAGTTAGGGTGTACAGATCCCAGAGATTTTCCTCCAGTCTCCTCTTGTAGGAAGTAAGATTTGTGGACTAATGCGTTCTGATGCACCTTACTCTTAAAGCTTATATAGGACCTGCCTGATGCCCCTTAAGAAATCATTCTTTATCATACTCCATATTTTAATGTCTTTTATTTATTTTTGGCTGTGCTGGATCTTCACTGCCATGTGGGCTTTTCTCTAGTTGCAGTGTGGGCTTCTCATTGCAGTGGCTTCTCTTGCTGCAGAACATGGGCTCTAAGCACACTGCCTTCAGTAGTTGCAGCACGTGGGCTCAGTAGTTGTGGCTCATGGGCTCTAGAGCACAGGTTCAGTGGTTGTGGCGCCCGGGCTTAGCTGCCCCATGGTATGTGGAATCTTTCTGGATCAGGGATTGAACCTGTGTCTCCTGTATTGTCAGGCTGATTCTTTACTACTGAGCCACCAGGGAAGCCTCTACATAATTTTTAATCACCTTCATTCTTGTTACCCTGTCTTGTAAATAAATCATCGTCCTAAATAAATTCCCTTCATATTGCTCACATTCTAAAAATATATTTTTCTTGGTTATTTTCTTCCCTACCAGAACATAAATGACCTCAGGGACCTCATCTTTTTTTTTTTTTTAATTGCTGAAGCTCTTGTGCCTGAGAAAGAATGAACACATAGTGTCAATATTAATTTGTTTAAAAAAATGAGTTCAGTAGGCACTTCCACAGGTCCCCAATAATCCAATCTCTTCACTTTTCTCTGTCTGTCAAAAAGTCCCCTGTTTTTCTGATCAAAGAGACATTTTCCTAGGCTACTGCTGCTAAAGACATTTTATAGTGGAATATACCCCTGAGAAGAGTAACACCTTAAGTAAGATCTGGTCAGCCTCATCTATCCCAGATGATATACTGAAGGAATAGAAATTGGGTTTTGAGTGAGACAGGAGGGAGTTAAGAGGGAACATTCTGGAATAAAGGTCCCTTCTAGGGAAGACAGACCGAATTGGGTTACTACAGTAGCTGATCCAGATATTGGGTACTGAGAGAGTACAAGGAAGGTTGTAAGTGTAAATTATGTGGACATCCAACTTGGCCCACAGCCAAATCTGGAATGAAGAAACCCTTTCTCCACCTTTCAATTTGTAAGCAGTTTTCATTTCACATCCAGGCTCAGCACCTTCCCTCCCTTTAAAAAACTGTCTTTTCAAATTTCCAGGACTTATTTGTCATTTTCTTACATGCCACAACCAGTTGTGTTGGCTGTTGCATTGTCCTCCTGACATAACATAATATACTCTGACAGATGCAACCATGGCATCTCTGTGAGTCATAAATGGGAGACGACAGAGGGTTGGATTCTGGAGAAGTGTGATGGCACATGCCTTTGTGGATAGAATCTTAATGAGCAGATGTGGTTCCAAACTCTCATTTGTGGCTGAAGCTTTAGTGGCTAGATTTAGGCTCTAGTGGAGATTGTAGGTTTAAGCAATATTGACACTCAGACTGACAAACTGCTATGATGTGGAGGTACCATTGGGATGTGTAGGTGAAGCCCTCAAGATGTTTACCAAAATACTAGTCATATTACTTAATATTGATTTGGCATTTACTTGGTGCTGGGTGCTATTTCTAAGTGTTTCACGTATGTTAACTTATTTAATCTTCACAATCCTGTGAGACACACAAGGAAACAGAGGTACAGAGGAGGTTAGGGACCTGCGAAAGGTACTAGTCTATGGAGTGGTGGAGCACATACTGAAACTCAAGTCTTGCTGCCAGACTTGAGCTCTTTATAATGATTAGCCTCTTCTTTTTGGTAAGTCTCAAGAGAACTTTTTTCTATTAGTGATGGTCATCATAATAAGAATTAGTATTACTGCCTGTATTTTTGTGCTGTGGCCTTTGCTAAGGACTTTACTTACAGGGTCTCCTTTAACTCTTACACTAGTTCTACAAGGTAAGTATCATAAGCAATCTTGTGTTGTAGATGGTGAATATGAGACTCAGAAAATGTGACTATCTTGTCCAAGGTCTTGTGCCTAGGAAAGGGGGGCAGCCAGGAGTTGAACCCAGGTTTCTCCGAATTGATTTTCTCAAAAAATCAAACCCTCTTTTCACAGGACCATCCTTCAGATAGCTTATAGGCCAGCATGTAAAGGTTTTCTTTGACTTACAATGAGTTTTTCTGGCAAGTTGGGAGAAATTAGTGTCTCTCTCTCTGCTGCCTTAGAGAGTGGGCTCTCTGAGTACTCATATAGGCATTGCATTCCACACTTTGGGCAATTAGTCAGAAGCAACAGTCTACCTAACCCTGGGCCCCTGTAAGAGGAACTTCTGTCACAGGATTTCTAAGACAAGTCTTTTTCCTTTGTACAATCCCAGTTTTCTCTTTGCTGTTCTTCATATATCAACAAAATACATCCCACCTACTGGCCTAGAATGTTACTTTGAATTGGTTCTCTTGCTGTAGGGATGGGGCAAACTGATGCTTCCGATTTTGTCTGGCCCCTGATATAAACAGCTGGTCAAGATTAGAGACTTAGGCTATGGTCGGAGTTAAGGGTTCCATCTTGTCCAAGGAAAAGTTTGAGGCAGTAATGATGGTTAGAGAAAACTCACGGTCTCACAGCAGGGGTGAGGCCCATACTTAATAGTACTGCCCTTTAGCCAGTTCCCAGGGAGGCAGCAGGGACTTCAATTTTCTGGTCATGGTACTGCTTGCAATGCAATTCAAATTGCTCAATACAGTTTTTCCTGCTCCCACCTGCTGCTGTATATTTAAGTTCCCCACTACTTCTACCCCTCTATGAAGTGTACAGTGAAGTGAACCTGTTTTATTTTCCTCATACACAGCAGTCAGTGATTCCCTGTTGATGCACTGAGACACATGGCAAGAGTATGGCATCCTAGACACTCACCTATTGGAATATGGGTTTTACAATTTTTTTTTTAAAAAAATCCTGCCCCAGGTCATCATTCAAGTGACCTGGTAACATCTGAAGAAGACTTATCAAAGTTAGAGACCAACTTCCTTCCCCACCTCCAATACAAAAATGTTGCCCCACTTTAGCTGAGCTCAGGTGGAAGCTGCTCTTTGCATGCTCCCTGCTTCTGTTTCTAATGACTTTTCTTTGGCATTAACTGCACTTCACTGCCAGCAGACCCTTTCACCCACTGAGGATGGACTGACATGGGCAGGCTGCCTTGCTTTTATGAAGTAGCAGCAGTATCTTCTTATAGTTACTATAAAATTAAAGGGAAATACAGTCTTCTAAGCCTTAAAAAGGGCATCAAATATCCTTATTATAGCTTCTGCCACAGCAGTACTTAAGATCTCAGACCTAGACTATTGATGACAGAAGGAAAGACATTGTGAAGAGGGCAATTCTGGGAAGATCTCTTGAAGGGATGATGTCTAAGCTTACTGGAAATGCACCATTGTCAACTTTGACTATTTGCAAAGAAACAGCATTCTCCTCACTTGAAGCTTTTGTCTTACTCTACAGCCTGCATCCCACATAGAGTTTTGTGTCTATGCCAGTGAGTTCAAAGGAATGGGCAGGTTTGTCACCATGTGTGTGTTTGTGTTACCAGATGCAAGTTCATGTGCTCAACATGCAGTGAGGCCAAACAGTACTGAGACAGTGGGGTCTGGAGCAGAGAAAGGTTTATCCCAGAGCCCTGTGAGGAGATGGGTGGCTTATGCCCCTCAACCCTGAACTCCCTGAAGCATTTAATCAAAGATTTTTTAAAGTCACCTTGAGGGAGGGACTTGATCGTTTGTTGGAGACTTCTTGGTGTAAGAATCCTTTGTTCTTCCTGCTGTCCATGTAGGTCAGTTCACGATGTTCCTGTAAACCTCCAGCAAGACAAATGTTCTCTGTTCTGCAACTTCATATCTCATGTGAATGGAAAAGTATTATACTTTTAAAGGTCAGAGCCTTGAGACTGGGCTATCCTGTATATTTCAGGCTATAGGCAACATTCTTAACTCCAAGGAAAAGCAATAGAATCCAAAGGTTAAAGAGATAGAAACAGATCTAATATGGAGTCAGATTTGTTTTCCTCTGTTACATTTGGATGATGTGAAGGAAGGGGAAAAGTGTGAAGACAAGAGTATATCAAAATAGGGCAGGGGACATGTGTGGCTTAGGAGATAATATTTGATGTTATAGAAATTTTAGATAGAAAACAAAATTTGATTATTTTTTTCTTGCTTGATGGAAATCAGTAGCACACACTCTAGTTGCCCTATATCAGTGATTCTCAAACGGTCGAGTGGCAAGCCACCTCAAAAAGGATTTATCACAACAAAAGGAAAAGTAGTGTTTTATGTTTATAAAAGGAGGTAAGGGTTAAAAAATAATTAAGAAAATCAGCTTTGTCTTTCAGGCTTTTTTGCTCATGCAGTTTTGCTGACTGATGGCCCTTTGTGTTCATCGATGTTCTCGATAGGACACCAGGAAAAGCACCTTGGCTGACAGCACCTTGCCCCCTCTAAGGACCAAGCTCAGGGTTTATTAGTTCATAAGGTTTTAATTTTTTTTCCCCTTTGCCTTTTCCTATCAGCTGTTTTCTGCTTTGTCTGCTCCTGCATAGTTTACTCTTCTCTTGCTCTTTAATTCTGTTATCTCACATTTGGTGACTTTAGGCCACCTCTCTCGGTGTCTGTTACCTCTGTGTCTGCCTCCTTGTCTCTGTGTTTCTCTTTATTTCCGTCCATCTCTTTGTGTCAGTTTCTCAATCTCTGTCATATCTTGACTTCCTTCCTTGCATCTTTTCTCTAGCATTGCCTATGTGAAAGTGTTTTGGAAAAAATTATTATACAAAGGAAAGGTGGCACCATTGCTACTAGTTCTGAAAGTGCATCCAAACCCCAACAGTTATTCACGAAAACAAGAAAATACTGGAGCAATCCCCTGATAGGCTCGACAAATCATCTTTTGGATTAATGGGAGTATGGGAAGGAGACAACGAATACCAGTAAAATTAGTGAAGCTGGATGTTTGAGGGAGTCAACTTGTTACAGTCTTATCACTTGTTAGATTTTGAGTGATGTTAGCTAGCATTTGAATTGTAGCCAAGTTGATCAGGATACAGATAAACTGAGGCCCAGTCATCTAAAAAGGCTTAGACTTACTGTGGGGGCTAGGAGATTGAAGAGGCAGCTCATGGAGACAAGAGAAGGAAGTATCAATCGGAGCCTCTAGCAGATGGCAATAATAGTAAAAACAATTGCCTGAGATAGTTATATATAATTAGCATCAGTACACAAATCCCTTGCCACTTTCCTCTTATCACCAAGGCAACAGAGACAGGACAGAAGTAGAGATACTTAGTTCTTACAGACATGATCTCTTCACATAGCTATGGCTTATGACATATCATTATAAAGCTGGTTTCTGGTGTTGAGTACTTATTAAGTGTCAAGTATTATGTTAAATTCTTTGCGTTAATCTCATTTAATCAATCCTCAAAATAATCCCAGGAAATAGAAAGATTTTATTATTGCCTGGGGGAGTTGAATTTCCTGCCCAAGTTCTAATAGTTTCCATATGGCAGTGCATGGATTCAAATCCAGGTCTTTTTGACTTCAGATCACATGCTCATCTGTTTTGCTTCCCTGACACCTGCTTTCCCAGACTGGTGGTCTCTGCTTCACAATATTTCGAAATAATCTGGAGGGGAGGATTGTTGCCTCCCTAATACCCAAGACAAAAGAAAGCATTCTTGGAGCCTGTGGAGAGGGGTGATTTTCCCATGTTCCCTCCTCAGTCAGAGCACTTCCTTTTTTTCAGAAATGCCTTGTAGGTGACTTTCTTTCTGAGTTGCCAGTGTACCAAGGTAGCCCCTTATGCAAGGCACAGACCTGAGTTTGAGGAAATTCATCCTGTCTACGTATACTACCTATGTAATAAGTAGCAAATGGACAGAAAGCTAAGGATTTGAGAGAAGGGCCAGAAAATGTGAAGGCTTCCGTGCAGTTCTCAAAAATAATAGCTTTGGGGAGCAGGCATTGTGCAAACAGGCACTTGGGTGTTTGCACTTACTTCTTCTGTTACACTTACTTCTTGTCCTTTGGCTGTGGTCCCACCATCTGAAGACAGCAGGGAGCTTTGTGGCCATAGCTTATGAATCATATAGGCTCTCCCAGACTGGGAAAGCCTATGAATCATATAGTTGGAGCCTCTCTCAACTCCAAATTTCTTTTCTTTTTAAGCAGTGTAGGCCTTTTGTTTGTTGGTCGATATTAAATTTTTAGAGCATTTTAGGTTTACAAAAAATTTTTGCACAAAATAGAGTTCCCACATACCCTCTGCAAATTATAAACTAACCTATTTCACCTCTTAATCTCGCTATTATTTCAAAGTTGGAAAGAAGGCCCTCAAGAACAGATGGAATGACCACCACAGAACATACTGGGCAAATTCCTAACTTGCTATAGCCACTAGGAGGGGCTTCAGGGCCTCCAAAGAGACAGGGTTATGGCTAAGCTCCCCTCTTCTGGAATTAGACTGATTTGGGACTTAAGTCTACCACTTACTGTTTTTTGTCTATTTGCACATGTTACTAGACTTCTCTAAGACACTCCTAGAAGGCAAAAAGGGGCAATAACATTTCTTGTCACTCTGTGATAGTTCAAGGAGTGAAGCACTTGACGCGTGTGAAGCACTTAACGCAGTCCCTAACATGGGATTTTTGTTGTTTAGTCTCTGAGTCGTGTCCAACTCTTTAGTGAGCCCATGGACTGTAGTCCACCAGGGTCCTCTGTCCATAGGATTTCCCAGGCAAGAATATTGGAGTGTGTTGCCATTTCCTTCTCCATCCAAGTGTCTTTTGAGGTTCCTTCATGGAAAATAAATCCATTTTGCTCTTTTATTCATTAATCTGTCCATTACTGAATATCTGCTCTGTACCGAGTACTATGCACGGAACTTTGTGGAATTGCTCTATTTTCTCTTGTACTGCAGGTGGTGAGAGTAGAATGGGGCATTAATCTCTACAGGAATAGGCTCTTACAGATATTTAATGGAGTGTATGCAGCTTTTGCCAACTTCCTTTGGTTACTTGGTCTGCCAAGTTTGGACCACCATTGCTTAGGCCGTTTTCCTCCAGCAAGGTTAGTGATGCCTTCCTTTCCCAATAGCTTAGTTTCCTTTCATCTGAACTGATGTCACCTTTTCCTTCTTATGAATTTTCTGAATTAAAGCTCTTTCTCTAATTTAGTGGTCATGAGGCCATTGCTTCAGAATTGCCCAAAGTCATTCTTATTACAGTGTAGATTTCTACCTCCTGTCTTTAATTCAGGGATTAGAATCTCCAAGAAGGTGGGCTTTGGAATCTGCATTCTTAGCACACTGATAAGTTAAAGAACCCTTGCTATAATTGTTTTCCCTCCTCCATTCCAGATAGACACTGGAGGCCTCTTTGATCTTGTTTCCTACTTCCAGAGCAGTTTAGTGTCTCTAGGAGATGCTTGAGAGGATCTTTTATGTACCTAGGAATTAACTGCTATTCATTGAAGAGAAATACTCTGAAGCCACCAAGGTAATTAAAGCAAATGTATATCACCCATGCCCCGAGGAGTGCAAGGGCAGTTAAGAAGAAAATGTGTGGACAGTGCCTACCACCTGCATACGATGGCTCTATAACTAGATCTGAATGCCAGCCTATAACCCATTCACTAACAGCATGTCTCGCATTCAACCTCAAGTGCATGGGCTTGTCAGTGGAGTGGCTTTCTACATCCCAGTTCATCAGCTCTATTGAACTGTGGAGACACTTTTGCCTACAAAATAACCTTACAAACACCTGGCCTTAAAGGCAGAGTTGGGAAAGGGAAATTGATTTCAATTTCCAAGTGTAATAGCTGAAGGTTGGGGTGTGCAAGGTAATGTTATTTTGGAGCACACCCTGGCTCCCAAGGTCATGAACAAAGCATGACTAATAAGATACTAGAAAAAAATCTCATAAGGGAGAGGTTCCAAACTGTGGAGGTGCCCTGCAGATATTTAAAGCAGTTTGTATACTTAAAAATCATTTACTTTCACTTAAGTTACTAGCCTCGAAAATATCTAGTGATGGATACACAAAGAGAAGTCCAAATTTTCATTAGATTGGCGGGGGGAGTGGCTTCCCTGGTGGCTAAGACAGTAAAGAATCCACCTGCAATGTAGGAGACCTGGATTCAATCCCTGGGAATATCCCCTGGAGGAGGGCATGTCAACCCACTCCCGTATTCTTGCCTGGAGAATCCCATGGACAGAGGTGCCTGGTGGGCTCTGGTCCATGGGGTTGCAAAGAGTCACAACTGAGTGACTAAGCACAGGATGGGGGAAAAAAACCTAAACAGTTGACCCAAGGAATCACTTTATCTCCGGTAACCATTTTGTTCATAGTTCAAACTGGGACAGTTTTGAGGGTGGAAAGGAACACTATTAATCAAGCCAGGACACTAGGCATAAACTGGTATGTAAGCAAACCTTATTTACCATTTAACCTTAGCTGGCAAGCTCCTTGCCAGCAGTTGCCTTCCCTATTTCAGGGAGCTATGCTAGTCAGTATTTTGGGATGCAGAAACAGAAATAGACTGGGGGAGAAGATAAACAGAAAATCAGCCTGTTTTCTCCTCTTTGTTTTGAATATTGAGACAGCCGTTTTTTTTTTTTTTTTCATTTAATATGATCACTGGGAATATGAGGAGAGGTGACTGGATGACCCATACACGATGACAAGTGTTTGTCAGTGATAACAGCCAAGTGAAAGGTTATGTGTATCACTTTGTGTGTAG
Source organism: Oryx dammah (assembly GCF_014754425.2). NCBI lineage: Eukaryota > Metazoa > Chordata > Mammalia > Artiodactyla > Bovidae > Oryx > Oryx dammah. The sequence goes on from NW_024070207.1 coordinate 27,261,888, forward strand.
CCACTTGCTAAGCAGTTCCATTACAAAAAGTAAACTTAGAATGTATATAGGCCATTTTAGACTCCTGTTTGGCTTCAGGATTTGGGGCGTTTGAAGCCCAGCTAATGTCAGGATGACCCTTTCCCCTTCAATTCTTTTCCTATGTTATTTTAGACACATAACTCACACATGTTCTCAAAAGTACAAGAGCTCATGCACATGTGTGTATGCAGACACACACACTCTCGCTGTTTGTAACACCTGGTGACCAACTTCAGAAGAGACCAGTACCTAGTGACGAGAGACTGTGGGCCATTGTCACATCTCCAGCAGGGAGTGATTATCATTCTGTTCGCCCTCTCCTACAGCATACTGGTTGCTTTGTTGTTGTTTAGTTGCTAAGTCCTCTCTTGCCACGCCATGGACTGCAGCCTGCCAGGCTATGGGTTGCCATTTCCTTCTCCTGGAAATATTCCCGACCCAGGGATCGAACCAACATCTCCTACATTGCAGGTGGATTCCTTACAGCTAAGCCACCAGGAAAGCGCATAGTAGTTGCTTAGGGGAAGAAATTATGTCCCTAGAGGAACCCAAGGGAGGTGCTTGCTACAAACCCTCTATCTCCCTGATGCAAACCCTCCCTCCTTCTCCCTTACCTTTCTCACTTTCTTCCCTATAGACCATATCTTCAACTTTCAGCTGACTCACAAATTTTTGGCCAGCAAGGACCTCTCAGTGTGAACAGAATTGAAGTGGTCATTGTATGCAAATGCAGGGTCAAATGACCCCACATAGAGCCCCAGTGGCATGCTGTAAAAATCATCTATAGCTCCTGTTCTTTGACTTCCATGGGTCCCTTGGGAACTCTTTAGCCTCTGTGTCACCAAGCCACATGAAGGTTGCCCAAGATTTAGATGCCTTTTGTAGAGGATCATTTTCAGAAGTTGATAGTGAACTTCCAGGCGCTAATGTACAAAGGGTATTTAATATTGATTTCCTGTCTATACTATTGGTCCCCAGTACTTAAGCTGCTCCTAAGGATAAGAACTAAGATTTTGCAGATATTTGGTAACTTTGTAACTGCTAACTACTGCTTTCTTTCCTATGGCTTCCACTAGGAAGTAGCCTAAGGTTACTAGGTGATTGTGCTTAGTCAGTCAATCATGTCCAATTCTTTGTGACCCCATGGACTGTAGCCTGGCAGGCTCCTCTGTCCATGGGGATTCTCCAGGCAAGAGTACTGGAGTGGGTTTCCATGTACTCTTCCAGGGGATCATCCCAACACAGGGATTGAACCCAGGGTGATTGAGAAAGTACTTTGTTTTATGTTTACAATCCCAGAAGCACTCAACTTTGTCCCTTACCCTTCTAGTCAAACCCTGGCATATACAGAAGTAGTATTACAGGACCACTATAAGTTAGAGCTTGAGCACAGTAAAGAGGTCAGCTTGTCCAACCACTGATTCAGGAGGTGAGATCCTCTGCAGCTGTGGTAATCCCCTGCAGAGACTCCTATTTGGCTTTGACATTGTTGTTCAGTCACTCAGTCTTTGCAACCCCATGGACTGCAGCACGCCATGCTTCCCTGTCCTTCACCATTTCCCAGAGCTTGCTCAAACTCATGTCCATTGAATCGGTGATGCCATCCAACTGTCTCGTCCTCTGTTGTCCCCTTTTCCTCCTGCCTTCAATCTTTCCCAATATCAGGGTCTTTTCCAAAGAGTTGGCACTTCACATTAGATGGCCAAAGTATTGGAGCTTCAGCTTCATCATCAGTCTTTCCAATGAATATTCAGGACTGATTTCCTTTAGGATTGACAGATTTGATCTCTTTGCAGTCCAGGGGACTCGCAAGAGTCTTATCCAACACCACATATCAAAGGCATCAATTCTTTGGCGCTCAGCTTTCTTTATGGTTCAACTCACATCCATACATGACTACTGGAAAAAACCATAGCTTTGACCAGATGGACCTTTGTTGGCAGAGTAAGGTCTCTGCTTTTTAATATGTTGTCTAAGTTTGCAATAGCTTTTCTTCCAAGAAGCAAGTGTCTTTTTTTCTTTCTTTCTTTCTTTTTTTTTGAGCAAGTGTCTTTTAATTTCATGACTGCAGCCACCCTCTGCAGTGATTTTGGAGCCCAAGAAAATAAAGTCTCTCACTGTTTCCATTGTTTCCCCATCTATTTGCCATAAAGTGATGGGACTGAATGCCATGGTCTTAGTTTTTTGAATGTTGAGTTTTAAGCCAGCTTTTTTCACTCTCCTCTTTCACTTTCATCAACAGTTCTTCTCTGCTTTCTGCTGTAAGTGTGGTGTCATTGGCATAACTGAGGTTATTGATATTTCTCCCAGCAACCTTGATTTCAGCTTGTGCTTCATTCAGCCCAGCATTTTGCATGCTGTACTCTGCATATAAGTTACATAAACAGGGTGACAATATACAGTCTTTGAGGCTAGAGGTGCAGAATTCAAACTAAATTTTAGGAGTGCCTTGTCTTCTTTAACTCTTTCCTTCTTTCAGTCACTATAACTCTTCTCTTTCTTTGCCATTTCTCCCATAACCAGCCATGGAGTTCATATCGCATGCTGATTTTCCTGTCATGAGTTGATAGTTATGGCTACCATCTTGCTTGCTTCTAGTTCCCACAGCCACAAGTGGGTGTTTCACAGACCTCCTCTTTCCTTACATTGGATCAAACAAAGAACCCTACTTGTGTTTCTCTACACGCTCATTCCTGTGTATGGAGAATTAGAAAGCATAGGCTTCCTGAGCCACCAGGGATTTAAAAGGTTAGAATCTACCAAAGATAGATAACCACTAGATCTATGCATCTCAGATTCAAACCAACCTGCAAAAACTGCTACTCCTCAATTCTTTCATTCTCCTAATTAGAATTCACTCTCCCTAAGTACTTGTTTTAATTCTATTTAACAGAAATCTCATTAGGCCTGGTATTACAGTACCTGTCTCTTCCGTTGGATTGTTAGTTCCTTATAAAGGGAGATGAGAATGAGTTAACCCCATCATTCCATTTAACCCCATCATTGTGTCAGATATGCAGTGGTATCCAAAAAAGTTTTTACATGAGATTTAATACATTTTTAAATGATCTGTTTATTGCAAACCAACCTAGTTTTCAATACTGCAGTGATTTTACAAATTGCATATATAGACCCTTGATTCATTTAAAGTTCATTCTTTAAATTAAAAAATATATATTTCACATGCCTAGTATATGCCAAACAGTTTGGAAATGGCAGGGAGTTTTAAATAATTCTGGTTTGGAGAGATGTAACACATGCAATATAGATGTTACATCAGATTCTGGGTCTGGACAGCTTCACTTTGTTGTTGATTACGCTCCTACCTTACAGTCATGTAACAATCTCAAATGAATAAATCTCCAAGTGCAAATCTATTCTCCTTCCCTCTAGATCTGTTTCTAGAACTCTCAACACTCCCTTACACCTCAGCTCTCATGTTTCCCCATATCTCCCAGTTCCAATTCCAGTTCAGTTGCTCAGTCGTGTCTGACTCTTTGTGACCCCATGATTGCAGCACCTCAGGCCTCCCTGTCCATCACCAACTCCTGGAGTTTACTCAAACTCATGTCCATCGAGTTGGTGATGCCATCCAGCCATCTCATCCTCTGTCATCCCCTTCTCTTCCTGATCCCAATCCCTCCCAGCATCAGAGTCTTTTCCAATGAGTCAACTCTTCACATAAGGTGGACAAAGTACTAGAGTTTCAGCTTTAGCATCAGTCCTTCCAAAGAATACCCAGGACTGATCTCCTTTAGAATGGACTGGTTGGATCTCCTTGCAGTCCAAGGGACTCTCAAGCGTCTTCTCCAACACCACAGTTCAAAAGCATCAGTTCTTCGGTGCTCAGCGTTCTTCACAGTCCAACTCTCACATCCATACATGACTACTGGAAAAACCATAGCCTTGACTAGACGGACCTTTGTTGGCAAAGTAATGTCTCTGCTTTTGAATATGCTATCTAGGTTGGTCATAACTTTTCTTCCAAGGAGTAAGCATCTTTTAATTTCATGGCTGCGATCACCATCTACAGTGATTTTGGAGCCTCCCCGCAAAATAAAGTCAGCCACTGTTTCCACTGTTTCCCCATCTATTTCCTATGAAGTGATGGGACCAGATGCCATGATTGTTTTCTGAATGTTGAGCTTTAAGCCAACTTTTTCACTCTCCTTTTTCACTTTCATCAAGAGGATATTTAGTTTCTCTTCACTTTTTGCCATAAGGATGGTGCCATCTGCATACTTGAGGTTATTGATATTTCTCCCAGCAGTCTTGATTCCAGCTTGTGCTTCTTCCAGCCTAGCGTTTCTCATGCATAGAAGTTAAATAAGCAGGGTGACAATATACAAACTTGACGTACTCCTTTTCCTATTTGGAACCAGTCTGTTGTTCCATGTCCCATTCTAACTGTTGCTTCCTGACCTGCATATATGTTTCTCAAGAAGCAGGTCAGGTGGTCTGGTATTCCCATCTCTTTCAGATTTTTCCACAGATTATTGTGATCCACACAGTCAAAGGCTTTGGCATGGTCAATAAAGCAGAAATAGATGTTTTTCTGGAACTCTCTTGCTTTTTCCATGATCCAGCAGATGTTGGCAATTTGATCTCTGGTTCCTCTGCCTTTTCTAAAACCACCTTGAACATCTGGAAGTTCATGGTTTACGTATTGCTGAAGCCTGGCTTGGAGAATTTTGAGCATTACTTTACTAGTGTGTGAGATGAGCGCAATTGTGTGGTAGTTTGAGCATTCTTTGGCATTGCCTTTCTTTGAGATTAGAATGAAAACTGACCTTTTCCAGTCCTGTGGCCACTGCTGAGTTTTCCAAATTTGCTGGCATATTGAGTGCAGCACTTTCACAGCATCATTGTTCAGGATTTGAAATAGCTCAACTGGAATTCCATCACCTCCACTAGCTTTGTTTGTAGTGATCCACATGGCAATAGGAGTAAACCAATCTACCTATTCGAGGGTGGTGGTGGGGAAACTTCAAAGAAGTCTTTTTGGAAGAGGCTGCAACGAAGCTGGACCTTGAGGGATAGACAGAGATGAAGGGAAATATCCAGAAAGAGACATTAGTAAAGGCAGGTATAAAAGCAGTGTAGAGAAGTGGTCACCAACTTTACTTTGAATTGGGGTTAACTGGTATGAATACGATATTCTCAAAAAGGCAAATTTCTGACACCCCTCTCTTATCTCCAGAGATTTTGATTAAGGAATTTTTTGCTTGTTTGTTTTTTTTTTAAAAAAAGATGTTCAGTCTCCTTCAATCATCACCAATCTCTTTTACCCATTTGGCTAACTTTGAATTTTCCCTTTCAGTGACTTTCTCTGTACTCTTTCCTGACCGTAGGCTGTCCATTTCCTTCCCCTCTCCATTCATGGAGGCACGGTGCAGTCTTTCTTTCTTTCCAAAAGGCCTTCTTGAGTGAAGCTGCTAGATGTGTGTTTTCCCTTGTTCTTAACTCTGATCTAAAGCACTGAGTGGCCCTACCAAGAATTAGGGACTGGTCTTTTTATTTAAGATTTTTTTTGAAGTGGGACATTTTAAAAATCTTTACTGAGTTTATTACAATATTGCTTTTGTTTTTTATGTTTTGATATTTTGACCATGGGGCATGTAGGATCTTAGCTCTTCCACCAGGGATCGAACCCACACACTCTGCATTGGAAGGCAAAGTCCTAACTAATGGACCACCAGGAAAGTCCCAGGGTACTGGTCTTCTTAACAGCTTATTTTTAGATAGTGGGAATTCTAGGTTGAGGAAAATCCTAACTGCTTTCAATTTCCTGTACCACTTTGTACAGTCCCCGCTACATAGTACACACTCAGCAAATATTTACTAAGTTGATTGGGTTAATGTATCAGACTGGCTTTAACCAATACTTTACTTACTAGGTTGCAATGGGGAGTTTTGGGTCCTGAGTATATACGTAATCATAAGGATTTCAGTAATGGAAATTGAGCATGTTATTAAAGGAATGAATGAAAACAGTGTTTCTTACAGATTTTCTGGCTTGAGTCATGGCCTGAATAGTTTATGATGAATTTAGAACCTATTAATGAAAGACTTCTTGGTATGGAGAAATAATCTATCTCTGTAATAGTGATTTTCTCTATCAAAGTTGTTAAAGCCAGAAAGTTATGCCAAGTATGTAAGGCTCTATGTGTGTGTGTGTGTGTGTGTGTGTGTATAAGTGCATGCATATACTTATGTTTGGATATGTGAAGTGTTAACTAAAGAATGTGAATTTTTATGCAAGAATTTCTTGCATCTTTAATAAAATTCACACCCAAGAGCTCATATCTTCCATTTTAATATTTTCTTTGATATCGCCTTTGAAAGTGAGAGAAGTTCTGTTGTCCTTTCTGAAATTTGATATTTATTCTTAATATTTTGGAGGGGGATTGGAAGAAAAAGAACTCTGGATCAGAGATCTCAATCAATGTGAAACAAATATGCAGTTATTTTTAAATTGTTCATTTGGGACCAAAAGCCTAAATAATTTTTATATCATTCTGTTCCTGAATCACTGTCTCTTTAGAAGCTTGGGTGTCATTGGGTTCAAGAACAGGTTTTATACACCAGTGTCAAAGTTCCTTTGCATCTTTTTTTCATATAGGGAAACCTCTGAGTATCTGGCTTCCCCCTAGGACACACAGGGAGACTGTCTTTAGGCAATGATATAAGAGCCAATGTAGCACTTCAGTATGGTTTTGTTTAGTTGCTAGCACTCAATTTTCCAACCCTCTTTTCCACTGTTGACAAGACTGTAGAGGGAAGTGTTGATATGGAGGGCTAATAATAAGTCATCACGTATAAAACAGCTACTCTGGAGAGTCATATGGACATAGAGCACATTTTCCATGAGTAAAATATAAACAAACCTTTGTTGTTGAAAGCAGTGAGAGTAGAGGATTATTTGTTGTTGCAGCATAGACTATCCCATCCTACCACAACCACCAAAGAAATATTTTTTTTTGCCCTTGTGGGGATCACTTTCAGCCGAAAAAAAAAAACAAACCCAGGAGTAATTTCTCTCTTTTGTCTGCACTAGTTCACTAATTTATTCCTTAAATGGCATGAACTGTAAATGGCTGACACAGTGATATCTTAATACATTACTTAAATCCTGTATTTAAATGAAAACCTTTCTCTGCTGTGCTTCTGATTCTGAAATGAGGTAGATTGACAAATTTATTTGAAATCAATCTTATCATGTCTTGTACAGAGTAGACATTCAGGAATATTTGCTCAACTTGATGTAGCAGTTGTTCAGTGGCTTGGTCATATCCAACTCTTTGTGACCCCATGGATTGCAGCACGCCAGGCTTCCCTGATCTCCATTATCTCCTGGAGCTTGCTCAAACTCATGTCCATTGAGTCAGTGATGCCATCTAACCATCTCATCCTCTGTCATCCCCTTCTCCTCCTGCCTTCCATCTCTCTCTCTCAGGGTCTTTTCCAGTGAATTGGCTCTTAGCATCAGATGGCCAAAGTTTTGGAGCTTCAGCTTCAGTATCAGTCCTTCCAATAAATGTTCAGGATTGATTTCCTTTAGGATTGACTAGTTTGATCTCCTTGCAGTCCAAGGGACTCTTCAGAGTCTTCTCCAGCACCACAGTTTGAAAGCATCAGTTCTTGGGTTCTCAACTTGATGTACAGTGAGACAGTCCTATGCTAAGGAATCTGACTGTATCTGGAATTTGGACCAGGTTGATTCTTGGAAGAATTTTGGTATAAATGAAATTTGCCTCTCTTCTCCTTCCCTTCCTCTCAATTCCCTAAATCATCCTCTGCCTGTCTACATTCATTTTCTACCAAGTATTTGTGTGCTGTCCTAAGCTCCTTTGGTTAGGAAAGTCTGTTGATCAATACAGTAACAATAAGGTAGAAATGTAGTCATGTATTACCTTTCCTTGACAGAATAGTGTTGTGTTGGAGTAGATCAGTTGTTCTCAAAGTGTAGTGCCTGGCTTGTATAGGCAGCATCAGCATTAACTGGAACCATGATAGAAATCCAAATTTTAAGGCCCCACTACAGACCTAGTGGATAAAACATTATCAAAGTAGAGTCTAGCTATCTTTGAAAAACTTTTTTATTTTACCAAAGAAGAGATACAGATGGCTAACAAACATATGAAAAGATGCTAAACATCACTTATTATCAGAGAAATGCAAATCAAAACCACGATGAGGTACCATTTCACAGCAGTCAGAATGGCTGTGATCCAAAAGTCTACAAGCAATAAATGCTGGAGAAGGTGTGGAGAAAAGGGAACACTCTGACACTGTTGGTGGGTATGCAAACTAGTACAGCCACTCTGGAGAACAGTGTGGAGATTCCTTAAAAAATTGCAAATAGAACTGCCTTATGACCCAGCAATCCCACTGCTGGGCATACACACGGAGGATACCAGAATTGAAAGAGACACATGTACCCCAGTGTTCATCGCAACACTGTTTATAATAGCCAGGACATGGAAGCAACTTAGATGCTGATCAGCAGATGAATGGATAAGAAAGCTGTGGTACATATATGCGATGGAGTATTACTCAGCCATTAAAAAGAATACATTTGAATCAGTTCTAATGAGGTGGATGAAACTGGAGCTGATTATACAGAGTGAAGTAAGCCAGAAAGAAGAACACCAATACAGTATACTAACACATATATATGGAATTTAGAAAGATGGTAATGATAACCCTGTATGCAAGACAGCAAGAGACAAGGATGTATAGAACAGTCTTTTGGACTCTGTGGGAGAGGGCAAGGGTTGGATGATTTGGGAGAATGGCATTGAAACATGTATAATATCATATCTGAAATGAATCGCCAGTCCAGGTTCAATGCATGATACTGGATGCTTGGGGCTGGTGCACTGAGACGACCCAGAGGGATGGTATGGGGAGGGAAGAGGGAGGGGGGTTCAGGATGGGGAACACGTGTATACCTTTGGCAGATTCATGTTGATGTATGGCAGAACCAATACAATATTGTAAATAATTAACCTCCAATTGAAATAAATAAATTTATATTTTTAAAAAAGGGGGAGGGAGCAAAGGACAGGGAGCACACCAAGGAGAAAAAACACAGTGTGTACTCATGCTTATGGAAGACCATGTGCATTTCTGCTTTTAATAAAAGAAAGCACCAAACATAAAACAAACAAAACAAAGAACAAGCTATCCAGATGATACTGTGATACTGAATACAGTAAAGTTTGAGAACTTTAGGTAGAAGTTGGAGTTTTTTAATTTTAGAAGTTCATGCAATATAGTATCGGAGAAGGCAATGGCACCCCACTCCAGTACTCTTGCCTGGAAAATCCCATGGATGGAGGAGCCTGGGAGGCTGCAGTCCATGGGTCGCTGAGGGTCAGACATGACTGAGTGACTTCACTTTCACTTTTCACTTTCATGCATTGGAGAAGGAAATGGCAACCTACTCCAGTGTTCTTGCCTGGAGAATCCCAGGGATGGGGGAGCCTGGTGGGCTGCCGTCTATGGGGTCACACAGAGCCGGACATGACTGAAGTGACTTAGCAGCAGCAGCAGCAATATAGTATATGAATTTGGGGGGCAATAATTCTGCATTTGGAAACTTCTAAATGTATTTCACAACAGAATCATTACATAGATAGGAATTTGGCTGTGTAATATGCATGCTTTTCAGATTGAGTGCAGGGCAAGTCATTGGCTCAGCATACACCTAATCCTTTGAGGAGGGAGAATAGTTTGCAGCCTAGTGGACACAATTTCACAACTGCTAGAAGAGGATAAAGATCGAGATTTACTGCTTGTCATGTTCCCTGACATTTCACCATTAGAGATTCATTTCATATTTTCTTATGAAAATATTAGTAATGTTTAGAGGAGTATACTTTAATCCAGTATCACCAGTACTCTGCTGAAAAGAATATCCTATAGGACTGGCCACAGAGGGATATTTGGAATAAGGAGATAGAGTCAAAGAGAAACATTACTAACTGCAGAGTGCTAGTGGCATCTCTGTGCACCATAACTTGTGATGTTGCTATTTGTCTCTCACTGTGAGCCCGAGAGCCCAAAGCAAAATCCTTATCTGGGCATTCTTCCTCTACCTCTCATTTGCTAGTATTTTGGGGATAAACTTCCCAGTCCCTTTGTATCCCTTTTTGTTGTTTGTTGTTCAGTTGCTCAGTCGTGTCTGACTCTTTGGATTCCATGGACTGCAGCACGCCAGGCTTCCCTGTCCTTCACCATCTCCTGGAGTTTGCTCAACCTCATGTCCATTGAGTCAGTGATGCTATCCAACCACCTCATCCTCTCATCCACCCGCTTCTTCTCTTGCCCTCAAACTTTCCCAGCATCAGGGTCTTTTCCAATGAGTCGGTTCTTTGTATCAGGTGGTCTTGTAACCCTTTGATAGATAAAAAATATAATATTACAAAGGGATGTTTATATTACAATAATAAAAGTCATATTCTAGAGCATAAAGGGAGGGCCTAGTATACATTTTATATACAGAAATGGATAAAAAGTCATTTGAAATTGGATTATCACATCCTATGCTGAGTAATTCCCAGCTCACATGCTTTATTCAGTCCATGAATCATCATCAAAAGGTAAATAAAATCAAAAACAAAATCTCTTAAAGTTCCAGGGACTAAATGCAGCTGACATGCCCCTTAGCCTCCAGTTACTTGTTTCCAGCTGACAAGCACGATTATTTTGACAGTACAGGTACATAGCATATAATTGAGCAGAACCACACAGTATGTATTTACTTCCTTCTCAAATGCTTCAACATTTACCGTTACAATTTCAAACAACTTTCAGCCATCAGTACACATCAAAACATAAGGAAAACATTTATTTTGGTTAGTTGGGGCCATTCATCAGAGAAAGGCCCCCATGGAGACTTTGATCTGAATCATACGCAGGTTCTTAAGACAGAAAGCCTTTGTAAGTGTAAGTATAGCATGCCAGCTATCTCCAAGCACAGGGAAATGCATGTGGCAGCCATTCAGTTGTTAGTTTACTTTGGTACATGTGGGAAAATGCAACACCCTTCTAGAAAATCTTCTTTTTAGTCTAGCATGAGGAGATGCTAAAGCAACTAACAATTTGGTATCAGCAAAACTAGTGATGAAGTCTTTCTAAAACCCAGACTAACTAAGCAATGTCATTAAATCAAATGTTCAGTATTTATTTTTTAAAAATAGACTACCTGACTCTGGCTAAGAGCTTTGCCTTCCTAGGCCCTCTACTTTTGTGAGGTCTTAGGTGAAGTTAAGGACACAGAGTATAGGCCATTTGTCTTCTGACCAGTGGCTGGCCAAATATTGGAATAATTCAAGACAGCCACAGTACTTCTGCTGTCACAAACGCAGCCTTGGGCATAGCCACTGGCAGAACTCACAAGTGTGCACAGTCACTTTTCCTTTGATGAAGATGGGCCAGGGTAACTGGTGTAGAAGAGGCTTGCCTCAGATTTTTCTCCGCTGATATTTCCTGCAGCTGACCATGAGTGGGGACTAAATTCCTCTAAGAGACATGAATTTCATTTTCAGCAATCAGTGTTGTTGCCTAAATCCAGAGTCCAGCTCTAGGGTCTGATGAAGCCTGGATTCTGAGCCCTCAATCACACTTAAGTTCCTGTCCTCTGCTGTCAATTGATTACAGGCATTTTTTTTCCCCTCAATGACTTCTGTGCATTTGAAAAGTCCTCTGTAGGTGAGTATGGGAAGCCCCATAATAGCATCAGCTAGTTCATATTGTGCTCCTTTTAGTCTATATGTTAAATCTCCCTACGTCTCAGGATAAGTTACTGTACTCCCAGTTCCTGTGCTAATGTGGTCGTGTCCTTAGGGGTCTCATGGTTCTACTGCCAAACGTGTAGGTCAATATACAGCTCACCTGAGGCAGCAGCCAGATGTGGTTCTGAGGCTGTAATCCTGGCTTACTCACCCACACTGACACATGCAGTCTCTGGAAACATTTTCTGATATTCATGAGGCCATCTTCCCACCTTTAGTGCTATCTTGGGAAAAAACAATTGCAGATTCTCTCTGTGACTTCTCATGGTTCAACTAGGCAAATCAAAGCTTGCAACTCTGAGCTAACAGCAGTCTGTACAGGGATGAAAAGATATATAACAGATAATAGTCAAATCCCTAACAGTGAACATGTTGTCACCTAGTTCCTGCCTTGCTGAATGTCTTTTTTTCCCCACCCTGCTTCAGCAAAATCCACGTGTCACTCATTTAAAAAAGAACTACTTAGTGCCATCAACACCACCTGAACTCAATTCTCCTTAAGAAGAAAGAAAGTGTTAGTCACTAAGCATGTCCAACTCTTCATGACCCAATGAACTGTAGTCTGCCAGGCTCCGCTGTCCATGGGATTTCCCAGGCAACCCTCTGGAGTGAGTTGCCATTTCCTTCTCCAAGGGATCTTCCTCACCCAGGAATCAAACTCAGGTCTCCTTCATTATAGGCAGCTTCTCTACCATCTGAACCACCAGGGAAGACCAAATTCTCCTTAACACCTTTTAAAAGAAAAAGCCATATTTACAGATAGTGATGAAAGAGTCCCATTAAAGGAAGAAAGCAACTAGTCATTTTGCTTCTGAAGCATTCCCTCTTTGTCAACAACAGATTTGATTATTTCTCGTTTGAGGGAGCTGGCCATGGTGCCCCATTCAGCCAAAGCAGTGGTCCATGAGATTCCCATCATACACTGAATACTTTGTAGGTTTCCATATTTCTTAGTGGATGAGGTGGACCTGGCATAGGAGGCTGGTGGCCTCCTCTTCTATTTGGCATGCCTACCACAGCCAGAAACTCAACAGGAAATCTGCTCAGACTGATGCTGGGGACAGGCTAATTGTGATAAATGTTACCCAGTTCCCAATTAGAACCTAGGTATGCCACCTGGCAAACTCTCCTTTTTTTCTTGGAAAACAAAAACATAAGAAATATAGCTTTTGGGGAAAAAATACTCATTAGTTTCAGCTTGACCTATTATTTCCAGTGCCCCATAAGCAAACAACTTGGATGGTAAGAGCCAGCTGGTAATAGAACTCATAAAGAAAAAACAAAACAAAACAAAAACACTCTAATATGGGCTCCAAAGCACTTGGAGAAGTGAGATCTGCAGGGATGAAAGAAGTTCCCTACTTTCTGATTTTGAGAAATGTCACCAGCTCTTTGTCAGCCATCCTGGGAACTATACAATCTCACAGGGAATTTGCTAGCTCCACACAACCTCTTTATAATTTTTTTTTTTGATGTGGACCTTTTTTTCTTTTTCATAAAAGTCTTTATTGAATTTGTTACAATATTGCTTCTGCTTTAAGTTTTAGTTTTTTGGCCATGAGGCATGTGGGATCTTAGTTCCTCTGCTGCTGCTAAGTTACTTCAGTCGTGTCTGACTCTGTGTGACCCCGTAGATGCAGCCCACCAGGCTCCCCCATCCCTGGGATTCTCCAGGCAAGAACACTGGAGCGGGTTGCCATCTCCCTCTCCAATGCATGAAAGTGAAAAGTGAAAGTGAAGTCGCTCAGTCATGCCCTACTCTTAGCAACCGCATGCACTGCAGCCCACCAGGCTCCTCCATCCATGGGATTCTCCAGGCAAGAGTACTGGAGTGGGGTGCCATTGCCTTCTCCTACCAGGGATCAAACATGCACCCCCTGCACTGGAAGGCAAAGTCTTAACCACTGGATTGCTAGGAAGTCCTCAAACAGCCTTTTTAAATAGGGTATGATATAGGGTGATCTGATCAACTTGTATCACTCACTTCTGATATTTCCTCCCACTGTAAGAATGAAATGTGATGATATTTTTGAAAGTGACTTTATTTTTTAAAAAAAATTAATACATTTTTAATGTGATATTTCATTTACAGTTATTACAAAATATTGGCTGCATTCCCTGTGTTGTATAATACATCCTTGTAGCCTATCTTACACCCAAGAGTTGGTACCTCCCACTCCTCCACCTCTATACTGACCCTCTCCTCTTGCCCTCACTGGTAGCCACTAGTTTGTTTTCTGTAACTGTGTCTGCTTCTTTTTTGTCATATTTGTTAGTTTGCTGTATATTTTAGATTTTAGTATTTTTATTTGTCTGTCTGGCTTATTTCACTTAGTATCTTCTCCAGGTCCTTCCATGTTGCTGCAAATGGCAGAATTTCCTTCTTTTTTATGACTGAATAGTATTTCATCTCTCTCTCTCTCTCTCTCTCTCACACACACACACACACATACATCACATCTTTATCCAGTCATCTGTTGATGGACACTTAGGTTGCTTCCATATCTTTTGATTATTGAAAATAATGCTGCTATGAACATCGAGACACATGCATTTTTTCAATTTAGTGTTTTTGAGTTTTATGGACATATACCCAAGAGTAGAACTGCTGTTTCATATGGTAATTTTTACTTTTAGTTTTTTGAGAAACCTCCATACTGTTTTCCATAGTGGCTGTACCAACTTACATTCCCACCAACACTGTGTGAAGGTTCCCTTTTCTCCACAACCCTGTCAGCATTTGTTATTTGTGGTCTTTTGGATGATGACCGTTCTGACAGATGTGAAGTCATACCTCATTGTGGCTTTAATTTGCATTTCTTTGATGATTGATGATGTTGAGCATCTTCATGTGCTTGCTGACCATCTGTATGTCTTCTCTGGAAAAATGTCTCTATTCAGTGGGATGAGATGGTATTTTAATAGCTTCTCATTCATGTCCTCCACACCCTCCTTGGCTACTATGAAAATATTCAATACATTTGGAGAAAGATTTTAATGTCAGATAATGATAACTCATTTCTATTCCCAGGTTTTGTTCTACCCTTTTGACAGGCCTTCCATGCTTTCATGCAGAGAAATTTGGAGATTATTTATTGGCTGCACTCAGTCTTCATTGCTGGGGGTGGGCTTTCTATAGTTGTATCAGGTTGGGGATACAACTATAGAAAGGCCATCACTCATTGTGATGGCTTCTCTTGTTGTGCTCCAGAGTGCACAGGCTCAGTAGTTGTGGTGCATGAGCTAAGTTCCACCAAGACATGTGGAATCTTCCTGGGAAAAGGGATCAAACTCAGGTCCCCTGCATTGGCAGGAGAATTCTTAACCACTGGGCCACCAGAGAATTCCAAGAAATCTGGAGATTTAAAGGCAACTGAACAACAACAGAGGTAATGCCATAAGGACTCACATTAGCAGTATTTTGGGATGGTGAATTTTTCCGTCTTCTCAAGCTATTCAAGAGACAAATTATTTAGAAGCATTCCTAACTAGCATTCTTCTGCCATCCCAAGTACCTGTAGCCCCCATCCTCATCAAGCAGAAAATGAATGCAAACCAACCCAAAGTTTAGCTCTACTGGTTTCACTGCTCAAAGCTTTGACATTCAGAGTGAAGGAAGAGTTAATTTTGAAATTTTTATAGCCTAGTACTTCCCACTCCTAGTTCCTTCCTTGCTATTTAAACAGAGACTTGACATTTCTAATTAGGAAGTTTTACTTCCAGGCAAGTGGAATTTACCCCCAGCTGGGAAAACATGGCTTAGTAAGAGTTTGACATCAGCCCTCATTGATCTGAAGATTATCTCTCGTTTGAGACTGAAGAGCCTCTGGGAGACTAGGGAGGGGAAACAAATGTGGGAAAGTGTGTGGAAATGCTTTCTTTGACTTCGGGGTTAGGTGGATCAAGTTTGGCAGGCAGAGACTTGGGAGCAGAAATCGTTTTCTTTCTGCCCCCTACTGCAGCCTTCCTCCCCTAGCTCCCCTTGTCAATATTTCAGAATCTTAACTTGCTAAAAGGAGGCAAAGGACTTGTTGATCACAGCCACTAAAGATTTGTACAGTATTTTAACTTTACTGACAAAATGGCTTATTGCTTTGTTACTTTCAGATATTTGGTGCACGCGTTAAAAGTATGTTTGGGTAAATGGGAAAGTGAGTTACTTCTGTTTCTCTCTAAGGACTGAGTGTAATAATGGTCCTACCAAACTGATCATCCCTGGGAAGTCTGCCTCCCAATTCGAAACCGTATATGAGTTTTCTTCCTCCTATTTTTCTTGGTTTCTTCCTTTGGTACCTTTGGCACACTGGCATTTCCTATTAGCCTGTGTTTTCCCTCTGGCTCTTAGGGACATCATGTCATGCCTGTTATGTCCATATCAAGTGTCTGAAACCTGGATCATCTCTCCTACAGGGTACTAAATGGCAGGATATAGCTGCCATGCAGTGGTGTATCCTCTTTACTGAGGAGAAAACTCTGGTCCCCAAACAGTCTAATCCAAGTGTTCAGGAACATCTCTGGGAAGTACAGTGTATGCTTGTCATTTCTGGCCTGTCTAGAGGCAGAGTGCTCTAATGTCTCTTGGGAACACCCGGCTGTATTCCCAGCCCTGCTACCACTGTGGCTGGTGATGTGACTGAAATAGTTACCTTTGTGCCGTGCTCCACTATGTGCCTGCTCGGCCACGCAGTTGTGTCCGACTCTTTGCAACCCCATGGACTGTAGCCCGCCAGACTCCTCTGTCCATGGGATTCTTCAGGCAAGAATACTGGAATGGGTTGCCATTTCCTCCTTCACGGGATCTTCCCGACCCAGAAATTGAACCTGCATCTCCCTTGTCTCCTGCCTTGCAGTTGGATTCTTTACTGCTGAGCCACCGGGAAAGCCCACTGAATGTCTGTTTCTCAGTGGGCTATATTCTTTAACTGCTATAACTCAGAAGTCTGTCCAGCTCTCAAACCTTAGAGTTGTCCTGAGAAGTCTTGTGAGGGTAACTCCTCAGGGCTCTGCTTGATTCTTTAAAAAAAAAATTAATTAATTTTAATTGGAGGCTAATTACTTTACAATATTGTAGTGGTTTTTGCAAACATTGACATGATAAGAGAGTGTGACAGCACCTTAGGACAGGACTCTTGAGTGTTCCAATCTCCCATTGCTATGGATGAGTTCTAATTTGGTCTTATGAGTTGTAGTATTCCTTTGGTTACCTCCTTCTAGTGGTTTATCTTAAATTTTATATAGAGGATGTAACAAGATTACCATCTACAAGTTTGTAGTAAAGCCTAGGATCCTTTTGTAAATTGACCCGAAAGTGAAAGTGAGAGTTGCTTAGTCGTGTCTGACTCTTTGCGACCCCATGGACTATACAGTCCATGGAATTCTCCAGGCCAGAATACTGAAGTGGGTAGCCTTTCCCTTCTCCAGGGGATCTTCCCAACCCAGGGATCGATCCCAGGTCTTCTGCATTGCAGGCAGATTCTTTACCAGTTGAGCCACAAGGGAAGCCTGGACATTGACTTAGTATTTCACAATTCTAGGAAAATATACAAATTTGACCATAACAAGGATCCAGGCTTAAACTGATATACGTATTAATGACAGAGAACCTTGCTACTACAGAGTGCCTTATAAGTGAACTTTCAGGGTTTGCTCTTTGCCTTTGAATTATAGCTTTAAAATGGCTAACAGAGGGGACATTATATAGAAGAGAGTAGCACTGAGAGGTCTTAGGAAGCCTTCAAAGTTCCTTGAACTGCTTTAAGTAGGTAGCCACCTGAACCTAGACTAAAAGGGATGAAAAGTGCAAGAAGGTGTATCAGCACATTGGGTGCACCAAGAAAGGAGCCAGGGTCCTTTCTTAAAGAGATCAAGGTCGAGCGGGTGTCTGAGTTCAAGACAGATTATATGTGAACACTGCTTGAAAACAACAGTTTTGGAGGGGTTGGAGAAGAGAAGAGCTGGACAGTTTCTGAGTAGGAGGCCGATGACACGAGAACCAGCTTAATGGAAGCTCTCAGAGAGATAAATCAAGGGGGCAGGGTCATAGCTTGGGGAAATACTTGGATATTAGGTGACATTCAGGAGTTAGAACAGAGGAAAGCAGATGGTAGATGTTAGCCTAGCAGTTAGGAGTCAAGAATCAGAGAGTTTCAAACAAGTGAGTCAAGTAGAAGACATAGTTCACACCACCAGTGACATGAGACCAGGCCTTGGGTCAGCCTATGACCTTTGATATGTTTTCTACAAAGGGAGAACCTATTTTCTAAGTCTGAAAGTGAAAGTTGCTCAGTAGTGTCCAACTCTTTGCAACGCCATGGACTTAGTCCATGGAATTCTCCAGGCCAGAATACCGGAGTGGGTAGCCTTTCCCTTCTCCAGGGGATCTTCCCAACCTAGGAATCAAACCCAGGTCTCCCACATTGCAGGTGGATTCTTTACTAGCTGAGCCACAAGGGAAGCCCAAGAATACTGGAGTGGGTAGCCTATCCTTTCTCCAGTGGATCTTCCTGACCCAGGAATCAAACTGGGGTCTCCTGCATTGCAGGTGGATTCTTTACCAACTGAGCTATGAGGGAAGCCAATAAGTCTAGGTGTTGACATAGGATAATTGAAAGCTGCTAACTGGAGTGAGGAATGAACAACTGGAATGACAGGTAGTTCTTTAGAGCTTTAGTTATCTATTTTGTCTCCCTCCCAAAAAGTAAAATGCCCCTTTGTCTAGTGTTTCATACATAGTGGGTATTTGTTTAATGTGGACTAAAAAATGGTCATTTTATGAATAATATAAAGATGTAAAAATAAATGCATCTGCTTTAATTACAAGAGAGAGTTATTTTATTTACAAGTGAGTAAATTCATGAGGCCAGTTCCGTGTGTGCCCATTGTGTTCCTAATGACTTGCAGAGGGTCAGGCTCATTGTATATCCTAGATGAATATTTGTTACATGGATAAATGTACATATGTATGAAGGTTCCAGTTGGATCTCATGGGCTGAGGTGGAACTTGGCAACTGTTTAAAAATATTGGACCATGTCCTTGATCTTTTCTTGATGTTCTGCTAGTTGGGTTCAAATTATTGAACCCCTGTGTTCAAATACACAGGGTTCTCTAAGTTGGAAGTTTGGATATGAGAACAGTGTCTGTTTTATCTGGGCAGAGAAAGAAGGCTTTTCTCTGGGGGACAGTGCAGAGTTGTACTGTCTCTAAATCCAATTGCATATAGTAGCTTTGACGATGGCAGACAGGGTGCTGTGGTGGTGGCAGGTAGAGTCAAAGTATGATCCAGTTTATGAAAGTTTGATTTGCACAGAGTACTTTAAGAACATGACTATGGTGACCTCCATGGTGATCCAGTGACTGAGACTCTGTATTCCCAATGCAGGTGGCCCAGGTTCGATCCCTGGTCAGAGGACTACCTCCCACATGCTGCAAATAAAAAAGAGTTCCTGTGCTGCAATTAAACATCTGATGCAACCAAATAAATATTTTTTTTAAAGAATATGGCTATATTGTAAAACATTTCATACATTTGGATACAACGTTATGGATAATGTTTCTAAGGAACTGAAGTCATTTTGTAATTTTGATTCGACCTTCATAATGTACCCTGCTGCTTAGAAGCTAAATTATGATGTGGAAGAACCCAGGGATATGATTTCAACTTGGGCCTAAACTATTTTAAGATATGCATGTGCTTGCTTGTTCAAGATAGCAGGCAAACATGGTATACTCATTTTTTTTCTCAGTCCTTTGCAAGATAAGGGGAGCTGGGGCAGGGGGCAAATCTCTGCAGTCAGCCAAGTTTTTCTTGGAACCTTCAGCCTTCCCGTTTTGCTCTCTTTGCCCCTTGGAGTACTCTTCTCTTTCAAGTTCTCAGTGCCCTGCTGCTTTCTACCTTCCTCCCTTAATTAAGCAGGAAATAATTTGGTCACGTTACTTTCACTGCATTCCTGTGATGCTGATTTGCTTCTGCCAGGTGCTTTTTGCAGTTCAGTTCAAATCAATGGCTACTGAGCATCTATGGCATTCGAGGTACCAACTGGGCTAGATGTGGCGGATATAAAGGCTAATGGGTCATGGCCCCATCCTCAAGAAATTAACAACTTGATACTGAAATAGAAGAGATGCAAAGCAACTAAAAGACAAGACTATAAAATGTGCTATAAACAAAATTCAAAGTATAACAAGCATATGTGAGAAAGGGATTATTCTTAGCAGGTTTTTAATTGGAATTTGAAAGTTTATTGCTGAGCAAATAGGGATACTGGAGACAGGCATTATGAGCAAAAGGATCTGTAAGGGAAAGGTCCACTGATAGCAAAGTGAAAGGCATGTTCCAAGAACAGTAAAGAGTTTTTTGAGGGTAGAATATAGAATACACAAAAGAGTGTTATTTGATATGATACCAAGACATTTGAGAATAGTTTCATAGATTTATTTCTTTACGGAACAGTGAACCATCAGTTGTTTTTTAAGAGAGGAGCACTAATTTAGGAAGGTCAGTCTCATGGGAATATGAATTTCAGATTGAAGTCAGGGAGACTATAGGATGAGAAACAGTTAAGCTACTATAATTGTTTAGATGATATGTGATGATGCCCTGGACCAGTCTACTGGCAGAGAAATGGAAAGATGGAACAGATAAAAAGACAGGAGGAGGAAGATCTACAAAATTTTAGTGACTAACTAGAATTGGTACATAAGGAGGAGGGAGGATTTAAAGATGAGACCCTTTTGTTAGTCCTGATCATCTGGGAGAAGAGTAATTTTATTAATCAAATTTGGAATCATTGGCACAGTTAGAGGAGGTAGGTAATGAAATTAGATTGTGAATGCTGAGATTAGTTGTTCCTTGTATTTTCAGATGGAGGTATTCAGGAGGGGCCTAAAAATGCATGTAGTGTGATTCTCAGAAGACAATTCAGAGTGAAAAATAAAGATTTGGGAGATATTATGATTGATGTGAATAATTACTCTATAAGACTGGTGGCATCACACAAAAAAATGGAGGCTAGTGTGAGAAGAGAAGAATAAGGACATCTCCTTGAACTCCTGTATTCAGAAAATAGGAGGAAGGAGAAGAGCTCCTGATGGATGTTAGGGCAACAGACTTTTGGACTCAGTGGGGAAAGGCAAGGGTGGGATGATCTGAGAGAACAGCATTTAAACATGTGTATTACCATATGTTAAATAGATGACCAGAACAAGTTTGATGCATGAAGCAGGGCACCCAAAGCTGGTGCTCTGGGACAACCCAGAGGGATGGGGTGGGGAAGAAGGAGGGAGGGGGTTCAGGATGGGGGACACATGTATACCTGTGGTTGATTCATGTTGATGTATGGCAAAAACCATCACAATGTTGTAAAATAATTATCCTCCAATTAAAATAAATAAATTGATTGAAAAATAAAAGAAATGGAAAAAAAGAGAATAATCAAACATAGGTGATAGTGAGATAAGTATGTACTGACTGACCCACCTGTCCCTTGAGAAGAAGAGTTTTGTTGTATTTATTATTCTTTTGTATTCATAATAATTGCTGAGGAAATTCTTGCCAAATTAATGAATATTACAGAAGCCAATGGGGAAGACTACTTTTCACTGAGGATAAAAACTGACAAATGTGGTCTGAAGTTGAATAGAATTGAACCCTGGGGATGGCACTGGTCATAGTGATAAAGAGATCATTTATTGGTAATTTGGTCAGAGCAGTATCTGGAGGGGTGAGGGCAGAAATCGGATTAGAGCAATTTGAGTAGTGAATTGGAATTGGATATAAAGAAGCAGGACTGAGTATAAACTATTTTTTTAACTAAGTTTTGGAGTACAGAAAATGAGAGTTATGGGATACTTTTTTTTTTCCTGGAAAGGATTTTTCAAAGAGGTTTGATGCCTTTAATAAATATGCATTGATTGTCTATTTTCTAGACACTTTGGTGGATGCTGGAATGTTCCAATTAAAGGAAGATTTGAATAGGTTTGCAGGTCAAAGAGAAGGAATCGATGCAAAGAAAAAAGACTGAAAATGAAAGAGGCAGAAAGGCTGAACTCGCAGACCAAAGTATTAAAGGAAGTCAGAGAACTGAAAGGGACAGATTCATAGATTAGTCTCCAAAGAGGTGGACCCTTTTTCCTTTGAGACAAGAAATAGGAATGAAAAGAAATAAAGGTAAAAGTGTAGGGAACTTTTGTGATTGGATCACTGAGAGCTGAAAGAACTCATATGAAATTTTTTTTCCCTCACAAAAGTGGATAGAAGAGCTCATCTGTTCAAGTTTCAGGCTTGGGGGACTTGAGAAAAGTGGAATATCTTTGTATGCTTGCGTGCATGCTAAGTCGCTTCATTCATGTCCAACTCTTCGTGACCCCTATCGACTGTAGCCTGTCAGGCTCCTTTGTCTGTGAGGTTCTCCAGGCAAGAACACTGGAGTGGATTGCTATGCCCTCCTGCAGGGGACCTTCCTGACCCAGGGATTGAACCCAGGTCTCCTGCGTCCCCTACATTGGCAGGTGGGTTCCTTACCATTAGCACCACCTGGGAAGCCCCATCTTTGCTATAGGTACCTTGAAAAATTCTCCAAGTAGGCTGAAGTGGTGAAAAGAAAAGCATAGGCCCTGAAAGTCCAGTGTTTGTTGGACAGCAAGTGTTCATGTGAAATACCCCATCAGGGTATTCGTATAACTTCCCCCAGCAATGCTTAGCCCCCAGAAGTAGGAAGAGTAAATGAGTATTTGAATCAATTTAATAACCGATTTAATTTTTGGGTTTGGTTGAAACACAGGTGTGAAATACTCAGGAGTGAGTGTTTTGAGGGTGAGAGAGAAACTGAATGAGTATATATTTGCAATTTATTGAGGATCTTCCAACTTGAATTCACTGTAATAGATGCTTTTCTTGCATGCTCTGGTTTAAATCCCATCATATATCTGGAAGATGAAGTGGTTATTATAGCATCAAGTTTACAGGTAATGAAATCATGGCTCAGAAAGTGTGTCTACAGTTTCACAGCAAGTTTGAAGGGGAGCTGAGATTCAAACCCTTTGTCTCCAAATTCCATAAATTTTAAGTCTTTAGCAGTAGAGTAAATGTAATGTCTTCCTCACAGTTAAAGGGTGAGAGGGAGGTAAGGAACTAAGAATATTTGGGAGCCAGGGAATCCTTCTTTCTCCTTTGTCCATGAATGAGTTAAACACCTCTCTCTTGTTCTCCCTGAAGGTAGTTTCTTTACACATAGGTGCCCTGGTTAAAGAATGAACCAGTTCTTATAGTTGTCCTTTACTTTCCATTTGCTAGACTGATATGTTTTAGAATGCTTCAATTTTGAAGTTAGGATGACCTAGATTTGAATCTTGCCACCACATGCTATGACAAATCTGTTGCTGCTGCTGCTGCTAAGTCGCTTCAGTCGTGTCCGACTCTGTGTGACCCCATAGACGGCAACCCACCAGGCTCCCCCATCCCTGGGATTCTCCAGGCAAGAACACTGGAGTGGGTTGCCATTTCCTTCTCCAGTGCATGAAAGTGAAAAGTGAAAGGGAAGTCGCTCAGTTGTGTCCAACTCTTCACGACCCCATGGACTGCAGCACACTAGGCTCCTCCGTCCATGGGACTTTCCAGGCAAGAGTACTGGAGTAGAGTGCCATTACCTTCTCCAATGTAAAACCTAGACAGCATATTAAAGCAGAAACATCACTTTGCTGACAAGGGTCTGTATAGTCAAAGCTATGGTTTTTCCAGTAGTCATGTATGGATGTGAGAGTTGGACCATAAAGAAGGCTGAGCACCAAAGAATTGATGCTTTTGAACTGTGGTGCTGGGGAAGACTCCTGAGAATCTCTTGGACTGCAAGGAGATCAAACCAGTAAATCCTAAAGGAAATAAACCCTGAATATTCATTGGAAGGACCGATCTTGAAGCTGAAGCTCCAATACTTTGGCCACGTGATGCAAAAAGCCGCCTCATTGGAAACGACCTTGATGCTGGCAAAGGTTGAGGGAAGGAGGAGAAGGGAATGACAGAGGATGAGATGGTTGGATGGCATCACTGATTCAATGGACATGAGTTGAGCAAACTCCAGGATATAGTGAATGATAGAGAAGCCTAATGTGCTGCAGTTCATGGGGTCGCAAAGAGCTGGACACAACTTAGCGACTGAACAACAATCACATACTAACTGTGAAACCCTGAGTGAGTTATATAATGTCTTGGGGCTTTCGTTTCCTCTTCCATGTAATGTATTCAAAAACTGCATCATTGAATTAAGCCAGATGGTATCTATCAATCCCCTAGCAGAGTGTTACATGAGCTCAGTCCACCTGTCACCATACTGAACCATAATCATTACTGTTATGTATTTTACAACTTTATTCACACTGGCCTTATCCTCTCCAATAGCTCTGCCCTATGATTCTCAGATGTTGGGGAAAATTCCTCCCAGAACTGTGATCATCTTCATTTCTAATACCTGAGGCCTAGAAAACCATTCAAAATCTTGTGGTTCAGAGTATCAGGTGCCTAGGACATCCTGCATCCAGATTATTTGACTGAGTCCCCTAAGGTTTGGGTCCAGGCCATGAGAGAAGCCAGGCACTTTGGCTGTTAGTGGGTGAAGGACAGGGAGAATTGGTTCTGAAGCAAAGTAGGGAGGACCAGTTGGCTTTAGGGTAAGCTCAGAAGATAAGGGTTCAAATCTGAGACCTGAGTTTCCATTAGTTTGTGCAGTAAGATGATGATTAAGTGTGGTCTGTATCAAATGTCCACAATGAGGCAAAATAACTAAAATTACAAAGAAAATTGATGAAGGCATCACTCAGTTTGTTCTCTCTTGATCTGGGTCTTCTGAATTTTCAGGTATTATTCCTACTTCCCAGTTAATACTCCCACAGTGATGAGCTGCTTGCCTCTTCCTCATATACATCTACAAAGCTTTGCTGTCACTGTCTTTGCTTCTCGAGTCTGTTGACTCCCTTTCTCATCCTTTCATTTGTGCACTCCTACTTCTCCACTAAGAATCAAGTATCACCTCCTCCAGAGACAATTGATCCCTCACCCCCGACACCAGATTGGGCTTTCAAAGCACCCTATGTATATCTGTACAGCAGTACTTCTAAATCATCCTATCACTTTGTCTCCACCCTGTGGACTTTGAGCTTCTGGAGGGCCGAGATGGTATCTTATTTTTTTTTTTTCCCCGAGATGGCATCTTATTTATCTTTGTTCTCATAACATTTAGTGTGGCATATAGCATAGAGTTAATATTCAGTGAATATATGTTTATAAAAAAGTATGTGTTTGCACGTAGCATAGTAACAATTATGTAGGTCATTTACTGTGCATTTAATGACATCTTTGTTGCAAGTTTTATTGGATTACAGCAGTGATCTCTCTATATGTTTGCTCAGTCTTCATAGTTTATTGCTGATAGAGCATGGCTGTCTGTTCACAACTTAAACAAATTACTGGGAACACTGCTTACAAGGCACATATTTTTCTTTATAGTCCTTTGTTCTTTAACCTCTGGGGATTTCTGAATTGCTGTATACTGTCACATTTGAAACAAAATCCCAAAGAATGCAGCATCCTGCAAAACAAGTTAAAAATACACATATAATGTTTCAATGGCCATATTTAATTGTATAAGTAAGAGCCGATTTACCTGGCCTCCTATCACCAGGAATTCTCCATTAACTGTTCCCTTTCCCCTCTCACTATTCAGAGAGAACTCTGATGCTCATAACATGAACCCTGAGACCCTGTGGCTTCATGAAGTGACTTCTGAATCATCAAAAGAAAGTTGAAGCCCTCTTCAGTGTTGTTTCCATAAAGAATATATTTTCTCTTCTCATTCTTTGAAAGTTGTCTCAGGCAGAATGGTAATTATCTAGTAGAGTCTTAGATTAGCTATGTCCCTTGACCATACCAGAAAACAGAGTTCTGTAAACAGGTCTGATGATAGTAATTGGATTCTTGTATAGAATTTCAATAGCACTCCAGGTGTGATTTCTATGTTAAAAGTTAGGCAAGCGGGTGCTGTTTCTTTTCTTTCAGGGAGAGTTATCCTAAGGATTAATTAACTGATACCTGAATCACACCTCTGGCCTTTCCAGGAAGGGTGCTTGATAAGTGTAATACCACCAAGTAAAGCAGGCGTCACTTCTCCTAGTCTATAGAAAAAAATCCTACAGTTTTCATCTAACTGATGCAGATGCTTTTCCTCTTACAGTTAAGGTCAACCATCTCTTGTTTCAGTAGAATATAGAATTTTGAATTAGTGTCTTGCCAAGTTTGCTTTTTCTCAGCTCTGTGACTGACATTCTATTTTGTTGTATCCTTGAATGAAATGAGTGCTTCCTAATTAAATGATCATGCCTCCAGATTAACAGGTTAATGTCGTTTTTTGAAAGATTGATGATTTCCTTGTAGGCAGTATGCTTATAAATGGTAGCTATAACTTTAAATGTTATAGTATGTCCTTTGGCTCAGATGTCCATATTCTTTTCCAGCCAGCTGAGTGCAAGGGACAACAGAAACAAAGCTGCAGGTGCCCACCTCCAGGAGAACAGTTTTTAAAAATTCGTATATGGCCTAGCTGACACCCCACATCATACCTACTAAAGTCCCTAGAGCACAGATTAAGTCAAATACACTTTTCTTTCTTGAGAAATTGGGATCAGGACCAAAGATTGTAACTCATGTTTTTTGGACACTTGAACTGGGACATCATACATGGTTGAGGCTGGTGGTGGACCTCTTTTAGTTATGTGCACATGGAGCAGAGAAAGTCAGGAGGAAGAGAATGAGAGAGTTTGTGTTCCCCTCTAATTTATATGTTGATACCCTAACCTCCAATATTATGCAATTTATAAACAGAACTTTTGAGAGCTAATTAGTTTTAGGTGGTCATGAGGGTGCATCCCTATGATGGGATTAGTATCCTTACAAGAGAACAACACCAGAACTCTGTTGCTGTCTCCACTGTGTGAGGACACAATGAGAAGGAAGACGTCTGGAGGTGAGGAAGAAAATCCTCTCTAGAAGCCATTTATGCCAATTCCTTAATCTTAGATCTCACCACCTTCAGAACTGTGAGATATAAGTGTTGCTTAAGCTGCCCAGTCTAATAGTAACCTGAGCTGACTGAGAAAGGCAGGGAGAGATAGAGAGAGATCAGGAGATTAAAAAGTGACAAGA
This sequence comes from Oryx dammah, assembly GCF_014754425.2. NCBI lineage: Eukaryota > Metazoa > Chordata > Mammalia > Artiodactyla > Bovidae > Oryx > Oryx dammah. The sequence continues at coordinate 27,288,898 of NW_024070207.1, forward strand.
TACAATTTGTTTCCAAAGAATAAGAGGTAAAAGAAATCTTTATTCCGATCAGCTATGCAGTTCCTGGTTTCAAACCTTCATGAAACCTACCTATGCTCCCTAACCTAGGGTCTTTGACATACTCCTGTATTCTTGCAATAAATTCCAACACCTTCTTTGGACTTGGTAAGTTTGTCTTTTTGCTCTGACTCCCATATGAACCCTAAATAAGATAGCTACTTGATATTCATCCTATTTACATGGTAGAAAAAACAAACAAACAAAAACAAGAGCAGAATCATTGAATACATATTTTTAAAATTCGATGGATATTTTATATTGGAAATCTACCCAGCTTTTATGAGGATAATATAAATAACTGACCTTTATGCACAGACCATTTTCTAGAAAATCTTAAAATACATGTTTAATTTCATTTTTTACCTTAACAATATTTAGAACCATACTGATTTTTTCACATTTCAGTGGATCAGTGCATCTTTAATGGGATAGTACATTATATGTATGTACACACACACACAGTTTTCCCATTTACATCCTTAGTAGCGATATTTAAAGGTCATGTTGCCTTTATGATTTTTAGCACACTGTTGCTAGAGACTGCTGATCTTTAATTAAAAGGTCAGATATCTCATCTTCCTCCAGTGACTTATGATTATTTTCATTACCAATGAGCTGAATTTGTATTATTTAATAAATCTGGATTCAAATAATTATTTAATATCTGGAGCTGTGGAAAGATTTATTAATTCTAAAGGCTAAATTGAATTCAAAATATTCCATTTTGTTCAAATACCTCCTCCATTAAAGAGCGTTGTTAGAAATCTACAAAGAATATTTTGATCAGCACCTTTTCTCTGTCCCACTTGGACTCTTGAAAGCCATACTGTCTTGCATTTCTTGGTTCTTTGAACCAAGGCCAAAGTACCCAATTCATTCCCTTGAAGCAGAATTTCACTTCACGTTTCAAGAACCTAATACCTTCTGAATCCTTCTGGCTACTGTAGTTGTTGTCTCTCTCAAGCTTTTTCCTCCTCTCACATGTCAATATTTAGTACTTGCTACCGCATATCTTCATGTAGAATTGTAGTGACTCAAGTTTCATTGTACAAGAGCTCTGTTGTATCTGCTATGATCCTGGGAGCAGATCAGTAGTCATGATGGTGTCTATGACTACAGATGCTCTGATAGATTCTCTACCATGGTGCAATTAAAATTAGAATTGGAACTCCTGTCCCAACAACATATAATGACTTAATGAAAATTTGGGGATTTGTGGTATGAAGTGTGCCAAGGTAAGTTCCTATAGGATTTCCCACTTGACATGGTAGGAGGCTCTGAATCTCTTGAATCCTAGTGTGGACTCTGGGAGTTGTTGGCTTTATCAGTCACCAAGTCATGTCCGACTGTGATCCCATGGACTGCAGCACACCTCCCTATCCCTCACCATCCCCTGGAGTTTGCCCAAGTTCATGTCCATTGAATTGGTGATGCCATCCAGTATCTCATCCTGCCACCCTCTTCTCCTTCTGCCTTCAGACTTTCCTAGCATCAGGGTCTTTTTCAATGAATCAGCTGTTAAATAGCCTTTTTGTCTCCCTCTGGGAGACAAAGATAGAAATGACCTCATAGAGGTGCAAGAAGAAGAATAGAGATGGGGCAGCTGGAGATTCTCTTTTTCTCTGACATTCTAGTGAGGTCCTTGTTCTGCATTAATTAATTAATTCATTCGACAAATCTTTATTGAGCATCTACCCTACCTTATGAGGCATAGTGCTAGCTGTTGTGTATAAAACAATAAGTAAAATGCTCACTTTGCTCTCAAGGATCATGCAATTAGGGAAGGAGCGAGAATGTACACACATTTTCATGTTAAACATGTCATGTTCTTATTGATGTAAATAGGGAAAACATAGAAGAGGGATACCTAAACCTATACCTGGGTATTCAAGGAAGGCTTCTAAACAAAGTAACCCCTAGGAGAAGCTCTAAAGCAGTGGTCCTCAACCTCTTTCAAAGCAAGAACTGGATTTGTGGAAGACAGTTTTCCCACAGACCACGGTTTGGGGGATGGTTTCAGGATGATTCAAATGCATTACATTTACGGTGCACTGTATTTCTACTATTATTACATCAGCTCCACTTCTGATCATCAGACATTAGATCCTGGAGGTTGGGACCCCTGCTCTAAAGGACAAGGAGGAGTTAGCCAGGTGTGTCTGAGAGAGAGAGAGGCAGAGAAGAAAGGTATATTGGAGTTAGTGGGAAGTGTGTGTTGGGGGGAGAAAATGTACAAAGGCTTTGAACTCTTTCAGAGAATAGAAATTAATATGGCAAGGTTGGAGCCTAGGTAAGGAAAGGTGATACAATAAGCTGAAAAGAATTGCAGGGCCCAGAATATGCAAGTCTTTTTTTCCTCATACTGAGGGGTCTGAAAATTATCCTGAGGACAATGGGCAACCTCTAAAAATTTTAAAGGAGGAATGTTGCATCATCATTTTATTTTCAAAAATTCACTTTGGGTGCTGTAGACAGGATGCACTTGATTGGGGCCAACAGAAGGATGTTTTCATTGGCCAAATGATGGCTGTGGGGGTGGAGAGAAGTGAATTGATTCATAATATATCAGAGCTGAAGTGAACTCTTGAAGACTATCTCTATCCAGTGTCAACAAAAGTAAGTAGCACAGGGTAGGTGTTCAATTAATATTGTCTTAGTGAATCAGGGTGACTAGGTGAGGCCTCTTGGTGTATACAGTAGCTTATCTGGGAATAAGTATATAGAGAGAAGAGGAGAGGGTCTAGGTCTCAGCCTGGGGTTCTGCTCATGCTCATAGGTGATGAACACCAATGAAAAGCTGAAGAAGAATTGAAAAAGGAGTAGAATGAGCAATAAGGAGAAGAGAAAAGGGAATTGAGGTTGAAGAATTAGAAATAGCAAGTATAGCATTTTTATTTTTTAAATTTTTATTTTTGCTTTACAATACTGTATTGGTTTTCGCATACATTGACATGAATCTGCCATGGGTGTACATGAGCTCCCAAACATGAACCCCCCTCCCACCTCCCACCCCACATCATCTAAGTATAGCTTTTTATTCCAAGATGATTGGTAATTTGAAATATATGAAAAATAGGACCAAGGGATAGAATGGCCCAAGGAGGGGTTATTTTTAGTGAGTGAAGATATGCACACTTTTAAAATTCAAATATCAAAGGTAAGAAACAAGATGTCCATGTCCTAGTTTCTGGAACCTGTGAATGTGTTACCTAACTGGGTGAAAAGTACTGTCCATAGATGATTAAGTTGAGGAACTTGAGATGAAGATTATCCTGGATTATCTGGGTGTGCCCAATATAATCATGTTGTTGTTCTATTGTTCAGTCGTGTCTGACTCTTTGTGACCCCATGGATTGCAGCACACCAGGCTTCACTGTCCTTCACTATCTCTTGGAGTTTGCTCAAATTCATGTCCATTGAATTGATTATGCCATCCAATCATCTCATCTTCTGTTGCCCCTTTCTCCTCCTGCCCTCAATATTTCCCAGCATCAGGGTCTTTTCCAGTAAATCGGTTCTTCACATCAGGTGGCCAAAGTATTAGAGCTTCAGCAATACTGTCATAAGGTGCCTTAAAAGAGTGAGAGGAAGGAGATGTGATGAGGAAGGCAACATGTCAGGATCAGAAAAAGATGTGAAGATGCTACACTGTTGGCTTTGAAGATGGAAGAAGGGGTTTGGGAAAATGGAGCAATGAACTAAGGGAGGATTGTATTCTGTACCATGCAAGTGGTCTCCAGAAGCTGGAAAGGACAAGGAATGGATTGTTTGTGCCCTGAGCCTTTAGATTGGAATACAGCCCTGCCAGTGCTTTGATTTTCACCTAATGAGGCCAGTGTTGGACTTCTGACCTCCAGTACAGTAAAATAATAATTTTGTATTGTTTAAGCCACTAATTTTCTAGCAAGTTGATGCAGCAGCAATAGGAAACTACTACAATAGGAAATCTGTGCATTGAATCTAGGACTTCATATCTTCATGAGACTGGAGAAAACACAGAGAGTGAATAATGCAGCAGCGAGATTCTCAGGTATAAAGGGCCATTGAGAGTTTATGTGTGTCCAGATAGGCCCTTTCCAACATACTCGAGGTTGGACTGAATGAATCAGGTTAACTAATCAGTTAACCATATCTAAATGTTAAAGGCAAGCATTATCCATCATTGGTTGTGATCATTTTAATGTAGATTGGCTTTCTTTAAAGTAAATATAATATACAATGGTTAAAATATTACAAATAGTTATAAGACTCAGGATTATGTTTTAAAGTATAGGTAGATTTTCCACTACATTTTAAATTCCATGAGGGCAAGAAATACACATCTTTTTTCACTATGAACTTCCTTTGCCTAGTCCATACTTGGCATGTCACAGGTGTTCAGTCAATATTTGGTATATGAGTGAATAAAAGAAAAGGCTTTACCATAGGGAGTTTCCAACATATTAAAGAACATTTAATACATATTTGATTTTACACAGAGGTTTTCATGAAGATGTGTTTTGTGTAAAGAGGGCTTATGCCAGCCATGAGATTTGTAATTGACTCAACATATTCGGTATTTTTGGACTTTCACTCTCCACTCTAGGAATAGGGGACACAGAAGTGAAGAAAACCAAATACCTTCTCTCATGTAATGTATAGAATTTTATTTTATTTTATTTATTTTTTTTCATGTAATGTATAGAATTTTAGCAGACACAGACAGTAACCAGACACACTGTGGATTCACAAGTATTTCTATACCTTCTACAAGGATATGTCATTCTTTATGCAATATTAATTGGATGTAAGCTTTGACTAACTACTCCCCTCCAAAAAAATAAAATGAAAGGTTTGGAGTCACCCATATTCTTATTTTGTCCCCTTTTTGTTAGGTTATTTGATACAGCAGAGGAGGAAAACTAGCCTCTGCTGAATGCATTCTGTATACTGAGCACTGTGCTCGGTTCTTGCTCTCATCTACCTATCTGTGATGAATGTTCCATTTACCCTGTCAAGATAAATTTAAAAGCAGTTTACATAAGGTGTTTTCTAATATCTTCAGTTTGCACGTGAAGGAACAGTCTCAGAGATGTAGGAGAATTGTTAAAGAGCCCACAGGTAGTAAACGGTGGAGACGGCATTTGAACACTCATTTACTGGCAGAATCCATCAAGCACAAACCATCACATCACTGTGTTGAACATGACCTCAACTTCTTTACCTCTGTATTGCAGCAAGCCACAGTAAAAGGCTCCTGAGTTGTCAGTTTGTATTGGAGTTCTAATGAGCCACTGTAGAATATAATATGGTTGTGGAGGAAGGCCTTGGTTCACTAAACCAAGTGATTTGAGGGAGTGGCAGATGGTGGAGACATGAAGAAGGACCAGCACAATTGAGGGCAAGTCTTCCAATGTGCAACTCTGGACAGTGCTTCTTGAAGATGTCTGAGGCATCCCAGTCTCTGAGCTCCCCTTCTGCTGTCTCAAAATTTACCTTTGCTTGTACTTGTGGACTCTCTGGTTTTTGTGATCTCATTAACTGTCTGGTCTAGGTTCCTGATGTGCTGCTGTGACTGTGGAAGCATTCCAGTCTTTGCCGGTCATGAGGAGGGGCTGGGACTCCAGTGTGGGAGGCAGTGCACTGCTTTTAATTAGCTGCAGCTGAATTCCCATCACCTGGATGCAGTTTTAGTGTACGCTCACATTATTTGAATAACGGGCTGCATTGACTGAGAGCTCCCATCCCCTGATGGGAGTCTGTCTAGTTTGAGCTCAGGAAGCTGATGTGATTAAGTTTGGGGGTTTGATTAGGTGGACTTTGACAAGGCTTATTTGATTGTGTCAGACTGAGGTTTCTTGAGGAATTGCCTCTGTCTCAAAATTGAACCACAGCTTGACATGTCTGGGAACTTGGGATTTTTGGGCTGTGAGGCCAAAGGAATTAATTTTAATTGGCTAAAAGTAAAGACTGAGGAGTTCAGAATACCTTGCACAGCCCCATTATCTCACTCAACCATTTGTTTTCCTATCATGGACACTAATTTAGATGACATCAGCAGGCTCTGCAGATCATTTTTATCTATGCACTAGGCCTGAGAGTTACAAATGGACCAGCCAGAGGAGATTCTTATCCTTGCCCTACAGGATTCATAACTAGACGGTGTCTTACTCAAGCACATTTAATAGAGCCTCTAGGCAGGACATCTGGAACAAGGCAACGGAGCAGTAATGGAGGTCATGAGTGGGCTTTATATTTATACCATGTACAGCTAATTATTCATTTCACTAAATGCCATGACATGATGTCCTTTCTGGCTAGTGAAAACCTAGGGGATTTGCCCTAAAGATCGAGTTCAGTAGTTCCTTAATTACTGCAAGGCTGTATCTTGTTGGCAATTTCAAAGGAGTTCCCAGGCTACTTCCTCTATGAAAGGCAAGAGTGAGTCAACATTGTGGGGAATGGAGCTTCAGTATGTACGTATTTCTTGTGTTTGAGGGTTGCTGACCATGTAACCTCTATTAGTATAGGAAATGCTGGATCACAGTTTGCCTGGGCAAGGCATCTCAGTATTTAACCTCTGGCATGGCACTTGGGATAGTCTGGAACAGAATGGGGCTCTCTGAGACTAGGGAAGTTGATCTCATACTGTAAGCACCTCTCTGTTGAGCAACAGGCTATTAACACCCACCTCAAAGTTGTAGATGGACCCAACGTTTCATCAAACTCATTCCACAATGATCTCCCATTACTAGTAGCATCTTACTAATGACACAGAGCCCTGAAGCTGCTTTTAAAAAAGGACATGAAATGTGTTGAATGAGAGCTGTTTCTAAAGATGAACAGATGTGCTACCCAAACTCAATTCCTTGGATGCTTCTGTAGTAATTGTGTGCCAGATCCATATGCTTCCCCCCTCCTCTGCTCCCAGCTTCTAAAAGGCAAATGTCTAAAGTCATACAAAAGCTACAATAACCCACTCAACCTAGGAACCAGGTCAGCAAAGGACAGATTGTGAGGAAATGTGGTTCCTTGTGTGATGCACTCCTAGTATTTCTAACTTCCTGAATGTTGGGAGAAATAGACAAGCAGAGACACACACTCTTCCATGCCTCCCTGGCCACAGCATCTTCCTTAGGAATTAAAATTAAGGAAGATTAATTAGCGTGTTGCTGTGGAGCATGTGGAAGATGGCTGCTCTCCCAGTGCATGTAGAGAGGGTGCTACAGGCCTGTGATTCATTGCTCTGTCAGCAGTGTGAGATATACTCTATGAAAATGCCATATAAATGCAAATACAAATACAAACACCACCTTCCCCTGTTGGCTAGTGATAAGGTGCTCATCCAGATGAGACATTAAGATTTAAAAGCAGAAAAGTAATAGCTGGGAGGGGAGAGAAACACAATTACTCTTCAAACAAAGTTTCCTTTTTAAGAAAGTCATTAAAATGTTTTGTTGCCCCACCCCCACCCCCAACCAGTGACAGTTGTTCTACAGCCTTAATGGGGAGACCATATTCAGAAATGATGCATTTGTGATTCAATTAGTAAGGGGACAAATTTGGAAATAGGACTGGGAGATGGGGGATTTATTGTGCCAAGGAGGGGTATGTTTTTTCCAGGGGTGAGTGAGGAGCTCATGGCCGAGTTACCTCTGATATGGGCCCTAGTCACTGACTTAATAATACATTTGGATCTTTATATAATCCCTTATATTTTTTCAACTGCTTATGTGAAACTGTAAAAAAAAAAAAAAAAGAAAAAAAAGCAACCTAGTGAAGGCCTAGCCATGTGCCTGGCACTTTCTTCTTAAGGAAAAGAAGGGTTTGCAGAGAGCCATTTTCTCAGTTGTGTTTCCCAATTGTATTGCAGCTTGATGGCTTACTGTTGATATATGGAGAGGTCCCTTAAGATAGATATGAAAGGAGAGTGAATAATGGAATCATAGAATTTTAGAGCTGGAATGAGCCTTCGAGGATTCTATCATTGTTTCAGAACTAAAAATTTAGCCAGACCCTGTCAGTAGCGAAGCTTTTCAATCCCATCAGAATCCTTCTATAAGACCCTGAAAAGAAATCCCACTTGGGTTTCATCCAGTCTAGAATTACAGAAACTGGGATCCAAAAACAAATGATATCTTGGGGGTAGACCTGCTTGTCCTTCCTGACATCCTCAAAAGTTAAGGGACCTCCAAAACAACTGACATTTCCCTTTATAATCCATTGGAGAGATGGCACTCACTGAATTATTGAAACTCTTCTTGAACCAGTTTATATTATCTGCCTGCCTCCTGTCTTGGAACTGAGTGTTCACTACAACTGTTGTTTATTGATCCCAAAGGTATTTTCCTAGAGTTTCACATTTGGGCTGTGGCCAGGAAGCTTAGTTCTAAACTTCTGGATATATGTGAGTCTTTCAGACTCATGAACAAGAAAAAATACCAGCAATGTCATGCCAACTGTCATTTTCCTCTGCTCAGTACTTCCAGTGAATTCTAATTGTCTTTTGTATCTTAGAAGCCTTGGGCAATTTGGCATGCAAGACCTGCCACTAATTTAATTATCTCGTATCTATTGTAGGGCTCAGCAAACATACTATGGCCCATGGGTTGGGCACCTGTTTTTGTAAATAAAGTTTTATTAGAATGCAGTCATGCTCTTATTTATGTATTGGCTTTGGCTGCTTTCCCACTACAACAGTGTAATTGAAAATTGCAACAGTGGCTCACAAAGCCAAAATATTTACTGTCTCATACTTTCCAAATATTTCCCAGGTGGCTCAGTGGTAAATAACCTGCTCACCAATGCAAGAGATGCAGGAGACCCGGTTTGATCCCTGGGTCATGAAGATTCCCTGGAGAAAGTAATGGCAACCCACCCCAGCATTCTTTCCTGGGAAATCTCATGGACAGAGGAGCCTGGCAGGCTACAGTCCATAGGGTTGCAAAGAGTAGGACATTACTGAGCAACTAAGCATGAATGCATGCACATAGGTCTTTTGAAAAAAATGGTTGATAACATCTGCTCTATATCACTGGTTTTTATTTACAGACATTGAACACGATAATAGAAGCTTTCTCAAAATACAGTTTGCTAGAACATACTTATTAAATAAGAATATCTGTGGGTGGTTCTTGGGCTTGATATTTAGAAAAAATACAGTTCAGATGATATTGATACATCTTGGTTAGTAAGCACTGTTCTCTGTAAATTTAGCATTTAAACATTCATTTATTTGTTAGTTTGTTTTTGGCTGTGCTGGGCCTTCATTGCTGTGCATGGACTCTCTAGTTGCGGCAAAGCCGGGTGCATGGGCTTCTGATTGTAGTGACTTTTCTTCTTGCAGCTCTTGGGCTCAGTAGTTGTGGCACACAGGCTGAGTTGCTCGGCAACATATGGGATCTTCCTATACCAGAGATCCAACCAATGTACCCTACATTGATAGGTGGATTCTTAACCACTGAACCACCAGGTAAGTCTTCACTTTGGTCATTTTATTCATTTTTATTTCTAATGATAGCCTATGGGTACAATTTGAGTCACAGCAAAAATAGCAGCTCAGATTTAACTAATTCTTGCCAAATTGATGACACAGAATCTCCATATCCCCTCCAGGGTGACGCCTAAGATATTGTTGGGAGTCGGAGGGTTTTTATCTATAGTAGTGAATGAATAAGTTTGCCATTCCTCATTGCCACCTATCACCAGTTATCACTAAATATGGATGCTGTATGTTTCTGTCTATAAAGCACTGCCCCCTCTGCCAGGTGTTGCCATGGCTGCCAAGTAGCACAGTCTTCTTTTACAACTGGTAAACCAGAATACCCAAGGTTAATGATGCTTTGTGTTTCATTGCCAAGTACAGACTGATCCTCCCTCACTCCTCTGTGCTCCATTATGTTACAGACTTACCCTAGTCCTGGTACTGATGCCACAACATCTTACAGAGATCTTGGCAAAGCATTTCAGTTTTTACTTATTCTCCATAAGTCTCAAAAATGAACAAAATATGGACTTGATCAAGAAGTATTGACCAAGTGTATTCAGATTCATCTGATGTATTCAGATTCATCTACTCTTTGCTTCTCTCTTAAGTTGGTTGTATCTGGCTACTTCTTCACTTAGGACAAATTCTTTCCTAGAAGGTCACTCATGATGGGAAGCCATTTATTCCTCTAGCCTCTAACTCTTAGTGTACAATCCCCAAAACACTTAGAAAAACTTTCAATTCTATAATTAGCATGACATTGAAATCCGTAGAATGCTTACGTGTACATCTGTTCTTATTAGGAAGTAAGTCACATAGTCCTGAAGGAAAGTATTAGCTGGGTAGATACTCTCTTTGAATGAACAAATAAAAAATTGTATATTGAGAGATATTGCAAACGTTGAAAGTGTCTAGAGAATGCCATTTAGGGTGTTTAAAGTGTTTAGGAAGTGTTTTAATTGAGGGTATGGGGATATTTAACCTCTAGAAGAGGAGGCACAAAGGAGATACATAGATATTTTCAGATATTTGAAAGGATGCTGTACAGAAGGATTTAGCTGCTTCTTTGTAACTGAATTGGGCAGAACTAGGACTGTTGAATGAAAACTAGAATGAGACAGAGATAAATTAAATCTAAAAAAGGACTGTGAGATTAGAACAGACTGTTATGAGAAGTAGGAAATTTACTTGTGCTGTATAAATCCTAGTTAAGCTGGGTGGCCAACTGCATGGGCTTTTGAATAGAGGACTCCACCAGATGGGAGGATGTCGGAGTCCAGCTCCAGCAGCCAGGGATTTAACCTGAAGAGATGAATGGTGTTGGTGATGCGGCAGCCTCTCAGTTTTCTTGGACTGCCTATTTATTTCAAGTTTAAGATTTTCTTTTATACTTTTACAAAAGCATTAGGTCAGAGGTTTGACATTTTTAGTTCCCCCTCACCCAGATTTATTATGTCCATAAATCATTGCTGCTCTTCAAACAGGGTTCCTGCTTCAGTGATTTTCTCGGAATCAGCCTTACCATCTATTATCTACTTCTTCTAATGTGTCCTATAGTTAACTTGTGATTACATTGTAACTCATGTTACATTCCTCAGTTTACTACTTATCTTCCTAAATCTTGTTTGCCCCTAACATCCTGAGCTCACTCTCTTAAAAAGCTATAGTGTCTCTAAAAATTTCTAACTTCTATAAGCTATAGTAAAATATGCTAACTTTACAACATTTTTTAAATCTTTAACTTCTAACTATTTTAATTATTTCTAAGCCCTAAATTCAGTAAACTCTTTTGCCATAAACATTTTCTTCACAAATAGGCTTCAGATAGCAATTCCTCTCATGGCCTCAAGCTACGGCCTATGTGCTCATCCTGGAACACTCTTTTGTAAAAGTCTTTGAACAAATGTCAATGATTAACTTTATGAATTTTTTTCTGAGCACAGCTGCAGAAGGCTTTGTGCCTTCTCATGTTTCTCTCAAGAACAATAAGCACCTTAATATTCCTTTTCAGTCAACTCAGCCGAGGAGAGGAGAAAACAAGTCAGAATTACAAGGCCTAACTCTTTCATCCCAGGTCCATGCCTGCGGAATGGGGGGTGGGGTGGGGGGCTGGGGCCGTGCCTCCATTTTGTCAGTAATGCCTAACATGGCTCCTGACAGGAGGATTAGCTAGGTCAGTAGATTTCAAAGTGCTCTGAGAACCCCTAAAGTGTTCCAAATCAGTGCATCAGAAGTAGCTACCTAGGTGAGGGTTGGGGAAGGTAGGACAAAAGATGGAAGTAAGACAATAAAACTGAGAAGGCAGAGTAATATTATACAGTTTTTCTTTACCACCATTGCAACCCCTATGGGACCACTTGGCATATAATAAGCTCTAAGTAAATAGTCAATGAATAAATGAGCAAATAAATGAGTGAGAGGAAATAACTTGTTTCTAATAACAATGACGAAGTGACCAAATACAAGAATACAGCATTGCCAGTAGTACATGTTGTGTGTGTGTGTCTGTGTTTGAGGAGCAGTGAATCTATTATTGAAGATTCCTGGGGTAGAGGAAAGTGAATTTTTAGGTGAAATTGAGTTTAGAAGGAGATGAAAAACATAGGATGGCAGAGGGTAATATAAGAGGATGCAGAATAACAATGCAAGGTTCCTAAGGCAGGGTGATTTATCTGTCTTGTTTAGTCCTAAATTCTCAGTGCAGAATAGAGTTCCTGGCATGCAGTCAGTGAAAACATCATTTGTTAAATGAATCCATATATATGATGATGGAAATGAGTCATATACACAACAAACTGGGTTTATCTTAGAATAAATTTGTAAGGTATCAGTAGCTTTGAAAGTCATTGGTGCCAAGCTTCCATCTTTGAATAATATTCTAGAATTTCCTTCTTCTGGATAAACATTCCTAGTGTCTCCAACCATTCTTCATGTTAGACTTTACTTATACCACTTTAGCTGTGTGTCCTTAGGTAAGTTCATAACCACTCTGTGCTTCTGTTCCTTTTATCTGTGAAATAGAGATAGTGACATTTATACCTCATAGAGTTGTTGTGAGAGTTCAATGAGATAATAATAGAGCCCCCACTTTTTTTTTTCACAGAAGTCCAGCATAGTATAGTGGAAGCATCCAGACATTGGTTCAAGTGTTGGCACCAGATCTTATTAGCTGTTTGAATTTGGATATGTTATTTAACATCTCTGAGCCTCAGAGAGTAGTCTTACTCAAAGGACTGTTGAGGAGACTAAATGAGATAAAATATATAAAGCATTAAGCACGTTGTATGTAAGCATAGTACATGATAAGTGGTTAATAAGTGGTAGCTATTATGATTATGATTATATGGCTATATCTCAAGGGCTTCTATTCTGATCTCCCTCTTCGGAACACATTCCTAGTTGGTGCCCAGCCTTCTGAAAGTCAGAAGTCAATAAAATGCTACAAATATCCTTTGATCAGAGGATAATGGGCCAGTCTCCCTATTCTTAGTTTATATATCACACGTTTAATACTGTAGGTTAGACAGAATTAGCTTTTTGGTAGCCCCTGATGAATGCTGATTCATATTGAGCATACTTGAAGGAGTATCGAACATGATTCTAAAACATACTCTCCCTACCTTCTCTTGTCTTTGTGCTTCTGGTTTCTTGGACCACATTTATGACTTCTTTGGGTCATGGGTCCCATCTGTTTCTTTCTTAGCCATGGACTAGCTGGTTCTCTTTAGAGCACTCAGCTTCTCATTAGTATGGGTACAGTAGGTTGCATCTACCCCAGTAAGATGCACAAAGGGTTGATAAATTTGAAAAGCCCTTGGAGATTTCTTACAGAATATGAAGAAAAAGTTGTTACATGAAAGAGTAATATTTCTTCCAGAATGGTTAGCTCTGTTTCATTGCTTTCTCTAAATAGACGCTGGAACAATTCAAATGTTTCTGAAGGACATTGTTTATTCAATGTTCCATTAGGCTTGCCCTTGGATGGTTGTATTGATGACACTTGATCTTGTGCCCTAAAAAAGTACATAAATAAGAGGCCACAGAAGTTCATGACAAGGACAATGAAAAGTTGAGTTCTTAATTGAAAATATTCTTTTTAAATAGTAGGTGATGAGAAATTTCTATCCTTATGTGTATGTGTATTTGTGCAGTACTGTGAACAATAATAAACAATGTATCATAGCATTTAAGAGCATGGGCTCTGAAATCAAACTGCTTGGATTTGAATTCTATCTGTACCATATACTAGCTGTGTGACCTTATGATTATTTATGTCTCAATTTCCTTATCTATAAAATTGGGGTGAAAGTGGTACTTTTCTCATATGGCTATTATGAGGATTAAATGAATTTATGCACATATAGCACTTAGAATAGTGCCTGCTAGGTAGTAAATGCTATGTGTAAGCTATGATTCTTATTCTAATATGGTTCTCCTCCTGGGTATTCCAGATCTGTTAATCGACACAAGACCTCCAATTGACATCTCAATCCATTAGAAAATCCTCTTGGCTCTGCCTTCAGAATGCACCCAGAATTTGAACAGTTCTCATTACCTCCATCTCTACCGAACTGGTCGCTTTTCTTAGTTATCGCAGTAGCCTTCAAATAATTCTCTACTTTCACCCTTGCTCCCAGTTCCCACCAGTTCTTCTCAACCCAGCAAGCAGAGTGACTACTTAAACCTCAGTTGGTTTTGACTTGCCAATGTTGAATACCTTCTAATAACCTTCATTTCAGAGCAAACCCTAAAAAATCCTTACATGGCCTTATGAGGCTCTTCATGCTCTAATCCCAGTGAACTTCTGACCCGCTCTCTCAGTCTCCCCTGTTAATCACTCCACTCCTGTCATCCTGTCTTGTCATTAGCTACTTCTCAAATATGTCAGGCATAATCCTCAGGGACTTTGCATTTGCTTTCTTCTCTGCCTGGAAACACTTCTCCCAGACATCCACTTGACTCTCTCTCTTGCCTCTTTCAGGTCTTTGCACAAACTTCATTTTCCCACTGAAGCCTTTCATGAACCTATATTTAAAATTGTATCCTCTCGTAATCAGCATTCCATGCTTCCTGAATTTTCCTACCTCACACTGAATACCATCAGGCAAAATGTATGGTCTAACTTATTTGAATATAATTGTCTCTACTCTTCCCATTAAAATATATGTTTGTTGAGGTCAGGTACCAAGTTCCATCCACTGCTATGTAGATCTGAACTTGACCATGAACGTATACAATACATGTTTAAGCTATCCTCTGGATGTTTTATGAAAACATTTCATAATGCTTAGAATAATTATATACTAAGTGCCTTAGGCCTCACTATACTTCCTAATGATCTTGATGTTTCCTTTTTATTTTTAGAAAGTGTTACCAGTCCCAGGAGATCTGTGTATCTCATCGGAATCTAGAGTGTGAGTGAATCTCTGCTAGGGAAGAAACAATAGTGTGGGTACCTTGGTGGGAAGAGCATCACAGAGCAGTAAGAAAACCTGATAGAAATCTTAAACTGTAAGAAGCCTTGAAGACCTTAGAGAACATATAATGCTTTATTTAACAGATGGGCAAATTAAGGTGTAAAAGCTTTCATGGTTTGTTAGCAGCACATTGAGCTTTCAAATTGTCACCTAGATATCAAGTTCAATGCCATTTTCATTATGTGTGATCCTTATCTCTAGGTGGGAGCCACTGCACTATCTAGTGAAGGTACACTCAATAGGTAGAAACAAAAGAACGTGAGAACAACTCTAAAACTAAGTGTAGTGAGAGAGAAATAACTTTATAAAACTTTGATCCTGAAGGGAGAACAAGAATGGTCAGAATTCATGTGGGTTTATCAGACACTCCTGGAAAGAGATGCATTTTTATGTCCTTTTGAGACAGATAAAGGCTTGAACTGAAAGAAAAGCTTAAATTCTAGATGAAAGAGAGGAATAAACTGCTTGGAATTGTAAAGCAGAAATTAGCAAGTTACTTTTTGTTTTATCTGTTTCTTTGTGGAGATCAAGGTTATGGCAAAAGATAACCTCAGCTAGAGGAAAATGGTCAGTTCTTCACAAAGTGAGGCTTGTTTCACTGAAAACAGTTTACTCTTCATGCTTATCATTGACTGCTGTCCCATTGATGCTAAGAGATGCTGTCTGTTTTGCAATCTTAAATGGCTGTGTAAAAATGAGGTTAGTGGTTTGTGGTTACCAAGAGAAGGAATGAATTGGACGGGTTGTTTTATATTTGGGGTAGGTAAAGGCTGACCAAGTGGATGTTAGAAGGGGAATGGGCTTAGAAGTTTGGGAAGCAGGACTTAATTTTTGGAAGAGAAAGGAAAGAAAAGATTTTTGAGCACCGTTGTCTACCTCATCCACAGTTTCTTTTTTTTTTTTTAACATAGTTGTGACAAAACTATATGCCAGAGTTCTGCAGCTTAGTAGATGTTTGACATTGAGCAAACTGCTTATCCTCTCTGAATATAGATACCTTCATCTTTAATACAAATCATAACTATAGCCATCTCTTAGGGAGACTGTGATGACTAAGTGAAGTTACATTAAAGCATTTAAAACACTACCTGGTTCATAGTAGGCACTAAATGATATGTAGATATTATTCTGTATAACAGAGCTCCCTACTTGTATTATATTTCACCAAATAAATCATATGATTATATACATTCTTATTTGTTCCTCACATAAACCTAGTGATGCAGATGGCATTTTGGTGGTGGTTGTTATTGTCAATTTTATTTTTTGAAGGACTATTGCTTGCCATTGTCATCACTTAAAAGCTATTGCTAGCTTATATGTAGAAAGCATACTTTTTTCCTGTTGCTTTTTCTATGTTGAATCATTCTCTTTACTACACTGTTTCAAAATCCAGGGCCAGTGCCTACTTCTTTCTAAATGTCTATTTCTGTGGCCACTTATTCCTTCTTTGTAGCAAACAGATGCAGGACTTTTATTGAGAGGAGCTCTTTAAAGGGCACTATTATGTTTCTGCTTTTAGAGATGGACTTTTCTGACCTTTTAAAGATAAGGCCTTTTATCCAGAGGGAGGATGATGTCTGTTTACATTGATGATTTCTCATCTGTGAGTGTCCAGTTGAATAATATAGAGGGCTGTTGAAGTGCCACACACACTGTCGAGGCTGGGCTTACAGCTCATGCAAGGGTGCTAGAGGTTTACATGTTGGGAAAGAGCCAATGACATATGTTCCCTGTGTCATATCCATTAGGACACCATGATTCCCACTGTGTGCAAACAGGATTCTGGGCAAGAGAAACGAAAGACACAGTGAGCACTGAGGTGAAGAAATACGTCTCTGAACACTTTTAGAGCTCAATTACTCAGAGACTTGACTCCCTCAAATACTTTCTGCATCCTCTGAGACAGTTTAAGACAGTGTGCTTGAGAGAAAGACAGAATCAAAGTGAAAAACCACACTCACACAGTCACAGAACCAAAAAAAAAAAAAGTGAAACTAAGATAGATTGAGTTAGAGACAGATTGAGGAAAATATAGGCAGAGACGGGCCATGGAGAACTCCATTATTCTCTGCATTAATGTAGAAGTCTGCTTTGGCTGGAGTTCAGAGTGAGACAAACAGCCTGCCATGGGGACTGCTTATAAAACCAGGCCCACAATGTGTCCTGGACAATATCAGTGTTCTGCTGAGAGTTACTGGGGCTACTTGGGACATATGCTGCTGCTGCTGCTGCTGCTGCTAAGTTGCTTCAGTCGTGTCCGACTCTGTGCGACCCCATAGATGGCAGCCCACCAGGCTCCCCCGTCCCTGGGATTCTCCAGGCAAGAACACTGGAGTGGGTTGCCATTTCCTTCTCCAATGCATGAGAGTGAAAAGTGAAAGTGAAGTCGCACAGTTGTGTCTGACTCTTTGTGACTCCATGGACCACAGCCTACCAGGCTCCTCTGCCCATGGGATTCTCCAGGCAAGAGTACTGGAGTGGAGTGCCATTGCCTTCTCAGGGAATCTATAACCTGGAAAGTCCATGATGCGAAATGGGAATGGAGGTTCCTAAATAGCTATGGAACGTGCAACACTTCTGGAGTCACCAAAATGATCAGACTCCAACAGCCAAGAGTCTTACTGTGCATCTCAAAAGCCAGAGGCCAAAGCCTGTCAGGTGAAGTCATATCCATACCCTGAAAGAAACTGGTCTTCCTATGCAACAGAATGGAGTGATGTGGAGATAATTGAATGATAATGCTCAAAAGTTTCAGATGCAGTTATGTGTAGCCAAGTGGGGTGAGGGGAAATGAGGCATACAGAAAACATGGATAGAAATGATCTAAAAATATGAGAAACTTGTAAATAAGTTCATATCCTAGCAATAAGTCAGAAAAATGACAAAATAGTAGACAGTCTAAGATTGAGACCAACAAAACCACAAAGATCTCAGCCTATATGTCTTTATGGGCAGTTGTTCTTCTAACAGATGAGCAATTTACTAGATCTGAGAAATGCTTTAATTGTCTTGAAAGTGACTAACTTCAGTTAAGAGTGGGCCTAATATTCCCATGATGAAGGTCAAAGATGAGAATGAAAAAGCTGGCTTGAAACTCAGCATTCAAAAACTAAGGTTGTGGCATCTGGTCCCATCATTTCATGGCAAATAGAAGGGAGAAAAGTATAACCAGTGACAAATTTTATTTTCTTGGACTCCAAAATCACTGCAATGGTGACTGCAGCCATGAAATTAAAAGACGCTTGCTTGTTGGAAGAAAAGCTATGACCAACCTACACAGCATATTAAAAAGCAGAGACATCACTTTTCTGACAAAGGTCCATATAGTCAAAGCTATGGTTTTTCCAGTAGTCATGTACAGATGTGAGAATTGGACCATAAGGAAGACTGAGTGCTAAAGAATTGATGCTTTTGAACTGTGGAGCTGGAGAAGACTCTTGAGAGTCCCTTGGACAGCAAGGAGTTCAGACGAGTCAATCCTAAAGGAAATCAACCCTGAACATTCATTGGAAGGACTGATGCTAAAGGTGAAGCTGAAGCTCCAACACTTTGACCACTTGATGTGAAGAGCCGACTCATTGGAAAAGACCCAGATGTTGGTAGAGACTGAAGGCACACCCATTTTGTGTCACGTGTTAATCTGAACATGTATATATCTACTCTTTTAGATTCTTTTCTCATATACACCATTCCAGAGTATTGAGTAGAGTTCCCTGTCCTACACAGTAAGTCCTTATTAGTTATGTATTTTATATATGGTAATGTGTATATGTCAAGTGGGCTTCCCAGGTGGCTCAGTGGTAAAGAATCTGCCTGCAATGCAGGAGATGTGGGTTTGATCCCTGGGTCGGGAAGATCCCCTGGAGAAGGAAATGGCAGCCTATACCAGTGTTCTTGCCTGGGAAAGCCCATGGACAGAGGAGCCTAGCAGGCTATAGTTTATGGGATTGCAAGAGTCGGACACGACCTAGCGACTAAACAACAACAAGTATGTCAATCCCAATCTTCCAATTGATCCCTCCCCCCTTACCCCCTGATAAGCAAAAGTTTGTTTTCTACATCTGTTAATTCTATTTCTGTTTTGTAGATAAGTCCTTTTTTACCCTTGGTGAAGGTTTTGGTTTACATTGTTTTCTAAATTCCACCTGAAGTTCTTGTCAAATTTGTTAGGAGTAAGAAAAATTTGCCTTAGTCAATATATTTGATTTAGATTGGAGCATCTCAGAAATGATTGCCAGAGCAATTGCCCAGCTGGCTTTTCAGGCTCTATGGCTGACATGGAAAAGTTTTTTTTTTTTTTTTTTTTCAATTATACATCCCAGCAAGCCCCTTGCCTTTGAATAGTTTCTTTGTCAACATTTTCCCAGTTCTGCCTTTAGGTTGCAGGGTGACAGAGGTGAGTGACAGTGGGGGATGGGACAGAGGTTTCCTACAAGCAGACAGAACTAGTTGTCTCCCCAAGTGTGAAATTTGCATCCATTCAGATCACCAATGACCTTCTCACAAACCCCACTCAAGTGAACTCAGAAATTACAGATATAAGGAGATGGTCCAAACCTTTGTCCTGTCCTTAATAAGCTCTTGTTCCTCTTTCTTTCCCATGCTCTGTTATGCTTCCTTTTATCACATCCTGCATCCCTTCCCACTGTCTGTGTGTGCCTAGATCACAGCATAAGACCTAAAGTCCACTTAACATTCTCCCAGTATCAAAGTACACTATCCTCACAGCACGTATCCAAAGAATAATTGGTATGTCTGGGCAAGTATGCAAGCCCATGGCCTATTGTCCTATTTGTCTTTGATAATGGGATTAAGCCAGGCTGTCTAGTTAATAAGTCAATTTATTTTAGGACAAGTCAGTTGCTCTGGACACATAGCCCTATAGCTTTGGGATTTTATTTTATTAAGACTTCTTTTCTTCAGGGCTTGCCTTTTCCATGGGGAAGCTCATCATGAGACTCAGAGGCTAGCACTGCAGGTACTTAACTTGAAGCAATGTGACATATAAATGTTTTGAGTCCTCCAAAAGATAAAACAGGAAACTCTAAGGAGGAGATTGCTTCTGTCTCTTTCTCTCATACTCTTTCTCTCTTTATACACACACACACACACACACACACACACACGCAAGGACATGTACCTATATGTGAAAGTGATAGTTGCTCAGTTGTGTCTGATTCTGTGTGACCCCATGAACAACTGCCAGGGCTCCTCTCTGTTCGTGAGATTCTCCAAGCAAGAATACTGGAGTGGGTTGCCATGCCCTTCTCCAGGGGATCTTCCTGACCCAGGGATCAAACTTGTATCTGCTGTCTTGCAGGCAGATCTTTACCATCTAAGCCACCTGAGAAGCCATGTAAGTACCTATAT
Source organism: Oryx dammah (assembly GCF_014754425.2). Classification (NCBI taxonomy): domain Eukaryota; kingdom Metazoa; phylum Chordata; class Mammalia; order Artiodactyla; family Bovidae; genus Oryx; species Oryx dammah. The sequence goes on from NW_024070207.1 coordinate 27,309,274, forward strand.
ATACACACATACATAAACAGATATGTGTGTGTATGGCACATATACATATACACATATGTGTATGTATACACATACTTTTCCTTCATAATTTGCTTTAATAGAATATAAAACTGTTTGAAAATGTACATACCCTTAGCCCATGTCATTCTTCTTTGAGGAACTTATGCTAATGAAATAAGCATGGATATGTGGACAAAGATTCAAGTTGAAAGAATATTCATGTAAGCATTATTTAATTTTATTTAATTGAAAAATCTTAAATGTTCAGTACAGGGCACCATGTACAAGTACAATGACACCATTAAAATGTTAAAATTTATTCCTGCATATTGTTTGGTGAAAAATGCAGGTTACAGGTTATACACAGTAGGTAGTATGAGTGTGTGTGTGTATGTGTGTGTGTGTGTGTATGTATAATGATCAGACAGATATGCAGCATAATATTTGAGGTGATTTTATCTGGGGTTTGGTGCTCTTGGAGACTGAGCAATAAAAAGTATGTCAATTGTTCTTATATAAGTTCCTTAGAATTTTTTATTATTAACATTCTGTTGCTTTATTTCATCTTTTTATAAATAATAGAAATAAAACCTTACTAATATCAATTCCCTATATTATTCCCTCACCCCAATCCTGAATGTTACAAAATAATAAATTCTTTACATATCTTTCTAATCACTGTGAATAGTATTTTTCTTTTTGTCTTCATTTTCTCATTTGTTACAATAAAAGAATATTGCTTTGGTTATGAGGGAAAGTTATTAAATTTTCTTCACTGATGCATATACATTTTGATATAATTTGCAAGAGCATTGTGTATAAATGATGTCTTCCTGGCATGAAATTACATGAAGTATAAACTGTATACATTAATCTACATATATGTAAATATATCTTGCTAATTGGCATTGTCACTTATAAACTGTGAGATCTTGGACAAGTTGCTTATTCTCTTTATCCTTCAGTTCCCTCATCTGAAATGGGGATAGCAACAGTTTTCACCTCATTGGGTTATAGTATGGATTGAATGAGACAATACATGCATTTAGGCTAGTGTCCAGAATATGAGGAATTTTCAATACAGTGTATACATTACTATTACCATCTTTACTAGTCTAAAAGGAGTCTAATGGATTATATATATGGCAGTTTTAAAGCATGACCACAAATTCTTGGACCTTCTTCATATCACAGGAAACTGAGCTTCTCTCTCTTAATCTGGGTAGACTCCAGACTGCTTTAAACAACAGAATATGGTGAATATTATCCTACATGGGCTCTGAGGCTGAGTTTTAAAAGTTATCTAGTTCCACTAGTTTTTCTTGGAACACTGTGAGGCAAGTCTTTTAAGAACTTTGTAGAAAATTCAACTGTTGGAACACTCCTATGCTAGAGGTGCCACATAAGTGCAATATCAATGAGACATAATAAAATGGTCATTGTTTTAAGTAACTTAGTTTTAAACAGTGTGTTAGGCAGCAGTAGTAACTCATAGAGATTTTACTATTAGTACTATGGTAACACCATGGCACTGAAAACCCCTTGTGTGTCTTTGCGGTCAGGCAGCAAATAGAAACCAGGAGGACATTGAGGAGACTGTTAGTGCGAACTGTGTTGTAGCTCCAGGAAGCTGTTAGTGATGGCTTAAAAGAAGCAAGGAAAATGTTCTTGGAAGCTAGAGGAAAGAAGAGATTTTGTATGCTGTAGCAGAAAGTTTAATAAAACAGAAAATGTACCTGAACTGATGCTTCTGGATAAAGAGGTTTCCATACAGAATATCGAAGATATCAACTGGTTCCTTTTAGTTGCATATCATACAATATAAACAGAGCTGAACTAAAGAAAGAGCTCTTCAGTTCTCAAGAAAAATTTAGAGGATATATAATAAAGCCAGGACTTAGTAGATTCAACAGTAAAACTATATCTCATCCCACATCAATATGAGAAGATCCTCAAACTAAGAAAGGACCTGAAGACGAAGATCAAATCTAAGGAATATGGGCTCCAGGGGGGAAAAATTAAGCTAAGGATGTAATCAGAAAACTCTTTGTTAAGTCTTGAAAAAACTTGAGATGTAGCCTCATAAACTCTTTAAGACAGACAAGAGGCTTTCTAAGGATCCAGTTTCACAAAAAGTAAAACATATGAAGGCTTACTTTGAAGTAATATAGGGCTTCCCTGGTAGCTCAGAAGGTAAAGAATCTACCTGCAATGCAGGAGACCTAGGTTGGATCCTCAGGGTGGGAAGATCCCCTGGATAAGGGAAAGGCTACCCACCACAGTATTCTTGCCTGGAGAACTCCATGGACAGAGGAGCCTGGTAGGCTACAGTCCATGGGGTTGCAAAGAGTTGGACACGACTGAGTAACTAACACTTTCACTTTCACTGAAATAATATGGGGGTATGTCTTTAATGGAATGGGTCATAAATTAATGCATATAAAGTTTTTCAATTTTTTAAAAAATAATTATGCCAGCTTGGACTGAAAGGGGCTGTTTTTAATATAAAATTAAAAGAGAACCTTGAATACAAAACATTTATAAGGAAATAGGCTGAGGAAACTACTTAGTTGCCAATATAGATGACTTTTTAAAAATTAATTTGTTTTAATTGGAGGCTAATTACTTTATAATATTGTAGTGGTTTTAGCATACATTGACATGAATCAGCCAGGAAGACCCAAGAGACCAGAGAATAGAGTCAATATCCAGAGAGTAAAACTAGACCCTAATAAAGATACCTTATGGGAATTCTGGATTTCAGGATTGCCCTGGACTTAGACGTGCTGCTATGTGCTTCCTGTCTCCCTCTTTAAATGGAAGTATCTATTCTAATTATGTTGTACCCACCTGCTGTTGTATGTTGGGTGGAATATAACTTGTTTCATTTTATAGGTTTTTACATTGAAAACATGTCTAAGGAACTGAATCTAGGAAGCCTCATATTCACCTGGACTTGATTAAGATCCTGGAAAAAGTCCTGGACTTTAAACCTGAGCTTGATGCTCAGATTATATACACTCGGAGAGCACTGGGAGAGATTGAGTATATTTTGGATGTGTGAGAAATATAATTTTTAGCAAAAGAGTACATTGTGGCTATTTTAAATAAATGGTTCCAACTTCTGTGACATTTCTCATATGGAGAGGAATAATCTGTACCCTTCCCCTTGAATCAGGTTGGCTTACAACTTTAACGATAACCCTGTATGCGAGACAGCAAAAGAGATACAGATGTATAGAACAGTCTTTTGGACTCTGTGGGAGAGGGAGAGGGTGGGATGATTTGGGAGAATGGCATTAAAACATGTATAATATCATATAAGAAACAAATTGCCAGTCTAGGTTCAATGCAGGATACAGGATGCTTGGGGCTGGTGCACTAGGATGACCCAGAGAGATGGTATGGGGAGAGGGGAGGGGAGTTCAGGATGGGGAACACGTGTACACCCATGGTGGATTCATGTTGATGTACGGCAAAACCAATACAGTATTGTAAAGTAAAATAAAGTAAAATTAAAAAAATATATATGTGCCTTGTGATGCAGTGTAGCTGCAGTGTAGCTTTCTTATTTTTTTTTTTTTTGAAGCAGGATACTCAGCCTGGGGGAAGGTTGCTGCCATGTAAGGAGTTCCACCACCCCTAGACCACATTGCTGAAGCTGCCATATGTCAGTTGCTCTGGTTGTCAGTCTCAGCTAAGCTTAGCTTCTAGACTTTGACAAAATGCAAGATAAGTAAGTGAAGTCATCTTGGTTCTTCGAGACTACATAGTTCCAGCTGACTACCACTAAGTGATCCCAGTTGATCCACATGAAGCTACGAATAACTCAGCTTTGTCCTGCTAGAATTTTTGATCTAAAGAATTCATGATGTATAATAAAATTCACACTATTTCATGCCAATAAGTTTTGGGATAGTTGGTTATGCAGAAATAGTAACTTAAACATGTAGTTTTAGTGTTATCTGTAAAATAGAAAATATCTTCATATATAAGAAAAAGAAAAAGTGATATCCAGGATGCCTCCATTGTTCACTTTAAAATGACTCCTCCTGTGGCTAACAGTCATTGACATTCTTGATGTCAACAATAGATATTCTTTGATGCCTGTAGTGTTACATGGGAGCCAGAAGTCTTTACAGGAATAGACTGCCCATGACATAATTTTGGGCTGTAATATGGGATACCAAGAAATGTTTCTAACTTCAAGATATCTTCTAGCCACTCTCTGTTAGTGACTGAAACTCCTTCTATCTAAGTCATTGCTTCATATATAATATCCCCTGTCTAGGTGGACTGGAACAATGAAGAAACTGCTGCAGATGGGATGTGCTGTGCTGTACTTAGTTGCTCAGTCATGTCCAACTCTTTGCGACTCCATGGGTTGTGTAGCCCGCCAGTCTCCTCTGTCCATGGGGATTCTCCAGGCAAGAATACTGGAGTGGGTGGCCATGCCCTCCTCCAGGGGGTCTTCCCAACCCAGGGATCAAACCCAGGTTTCTCTCCTTGCAGGCGGATACTTTACTGTCTGAGCCACCAGGGAAGACCGCAGATGGGATGGAGACCTATTCTTAGCTACTGGTAACCCATAGCAGATACCTTTTAGATACTTTCCTATTGTCCTTGGAAAGCAGAGAGAAAGGCTATGGAGAAGGAGGTGTAAAATAGGAAGGTTTATGAATGAGAGGAGAGAGCAGTCCCATACTTGTGATCCATCCTTAGTCGCTCAGTTGTGTCCAATTCTTTGCAACCCTGTAGACTGTAGCCTGTGAGGCTCCTCTGTCTATGGGGATTCTTCAGGCAAGAATACTGGAGTGGGTGCCATACTCTCCTCCAGGGGATCTTCCCAACCTTGGGATTGAACCCAGGTCTCTTGCATTGCTGGCAGATTCTTTACCATCTGAGTCACCAGGGAAGCCCCTATACTTGGGATGAAGAGAGAGTATTTGATAAAGACAGCTCTAGGTGGGCTTCTACAGAGGTGAGTCTTAGCAGTAGGGAACAACCTGAGAATACTAGGTATCTAAGGATGAATTTGAAAAAAACAAGATTGAGTTATTCATCCTTATATCTCAAGGACCAACCCTACATAGACTTCTTTTGCAGAAACTCTCAATTGGTAAATGAAGTCTGTGTGTATGTGTGTGTGTATGTATGTGTGTGTGTGTGTGCCTGTAAATAGATATTTATATAGAGGGGGGGAGGTGAAGGAGAAAACATTTGAGTTTGGGTACTTATTACCCTAATAATAGTATTTACTCATATCTGTATACTGCTTCCCAGTTTATGAAGCATATTTACATGCTGGGAAAGAGCAAAATAATAATATAGTCCCTGACCCAAATAATCACAATCACTTACCTAGAGCCAGACATCCTGGAATGTGAAGTCAAATGGGCCTTAGGAAGCATCACTACGAACAAAGCTAAGGAGGTGATGGAATTCCAGTTAAGCTATTTCATATCCTAAAAGATGATATTGTGAAAGTGCTGCACTCAATATGTCAGCAAATTTGGAAAACTCAGCAGTAGCCATAGGACTGGAAAAGGTCAGTTTTCATTCCAATCCCAAAGAAAGGCAATGCCAAAGAATGCTCAAACTACCACACAATTGCACTCATCTCACAAGCTAGTAAAGTAATGCTCAAAATTCTCCAAGCCAGGCTTCAGCAATACATGAACCATGAACTTCCTGATGTTCAAGCTGGTTTGAGAAAAGGCAGAGGAACCAGAGATCAAATTGCCAACATCCACTGGATCATGGAAAAAGCAAGAGAGGTCCAGAAAAACATCTATTTCTGCTTTATTGACTATGCCAAAGCCTTTGACTGTGTGGATCACAATAAACTGTGGAAAATTCTGAAAGAGATGGGAATACCAGACCACCTGACCTGCCTCTTGAGAAACCTATATGCAGGTCAGGAAGCAACAGTTAGAACTGGACATGGAACAACAGACTGGTTCCAAATAGGAAAAGGAGTACATCAAGGCTGTATATTGTCACCCTGCTTATTGAACTTCTATGCAGAATACATCATAAGAAACCCTGGGCTGGAAGAAGCACAAGCTGGAATCAAGATTGCTGGGAGAAATATCAATAACCTCAGATATGCAGATGATACCACCCTTATGGCAGAAAGTGTAGAGGAACTAAATATCCTCTTGATGAAAGTGAAAGAGGAGAGTAAAAAAGTTGGCTTAAAGCTCAACATTCAGAAAACGAAAATCATGGCATCTAGTCCCATCACTTCATGGGAAATAGATGGGGAAACAGTGGAAACAGTGTCAGACTTTATTTTTTTGGGCTCCAGAATCACTGCAGATGGTGACTGCAGCCAGGAAATTAAAAGATGCTTGCTCCTTGGAAGGAAGGTTATGACCAACCTAGACAGCATATTCAAAAGCAGAGACATTACATTGTCAACAAAGGTCCATCTTGTCAAGGCTATGGTTTTTCTAGTGGTCATGTATGGATGTGAGAGTTGGACTGTGAAGAAGGCAGAGCGCCAAAGAATTGATGCTTTTGAACTGTGGTGTTGGAGAAGATTCTTGAGAGTCCCTTGGACTGCAAGGAGATCCAACCAGTCCATCCTAAAGGAGATCAGTCCTTGTTGTTCATTGGAAGAACTGATGCTGAAGCTGAAACTCCAATACTTTGGCCACCTTATGCGAAGAGCTGACTCACTGGAAAAGACCCTGATGTTGGGAAAGACTGAAGGCAGGAGAAGGGGATGACAGAGGATCAGATGGTTGGATGGCATCACTGACTCAATGGACATGGGTTTGGATGGACTCCAGGAGTTGGTGATGGACAGGGAGGCCCCGCATGCTGTGGTTCATGGGGTCGCAAGGAGTCAGACACGACTGAGTGACTGAAGTGAAGTGAACTTACGTTTTTACATGAGTGAACACACTTTCAGAAAGATGAAATGACTTGCCCCAAATCACAAACTAGGTTACACTGGAAAAGTTACTCTCAAATTCCCTGACTCTTGACTACTTCTATGACACTGCCGTTAGGATTCAAAGTTGCATCTTCTTTGTATATGTCAATTTACATTGATGTAGAGTGCATACAAAGTGAAATACTCTGTGTGCAGGTACTGCTAATGCATTTTTTTCTCCTCACTAATTGAAACTGAAATGCTCACAATACATCATCATAACAACCTGCAAACAATTGTCCAGATTGAATTTGGAGCCTGGAATGCACATCTTTAAGTATTGTATGGATCTTGGAAGCCTTTCAAATACCAAGAATTCAGTTTTAATTTTTGATGGAATTATATATGCCAGAAGACATAAGATTTAGGGTATAGATCAAATGCAGTTAAAGTAAGGTAATTATGAAAAACAGAACTCCTCTGGTTTTAAGGCTGCCATGGTACATGCATACAGATAACATTGGTAATGGTTTCAAAGCAAAATGAATTTCCAGGGATGAAACCATTGGATGACTTAGTCCAGCATCAGAACCCAGTTTTGGATCACATGGAGGGAGAAGCAATATGGAAGGGCAGCAGAATATATTGTTGTTTAGTCCCTCATTTGTGTCCAACTCTTTGTGATCCCATGGACTATATCCCACCAGACTCCTCTGTCCATGGGACTTCCCAGGCAAGTATACTGGAGTGGGTAACAATTTTCTTCTCCAGGGGATCTTCCCAACCCAGGGATTGAACCTGAATCCCCTGCATTGGCAGGCAGATACTTTACCACTGAGCTACCAGGGAAGCCCAGTGGGATATCTGCTGCCCTGTAATTCAAGGATCCTGATTTCTAAGTCCTTTTTATTTTGACTGGCTATGTGTTTTGGACAAGAGATTCATTGAGTTTCAGTTGCCATCAAAGTGGAGATTTATTTTTTTACCTGTCTGAAGGCAGGCAGCTAGAGCAGATGCTCTCCTGAGATCTCTTCCCATTTTAAGGTCTCGCATTGTAATCTTTCCTCTTTGTTTTCCCTTTCCCTTCTATGGATCTTTCATTCATGAATTTATCTAAGCCCTTTATAACTGATTTATACTTTGAACCTTCATGGCAATGGGTTCCAATGAAGCTCTGATTCCATTTTCTGAAAATCCCACGTTTTTAAGTACCGTAAGAATGTGGAGTCAGATTAGTATTCTAGTTCTTGGTCCAATCTGTTCAGTTTTATGGTGACACAAAGTCTCAGGCTGATTCGAAACACCAGAAATGCAAAAGAAGAGCTGTGGGTAAAGGGGGAAATAATTTAAGCCCCATCTTCATTTATTTCCTAAATCACTTGCATTTACAATTGATGAAGCATTTTCTTCATAAATTTAAAATTGATTCCTCTAATCCTTTGCTTAATAAAAGTTAATTTCATTATTGTCAGACAGCTTACATTTCTTAGGGCTATATATTTGCTTTAATTTTTAGTTACATTATAAATTTTTACAATCATCAGAAAATAACCAATAATGGTATTATATAACATGAAAGTGTTAGCCTAAGTCACAGTGGAGATAGGTACTGTTTGAGTAAAGTATATTCATAATCCAAGAAAATGAAAGTTGTTTGCAGCAAACATTAATTATAAGAACAATCATTTGAGCAACATCACCTATTTGAGGGACAGTCAATAACTCTGAATCTCATGCCAGTATTGTTTTACAACCCAAATTATATATATATATATTTTAAAATTTAAATTTATTTATTTTAATTGGAGGCTAATTACTTTACAATATTGTATTGGTTTTGCCACACATCAACATGAATCTGCCATGGGTGTACACATGTTCCCCATCCTGAACCCCTCTCCCACCTCCCTCCCCATACTATTTTGAGTCAGAAGACAATGTGAGGTTTTTTTGCCACTTTATTTATTTTTTAACTGAAGGATAATTGCTTTACAGAATTTTGTTGTTTTCTGTCAAACATCACAAGAATCAGCCATAGGTACAAGCTTGAGTTATTACTTTTAATTACATTTTCTTTCATATTTTAGTAAGTCAGGACAATGAATGACTCTAATGGATCTTCCAGTATATTCCTATAGCTAGCATCAAGTCACCTCAAATCTTAGGTGGGGTTTTCAAACTGGAGTTGTACTTCATAATTTATTTTATATGAAGCAACCATTGACCCATATTTATTCTTTCATTTATTCAGCAAATATTTTTAAACAATTTGCTTTGGGGCAGACACTGTGCTAAACACTGGGGATATCATGGTGATCAAGACAGATACTGTTCCTGTCCTCATGGGATTTAATGTCTATCAAGAAGACAGTCACAGAACAAGTAATTACAAGTGTTTGTAGTATTGCTAAGGGCAATTCAAGATGAGCTTTACCCATGCTCAGGCTACACATTACCAGTTGTGTGCTGAGTTGAGATTCCTTCTCACCACCTCACTTTCATGTTTCTAATTTCACTGTTCTAAAACACTGTCTCACACAATTGTTGTGATAACAGAATGAGATATTTGATAGAAAAGTATAATGTGAAGTGGCCCATACATGTTAGTGCTGCCAGTATTATTCTTTACATGCGTCAGTCAGTAGGCATAATTAGGCCATTTAGATTCAGAATCCTGTCACTTGTTCCTTCATTCCTATCCCTGGTCACCAATTGCCACCTTCCTTTATTCCTAATGCCTTCTACTCACTGCCCACACTGACCTTGGCCCAAACATATCACCATCATTTATTTTGCCAGTACGTGTGTGATTCCCTGTTAGAACTAAAGCTTTGAAATTACAAATTCATAAAAAATATTTTTTTAGAGAAGGTGTGTTTGAGATAGGGTTTCATAGATAAGCAAAATAGATTGGTTTAATGAGAAAATATTTTTCAAGGTGGAGTGATTTAGTAAAAATGGAAATCTAAGACAGGCTAGGTAGGCAGTGTCATGTGGGATGTTCTGAGGTTGGAGCAGTGCCAGAGAAGCACAATATAATAATAATAATAAAAGCTTGACTGAGGGTTGGGAAATCTGACTTCTACCCCTGTCACTGATTGTGATTAGCTTTGACACCTTGTGCCATTATCCTCTTTGTTTTTCAGATTTCTAATTTGAAAAAAAAAAAAACATATGGGGAAGTGGTGGTTGGATTAAAGAATCCCTTCTATGAAATAAGTAACGCAAATAGAATGTTATTAACATAATCTGATAATGCTACAAAGACTAGATGCATAATGATGGCAGTGGAAATGAGGCAGAAAGGACAAATTGGAGAAAGAACTATATTTTCGGTCTTATTGTTTAGATTCAATGACTATGTATAATACATGGGTTAGAGGGAGGACTCAAAGCTGTCTTCAAAGTGTCAGTTTCGAATGACTGGGTAAATTAGATTGACAATAACAGAGATGATGGAAGAGAGAAAGAACTATATGAGTGTAGAGGATCAGCTGTCAGTGAAATGGGAGGAGATTCAAGATTATATGATACTCTGTTGGGATGTTAACATTCACAGAAGAAGGGAGAGGGCAACCATGCCCATATTATTGCAATCTGAAAAGAGGTTTGAAAAAAGTATTTGGTGTTTAGAAGATGAATTCACCTAAACGAAGATAAATGAGATAAATAGGCAAATGTGTACATGTACATGTACCAAACATATTTCCTTCTCCATGATATGCCATATTATCTCTGAAGAAATGGAAAAAACTCAAAACACATGTCGGAGGTCCTTGGTTTGCCTTTCATTGTGTACATACACTGGTTGGGAAAGAGTGGACTGTAAACTAAATATTAAGGAGTTGTCAACACATTGAAGGTTAAAAATTGTGAAGCAAAGTAGAGGGCCCTGTGATCCCCCAGTCTTATTTCTAGATACTTTTTAGTTCAAATGAGATCATATTTCATGGTCAGTGAGAAAGTCTACTTTTTACTTCTCTTGATTTCTTGGTTTTTCTATACACACAGGCATCTAAGAATCTGTTTAGTAATTATCTGCCTTTTCTCTCTTCCTTTCTCCCGGTCATGCTTAATTTCACAATCATTTTCCTGCAAAGGAGGTTGGATAGAGCAGAGATGTGTTGTACATCATCTGTCACAACATATTGAAAGGAACTCACAATTGTGTACAGATTGTATAACACCTTTAGATGAATCTTATTTCCTTCCCTTGGATGGTGCTAATAGAATATGAAAGTAAAACATGATTCTATAAGATGATTATTATAGTATTGTATAAAGGCTTGGCGCCACTCAAATGATTTGGAATTAAAAACAAATGTGTTCTCTGAGAAGTCCATATTATTGTCACAGAGATGAAAACCTATTTCTTTTATCAGCTAGGGTCCCATGATATTTACCCTCTTGTCTCTTCTTCTTTGCCCCAGAGACTTCTCAAAATCTCTCCAAAAAGAATTGCAGTGCAAGTGAATAAAGATATCTTATCTAGTACAAATATTAGAAAAGGTTGGTTTTCCTCTCAGATAAAAATAGTCTTGTTATCTATTTACACTGTGTCTTGAGTGTTGGTAACACATGTGAAAAGTGTAGCATACCCAGACTAGGAAACCATTGGTAAAGTCTTTTTGTGGAAGGGATATCAGTTAACTTGTCTCTCATTCTGGGTACCAGAACCTTGACTGCAATTGTCAGGGGGGTGTGACCATCCCAGCTAACTCTCAACAAAATGTCACAGGTTTAACACATAACTTGAAGATAAAACTAAAAGTCTAGCTGAACTAACAAACACAATGTGATGAAAATTTTCAAAATGGTTAGGTATCTGTGATATAGTATTTTGTATATGGTAAGTTGTGCTCAGATATGAATATCTAATTTCCATGTACAAGGAATTTTTAAGGCTTTAGCCACTTGAAGGTACAGACATTTCTGTCTTCTTATCAGATCCACATTTCTTTAATTTTGGAGTTGTCCAAGTCCTTCTGATGCTTGTCAGATTTCCTGGAGCTGTTTTTGCCCTGTGCTGCTCTGCCCTGGGGGCGTTCTATATCAAGTCTCTTTATTTTAGCCTCTGATGAAGCACTTGCTCCAAAATCATTTTCATTTCAGAGTACTTATCAGTTTTATTCCTAAAGAACCATGGCATCTCTCTGAAATGTCTGCCGTGTATTGTATATTACATTGGGGATGATTTCTTATATGTTTCTTTGGCCCTTTGATTTTCTATTTCTCTACTATGAATATTTTGTGTTTTCTGGGAAGATGTCTTGGTCCATACTGTGAAGATGGAAAGTTCTAGATTCTTCACTTACTGTGTTAGAGAAACTAACTTCCAGACTGCATCTAAGTTGTAATGGCCGAAGCTTGGATGCCATAGCATTTTATATTTAACACTATTAAATATCTCCCCCGCATTACAGCAATTTAGGATTTTATTGTTTTATATCCATTGTTAGATATATTATGCTTGGTCTCAGTGAAACTTAAAATCAGGAATGACTTCTGCTTTCATGAACCAAAACTCCAAATGGACAAATTTTGAGCTGAAGGAAATAAGACACTGTAAGAGGTAAGACTTTTTCTATTTATATTTTTTTCAGTGTGGTGGCACTTGTAATTGAAAAGGGAACCCCCTTGCACTGATAGTGGGAATGCAAATTGATACAGCCGCATGTGTAGGACAGTATGGAGATTCCTTTCAAAACTAGGACTAAAACTACCATATGACCCAGCAATTCCACTACTGGACATATACCCTGAGGAAACCATAATTGAAAAAGACACATGTACCCCAATTGCAACACAATTTACAATAGGTAGGACATGGAAGCAACTGAGATATCCATCAACAAATGAATGGATAAAATAGTTGTAGTACATATACACAATGGAATATTAGTCAGCTATAAAAAGGAATGCGTTTAAGTCGGTTCTAATGAGGTGGACAGACGTAGAGGTGGACAAACGTAAAGCCTATTATACACAGTAAAGTAACTCAGAAAGAGGAAGACAAATATATTAATGCATATATATATATATATATATACACACACACACAAACATATATGGAATCTAGAAAAATGGTACTGATGAATCTATTTACAGGGCAGTAATGGAGGGAAGGTGACTTCCCTGGTGGCTCAGATAGTAAAGCATCTGCCTACAATGCGGGAGACCCAGATTCAATCCCTGGGCCGGGAAGATCTCCTGGAGAAGGAAATGGCACCCCACTCCAGTACTCTTACCTGGAAAATCCCATGGACGTAAGAGCCTGGTAGGCTACAGTCTATGGGGTTGCAAAGAGTCAGACACAACTTCACTTTCACTTTCAATGGAGATTCAGACATAAGACAATAAGACTTTTGGACACAATGAGGGAGAGAGAAGGTGGGATGGTTTGAGAGAGTAGCATTGAAACATATATATTACCATATGTAAAGTAGATAGCCAGCAGGAATTTGCTGTATGACAGAGGGAACCCAAAGCAGTGCTCTGTGACAACCTAGAGGGGTAGGATGCAGAGGGAGGTGGGAGGGAGGTCTGAGAAGGAGGGGAGATATGTATACCTATGACTAATTCACGTATATGTATGGCAGAAGCTATCACAATAGTGCAAAATAATTATCCTCCAGTTAAAAAGTAAAATTAAATTAAAAAAATTTTTGCAAATTTCTTGTTTTAGTGCTACACTGCTGCTGCTAAGTCACTTGTCAAAGGGTGAAGTCTAGCTTAGAGAATGGCTCCATCACTAGATGAAGATATTTGCATGGAAAATCACATTAAAACTTTAAACAACTAAAGTCCAACTAAGTACAATCCTTAATCAATTGGGATAAGTGATGCTTCAGGTTTAGGAGAAAATGATAGATAACTGGAAAGAATTCCATGTCAAGCAACCAGTGAATGAGTTATTTATTCATTCATTAACTTAGCAGTCAGTCAGTTCAGTTCAGTTGCTCAGCCGTATTCAACTCTTTGTAACCCCATGGACTGCAGCATGCCAGGCTTCCCTGTCCATCACCAACTCCTGAACCTTGCTCAAACTCATGTCCATCGAGTAAGTGATGCCATCCAACCGTCTCATCCTCTGTCATCCTCTTCTCCTCCTGCCCTCAATCTTTTTCAGCATCAGGGTCTTTTCCAGTGAGTTAGCTCTCTGCATCAGGTGGCCAAAGTATTGGAGTTTCAGCTTCAGCATCAGTCCTTTGAATGAATATTCAGGACTGATTTCCTTTAGGATAGGCTGGTTTGATCTTGCAGTCCAAGGGACTCTCAACATAGCAGTAGGCACTGGTTATACTGACAAAGGACACAGTCTTCACATTCAAATTAGAAATAGAGAAAGGAATGATTGCAATGAAATGTTCTAAGTATGGACCTCAGCACAGAATAGTATGGAATACATAGGACAGACAACTAAGGGGCTCTTGGGGAAGGAGTCCTGAGGTGGTGGAGTATGAAGTTCATTTTGAAGAATTAAGAGAAGTAGCTTCCCTGGTAGCTCAGCTGGTAAAGAATCCACCTGCAGTGCGGGAGACCTATGTTTGATTCCTGGGTTGAGAAGTTCCCCTGGAGAAGGGATAGGCTACCCACTCTTGTATTCCTGGGCTTCCCTTGTGGCTCAGATGGTAAAGAATCTGCCTGCAGTGTGGGAGACCTGGGTTTGATACGTGGGTTGGGAAAATCCTCTGGAGGAGGGCATGGCACTCTAGTATTCTTGCTTGGAGAATCCTCATTGACAGAGGAGCCTGGTGGGCTAGTTTATGGGATCACAAAGAGTCAGACATGACTCAGCGACAAAGCACAACAGAGGTAGGCCAAGTGAAGTGGTGGAAAAAGGGCACAGGGCACTCTTGGCCAAAGGAGAAACATGAGAGAAGAAAGCATATATTAAAAACTTGCAGTTCAGTATGACTGCAGCACACAGGAAGCCATAGGCTGTGACATAAGTGGAAGTTGGACCAGTAGGCAGAAGCAGATCATTAAGAATGATCTTAATCATCAGGTTAACACATTTAGAATGTCTCCTGAAGACATGGGGAAGTTACTGAAGACTTTTCAGATACCAGGAGTCATGGCTGTATTTGCAGTTTAGAGATACTTCTGGTGCAATGTGGAGGCTGAATTTAAGACAAGAAGAAAGAAGAATAGTTGGGTATTGTATTAGACCAGGTGAGAAATGAGGAGATAGTAATAGAACGAATGGGGGCAGATATCCAAAAAAAAAAAAAAAAACACCAAGAAAGATTTACAGGGTTGAGTGGGCAAGATTGGATGTACCAATAAAAAATATATAGATATAAAAAATAAGAGAAGTAGAAGAATAGGACATAATGATGCTGATAAAATCACTTTTGTACATGAAAAAAATACCTGGAGGTGAAAATTCTGTTTTCTAGGTGCTTGGACTTTGGCCAGTGGTGTAGAGTATGCCAATCCAAAGATTCTGTACCAGTCTCATTTAGTAAAGAGAGACACAAGTATCCTCACTAGACAAGATTGATTGAAGAAAAGCTCACATTAAGCTTTAGTTACATAGGAATTTAATTAGCTGGAACCCACCATTCCTTTAAAATCTCTCTTTTTGAAGCTTTATTGTGTTTCTTAGATGATAAATCTATTCTGGAGTTGGCTATTGTATGATATCACTGTAAGTTTGGCCCTTTCATTATTTTGAAAATGCATCATGTTTCCCTAATCACTGCCAAGGAGACAGGGAGCCATCCTCCACTCTACAGTTGATCAAGTTCTCTTTAGTCTGATATTTGCATTCTCTGATACCCCCAGAGTGATCTGTTATTTTTTCCTTGACTCTTCACTCATTCATTATTGATTTTTCTTGAAGGATGCCAAAGCAATTACTGCTTACCTCTTTCTTCATCCTCTATGAAAGGATCTCAAATGCCTTCTTAGGGCCCTCAAAAATCAAGAGATGTTTATGCCAATCACACAACTCAGCATTTTTTTTCTCAGCTTTTCAAGAGAAAAGTTTAAAGTGCCTCCTGATTAAGGTACTTGAGAGAGTGATTGTTGTTCTGAATAGAGTTCTATACTTTCCTCTTCTTTCCTTAGAGCTTCCTTCACCTTCCATGAAGCAACATGGGGCACAGCCTCAACAAATTGCTGAGGAATGGAGGCATTCAGATTGCTAGTATTTCCTAGTTATTGTCTAAAAACTAGTGGAAACACCTTTGATTCTTTTGTTTTTACTGACAGTCTTTTCTAAAGTATCTAAATCTACATTGTTTCCCATTGTACCTGTGCTAGTGAATCAAACTGAATTGACCTTTGAAGTTTCCTCTGATAAATGGTCTCTTTAGGACTGCTGCCATTATTCTGAACTTTATCAATCATTGTCAGTTAAAGATTAAAAGAACACGGCAGCATGGTCAAACAGAGGTGGATTTGACTTGTGATTCAGTCATTTACTAGCTGTGTGACCTTAGCTACATCATTTATTTTTTCTGAGTTCCTTCTTTTCCTCATCTGTAAAAGTCATACACATTCTGCTTTCTTCTTGGTCTTGGTGTGGGTTTCAAATCAGGAAAGTATATATTTTTTCCAGTTTCCACAAACTAACACAGGTAACTTGGTTGCCTGTATTATGAAATATGGGCATATAGCTTAGAAAATATGGGAGAAAAAAAGTGAAGATTGTTACTGCTATTCTCTTAAAGATCCAGTGAATATTGTCTGATGATTTGGCAGAATTTATGTGTTAAAGAAAGAAATTTACAGAAAGTTTTTTTTTTTTTATATATATAAATTTATTTATTTTAATTGGAAGCTAATTACTTTACATTATTGTATTGGTTTTGCCATACATCAACATGAATCCGCCACAGGTGTACACAGGTTCCCCATCCTGACCCCCCCCCCACCTCCCTCCCTGTACCATCCTTCTGGGTCTTCCCAGTGCACCAGCCCCAAGCATCCTGTAAAATGCATTGAACTTGGACTGGTGATTCATTTCATATATGATATTATACATGTTTCAATGCCATTATCCCAAATCTTCCCACCATCTCCTTCTCCCACAGAGTCCAAAAGATTGTTCTATACATCTGTGTCTCTTTTGCTATCTCGCATACAGGGTTATCATTACCACCTTTCTAAATTCCATATATATGTGTGTGAGTATACTGTATTGGTGTTTTTCTTTCTGGCTTACTTCACTCTGTATAATAGGCTCCAGTTTCATCCACCTCATTAGAACTGATTCAAATGTATTCATTTTAATGGCTGAGTAATACTCCATTGTGTATATGTACCACAGCTTTCTATCCATTTGTCTGCTGATGGACATCTAGGTTGCTTCCATGTCCTGGCTATTATAAACAGTGCTGTGATGAACATTGGGGTACACGTGTCTCTTTCAACTCTGGTTTCCTTGGTGTGTATGCCCAGCAGTGGGATTCCTGAGTCATATGGAAGTTCTATTTCCAGTTTTTTAAGGAATCTCCACACCGTTCTCCAGAGTGGCTGTACTAGTTTTCATGCCCACCAACAGTGTAAGAGGGCTCCCTTTTCTCCACACCTCACCCAGCATTTATTGCTTGTAGATTTTTGGATCACGTCCATTCTGACTGGCGTGAAATGGTACCTCATTGTGGTTTTGATTTGCATTTCTCTGATAATAAGTGATATTGAGCATCTTTTCATGTGTTTGTTAGCCATCTGTATGTCTATTTTGGGGAAATGTCGGTTTACTTCTTTGGCCCATTTTTTGATTGGGTCGTTAATTTTTCTGGAATTGAGCTGCAGGAGTTGATTGTGTATTTTCGAGATTAATTCTTTGTCAGTTGCTTCATTTGCTATTATTTTCTTGCATTTTAAAGGCTGTCTTTTCATCTTGCTTATAGTTTCCTTTGTTGTGCAGAAGCTTCTAATTTTAAATAGGTCCCATTTGATTATATTTGCTTTTATTTCCAATATTCTGGGAGGTGGGTCCTGCTGTGATTTATGTTGTAGAGTGTTTTGCCTATATTCTCCTCTAGGAGTTGTGTAGTTTCTGGTCTTATGTTTAGATCTTTAATCCATTTTGAGTTTATGTTTGTGTATGCTGTTAGAAAGTGTTCTAGTTTCATTCTTTCACAAGTGGTTGACCAGTTTTCCCAGCACCACTTGTTAAAAAGATTGTCTTTTATCCATTGTATGTTCTTGCCTCCTTTGTCAAATATAAGGTGTCTATAGGTGTGTGGCTTTATCTCTGGTCTTTCTATTTTGGTCCATTGATCTATATTTCTGTCTTTGTGCCAGTACCATACTGTTTTGATGACTGTGGCTTTGTACTAGAGCCTGAAGCCAGGCAGGTTGATTCCTCCAGTTCCATTGTTTCTCAAGATTGCTTTGGTGACTTCAGGTTTTTTGTATTTCCATACAAATTGTGAAATTATTTGTTCTATCTCTGAAAAATACCATTGGTATCTTCATAGGGATTACATGGAATCTATAGATTGCTTTGGGTAGTATATTCATTTTCACTATATGGATTCTTCTAATCCATGAACATGGTATATTTCTCCATCTATTAGTGTCCCCTTTGATTTCTTTCACCAGTGTTTTATAGTTTTCTATATATAGGTCTTTAGTTTCTTTAGGTAGATATATTCCTAAGAATTTTATTCTTTCCGTTGCAATGGTGAATGGAATTATTTCCTTAATTTCTCTATCTTCTCATTATTAGTGTATAGGAATGCAAGGGATTTCTGTGTGTTGATTTTATATCCTGCAACTTTGCTATATTAATTGATTAGCTCTAGTAATTTCCTGGTGGAGTCTTTAGGGTTTTCTATGTAGAGGATCATGTCATTGCAAACAGTGAGAGTTTTACTTTTTTCCAATTTGGATCCCTTTTATTTCTTCTTCTGTTCTGATTACAGTGGCCAAACTTCCAAAACTATGTTGAATAGTAGTGGTGAAAGTGGACACCTTTGTCTTGTTCCTGATTTTAGGGGAAATGCTTTCAATCTTTCACCCTTGAGGATGTTTGCTATGGGTTTGTCATATATAGCTTTTATTATGTTGAGGTATGTTCCTTCTACTCCTGCTTTCTGGAGATGTGGTTTTTTTTTTTTTATCATAAACAGATGTTGAATTTTGTCAAAGGCTTTCTCTGCATCTATTGAGATAATCATATGGCTTTTATATTTTAAATTTGTTAATGTGGTATATTATATTGATTGATTTCGCATATCAAAGAATCCTTGCATCCCAGGGATAAAGCCCACTTGGTCATGATGTATGATTTTTTAATGTGTTGTTGGATTCTGATTGCTAGAATTTTGTTAAGGACTTTTGCATCTATATTCATCAGTGATAATGGCCTGTAGTTTTCTTTTTTTGTGGCATCTTTGTCTTGTTTTGGTATTAGGGTGATGGTGGCCTCATAGAATGACTTTGGAAGTTTACCTTCCTCTACAATTTTCTGGAAGAGTTTGAGTAGGCTAGGTGTTAGCTCTTCTCTAAATTTTTGGTAGAATTCAGCTGTGAAGCCATCTAGTCCTGGGCTTTTGTTTGCTGGAAGATATCTGATTACATTTTCAATTTCCATGCTTGTGATTTGTCTGTTAAGATTTTCTATTTGTTCCTGGTTCAGTTTTGGAAAGTTGTACTTTTGTAAGAATTTGTCCATTTCTTCCACATTGTCCATTTTATTGGCATATAGTTGCTGATAGTAGTCTCTTATGATCCTTTGTATTTCTGTGTTGTCTGTTGTGATCTCTTTATTTTCATTTCTAATTTTATTGATTTGATTTTTCTTCCTTTGTTTCTTGATGAGTCTGGCTAATGGTTTGTCAATTTTATTTATCCTCTCAAAGAACCAGCTTTTGGCTTTGTTGATTTTTGCTATGGTCTTTTTGTTTCTTTTGCATTTATTTCTGCCCTAATTTTTAAGATTTCTTTCCTTCTACAAACCCTGAGTTTCTTCATTTCTTCCTTTTCTAGTTGCTTTAGGTGTAGAGTTTAGTTCAGTCACTCAGTTGTGTCCGACTCTTTGTGACCCCATGAATTGCAGCACGCCAGGCCTCCCTGTCCATCACCAACTCCCGGAGTTCGCTCAGACTCATGTCCATCAAGTCAGTGATGCCATCCAGCCATCTCACCCTCTGTTGTCCCCTTCTCCTCCTGTCCCCAATCCCTTCCAGCATCAGAGTCTTTTCCAGTGAGCCAACTCTTCGCATGAAATGACCAAAGTACTAGAGTTTCAGCTTTAGCATCATTCCTTCCAAAGAAATCCCAGGGCTGTTCTCCTTCAGAATGGACTGGTTGGATCTCCTTGCAGTCCAAGGGACTCTCAAGAGTCTTCTCCAACACCACAGTTCAAAAGCATCAATTCTTCGGCACTCAGCCTTCTTCACAGTCCAACTCTCACACCCATACATGACCACTGGAAAAACCATAGCCTTGACTAGACAGACCTTAGTCGGCAAAGTAATGTCTCTGCTTTTGAATCTGCTATCTAGGTTGGTCATAACTTTTCTTCCAAGGGGTAAGGGTCTTTTAGGTTCATGGCTGCAGTCACCATCTTCAGTGATTTTGGAGCCCCCCAAAATAAAGTCTGACACTGTTTCCACTGTTTCCCCATCTGTTTCCCATGAAGTGATGGGACCGGATAGGTTATTTATTTGACATTTTTCTTGTTTCTTGAGATATGCCTATACTGCTATGAACCTTGTTGTATTTTCATTTTCATTCATTTCTATGCATATTTTGATTTCTTTTTTAATTTCTTCTGTGATTTGTTGGTTATTCAGCAGCATGTTTTTCAGCCTCCATATGTTGGAATTTTTAATAGTTTTTCTCCTGTAATTGAGATCTAATCTTACTCCATTGTGGTCAGAAAACATGCTTGGAATGATTTCAATTTTTTGAATTCACCAAGGCTAGATTTATGGCCCAGGATGTGATCTATCCTGGAGATGGTTCTGTGTGCACTTGAGAAAAAGGTGAAATTCAGTTTTTGAGGGTGAAATGTCCTATAGATATCAGTTAGGTCTAACTGGTCTATTGTATCATTTAAAGTTTGTGTTTCCTTGTTAATTTTCTGTTTAGCTGATCTATCCATAGGTGTGAGTGGGGTATTAAAGTCTCCCACTATTATGGTGTTAATGTTAACTTCCCCTTTCGTACTTGTTAGCATTTGTCTTACATATTGCGGTGCTCCTATGTTGGGTGCATATATATTTATAATTGTTATATCTTCTTCTTGGATTGAACCTTTGATCATTATGTAGTGTCCTTCTTTGTCTCTTTTCATAGCCTTTGTTTTAAAGTCTATTTTATCGGATATGAGTATTGCTACTCCTGCTTTCTTTTGGTCTCTATTTGCATGGAGTATCTTTTTCCAGCCCTTCACTTTCAGTCTGTATGTGTCCCTTGTTTTGAGCTGGGTCTCTTGTAGACAACATATATAGGGGTCTTGGTTTTGTATCCATTCAGCCAGTCTTTGTCTTTTGGTTGGGGCATTCAACCCATTTAGGTTTAAGGTAATTATTGATAAGTATGATCCCATTGCCATTTACTTTATTGTTTTGGGTTTGAGTTTATACACCCTTTTTTTTATTTCCTGTCTAGAGAGTATCCTTTAGCATTTGTTGGAGAGCTGGTTTGATGGTGCTGAATTCTCTCAGCTTTTGCTTGTCTGTAAAGCTTTTGATTTCTCCTTCATATGTGAATGCGATCCTTGCTGGGTACAGTAATCTGGGCTGTAGGTTATTTTCTTTCATCACTTTAAGTATGTCCTGCCATTCCCTCCTGGCCTGAAGAGTTTCTATTGAAAGATAGCTGTTAATCTTATGGGAATCCCCTTATGTGTTATTTGTTGTTTTTCCCTTGCTGCTTTTAATATTTGTTCTTTGTGTTTGATCTTTGTTTATTTGATTAATATGTGTCTTGGTGTGTTTCGCCTTGAGTTTATCCTGTTTGGGACTCTCTGGGTTTCTTGGACTTGGGTGATTATTTCCTTCCCCATTTTAGGGAAGTTTTCAACTATTATCTCCTCAAGTATTTTCCCATGGTCTTTCTTTTTGTCTTCTTCTTCTGGGACTCCTATGATTCGAATGTTGGGGCGTTTAACATTGTCCCAGAGGTCTCTGAGATTGTCCTCATTTCTTTTAATTCTTTTTTTTCTTTTTTCTCTCTGTTTCATTTATTTATACCATTCTATCTTCTACCTCACTTATCCTATCTTCTGCCTCCGTTATTCTACTGTTGGTTCCCTCCAGAGTGTTGTTTATCTCATTTATTGCATTATTCATTATATATTGACTCTTTTTTATTTCTTCTAGGTCCTTGTTAAACCTTTCTTGCATCTTGTAAATCCTTGTCTCCTCACTGTTTATCTGTGATTCCATTTTGTTTTCTAGATTTTGGATCATTTTCACTGTCATTATTTGGAATTCTTCATCAGGTAGATTCCCTATCTCTTCTTCTTTTGTTTGGTTTGGTGGGCATTTATCCTGTTCCTTTACCTGCTAGGTATTCCTCTGTCTCTTCATTTTGTTTATATTGCTGTGTTTGAGGTGGCCTTTCTGTATTCTGGCAGTTTGTGGAGTTCTCTTTATTGTGGAGTTTCCTCACTGTGGGTAGGTTTGTACCGGTGGCTTGTCAAGGTTTCATGTTTAGGGAAGCTTGTGTCAGTGTTCTGGTGGGTGGAGCTGGATTTCTTCTCTCTGGAGTGCAATGAAGTGTCCAGTAATGAGTTATGAGATGTCAGTGGGTTTGGAGTGACTTTGGACAGCCTGTATATTGAAGCTCAGGGCTATGTTCCTGTGTTGCTGGAGAATTTGCATGGTATATCTTGCTCTGGAACTTGTTGGCCCTTGGGTGGTGCTTGGTTTCAGTGTAGGTATGGAGGCATTTGATGAGCTCCTGTCAGTTAATGTTCCCTGGAGTCAGGAGTTCTCTGGTGTTCTCAGGATTTGGACTTAAGCCTCCTGCTTCTGGTTTTCAGTCTTATTTTTACAGTAGCCTCAAGACTTCTCCTTATATAGCTCCGCTGATAAAACATCTCCTTTCAAAGACAATGGACTGCTTTTCTGGCTGCCTGATGTCCTCTGCCGGCATTCAGAAGTTGTTTTGTGGAATTTACTCAGCGTTCAAATGTTCTTTTGATGAATTTGTGGGGGAGAAAGTGGTCTCCCCGTGCTATTCCTCAGCCATCTTAGCAAAAGTTCATTTTTTGAAAACAGAAACATGAGTGCTAACATTTATTGGGCACTTAGTAAATGCCAAATACTGCTTACTTTAGAACTGCTTTAGATGAATATCATTTGCTGGTCACAAGAGTGAGCTAGGTATTTTTATTAGGGGAGTTTTTACAGAAGAGGAGACTTGTGTCAGTTCACCCAGATGCAAAATGGAAGAGAGAATTTAAATTTCAACCTGATCAAAAAAAGTATGATTTTATCCACAATGTGGTTGGACTTCATAATCTTGATAGGTTTCTTTTATTTCAACTGTCAATTTATCCTACAACTACATTGTAGCATAACAGTCTAAGTTAATTGGGATACCAGTTTTTACTGTGTGGAGGGGAAGAGACAGACAAGTTCCAGCAGCTGTGTAATGTAGTGTGAGTGATGGTTCCTAAATTTTAGAAATTACCTTTTCCCTGATTTCTGTGTCCACTATAGGAGTAGATTTAACAAAGTCTGGAACAGATACTTGGAGAGAGAACACTTGAAACCACTTTTGCTCCCTGGACTTTAAAATCCTAGAAGGAAAGGCAAACATGCCTAGCAAAGAGGCTGGCACATAGTTTGTATCCAATTAATGTTGCTTTTTGTCTCTTATTTCTCAGCTGAGATTTCATCTACCCTGAACCTCCATTGAGTGTGGATAGCTGTATAATTAAGCCAGTCAGCAGAAACCAGCATAAAATGAGATTCAAATATAGTTTGTGTCTACCAAGCCCTTCTTAAAGTTTCTGTATACAAGAGGATTTATCTTTAATCCATTGTCAAGCATGACAAAGATACAAAAAAATATCTGGTTGATGAATATTTAGGAAATATAAGGTGAATCACATTGAAACTTAATATAGCTTAACTTATTTTACATAAAGTGACTTAGATTAAGATAACTGGATGGAATCTTGAGTGTTTAGGAAGATTCCCCATACTCTTTGAGGTAACATGTGCCTAAACTGTACAAAAATCTCTTTGGAATTACATGACAGTTAAAACAAGTTGGAAAGGGATTATACCAGTCTTCTTATTAAAACAATTCTACATGTTCCTGCCTTACCATTAGGGTGCATGTGGGCTAAGATACTTCAGTTGTTTCCAACTTTTGTGACCCTATGGACTGTAGCCCACCAGTCTCTGTCCATGGGATTCTTAAGGCAAGAATGCTGGAGTGGGTGGCCATGCCCTTCTCCAGGGGGTCTTCTTGACCCAGGGACCAAACTCACATCTCCTACATTGGCAGGCATGTTCTTTATTGCTAACACCACTTGGGAAGCCTTTATGATTTTTAAATGTAGTCACAAATCAGAATCACTTAGAACAGTACTTTTCAAACTTTTTGCATCTATGATCCCCCAAAATTATGAAAACCCCTAATTTTTTACCCATTACATAATTACCTAAATAACACAGTTTCATGAAAATTTCTTTTCTAAGTTCAGCTCAGTTCAGTTGCTCAGTAGTGTCCGACTCTTTGAGACCCCATGGACTATAGCACACCAGGCCTCCCTGTCCATCACCAACTCCTGAAGTTTACTCAAGCTCATGTCCATTTAGTCGGTGATGCCATCCAACTATCTCATCCTCTATTGTCCCCTTCTCCTCCCACCTTCAATCTTTCCCAGCATCAGGGTCTTTGCAAATGAGTCAGTTCTTTGCATCAGGTGGCCACAGTATTGGAGCTTCAGCTTCAGCATCAGTGCTTCCAGTGAATATTCAGGACTGATTTCCTTTAGGATGGACTGGTTGGATCTCCTTGCCATCCAAGGGACTCTCAACAGTCTTCTCCAACACCACAGCTCAAAAGCATCAATTCTTTGGCACTCAGCTTTCTTTATAGCTCAACTCTAACATCCATACATGACTACTGGACAAACCATAGCTTTGACTAGATGGACCTTGGTTGGGAAAGTAATGTCTATGCTTTTTAATATGCTGTCTAGGTTCTTTTCTAAAAAATAGTATAATAATGGATTTCTTTTATATTTTTGTAATTCTCTTTAATATCTGATATAACAGAAGGCAACTGTGCAATCATATCTTTTTCTGCATTCTATCTTTTGCAATATGTTGTAGATGATTGTGGACATTTTTTCTTGAAACTATCCCAAAATTCAATGCGTGGTAGTTTCTTTAAATGTTTGTTACAACATTCCATTGTAAACCATATTAATGAACTTTTCTTACTATGTTTTATCAACATCCATTAATTAGTTCATTTTGCACTCTGAATAGGTATTTTACTCATCATGATTTTATAATATCATTTATTGGTTATTTATAAATTTTTAATTCAGGTTAATTTATTTTATCCAAAAGGTCGCATTGATAGTTCTTTGTGTGTATTAATTTTCCATCTTCCATCTCCAATATCCACTTCTTGAACTTTTGTTTTCTTGATTTTGAACCCACTAGGACTCTGTCATTCTTTGCTAGGTTGTG
This sequence comes from Oryx dammah, assembly GCF_014754425.2. Lineage (NCBI taxonomy): Eukaryota > Metazoa > Chordata > Mammalia > Artiodactyla > Bovidae > Oryx > Oryx dammah. The sequence goes on from NW_024070207.1 coordinate 27,334,792, forward strand.
AAAGTTAAAATTGGACAGACATACTGTCCTTTCAGAGAAGACAATGGCACCCCACTCCAGTACTCTTGCCTGGAAAATCCCATGGACGGAGGAGGCTGGTGGGCTGCAGTCCATGGGGTCACTAAGAGTCGAACACTACAGTGACTGCACTTTCACTTTTCACTGTCATGCATTGGAGAAGGAAATGGCAATCCACTCCAGTGTTCTTGCCTGGAGAATCCCAAGGATAGGGGAGCCTGGTGGGCTGCTGTCTATGGGGTTGGACAGAGTGGAACACGATGGAAGCGACTTAGCAGCAGCAGCAGCAGCAGCAGCAGCAGCAGCAGCAGCAGCAGCAGCAGCAGCAGCTATCCTTTTAGGCTCTGGCCGTGTTAAGAAGTCCCTGCTGTGTTTTCATATCTTAAAGCAATCAAACTCTTCTTCCCCTTAGCTATTCCTTCTTACCTATAGCTTTCTAGCCCTCCATCTGCCTTTGGAATTCTGACCATGGCTGAGTTGCATGGGGAAAGTCAAAGAATATAAATGAGTCTTTCCCTAGACTTTTGTAGTTGAACAGCCTGGGCTCTTTTCCTTAGGGATGCAACACTGAGGTATTCTGTCAAAGAGGAAAAGAGTAAGCATGAGTTGGAGAGAAAGGTTGAAAGTGAGTATGAGCATCCCTTATGTAACTGGCCTACTTCTGTCCCCTTTCCTAACAATGAAATATAGAAAACTGGAATTCAACCACTCCTTTGATCTGTCTTCATCTTTCTCTCTTCAGATATCCTGAAATTGGCGGGCTGGCTTCAGAGCTTTTTTTGAACTTGAGAGATTTCAAGCCCCAACTGAGTAATCCTTGATGCCCCATTGTCTTGTCTTGCTAAAATGTACAAGTAAGTTGCAGAGTGCAACACTTTAGGCTTAAAATCTTCCCAGGTGAGATTAGACTGCATTGGTCTTGTTTGTATTTTTGGTTTGACCTGTTCACCTCAACCTTTAAGCCATTTCTTTTGATTTTGTGGGGCTAGGTTTTAGGACTGCTAATACAATTATGGATCACTATTAGTTTCCAAAACATTTGGGTCGTGCTAAGCAAAATTTGCTATTCTAAATGCTCAAGCTGACAGTATGACACATCAGCCAAACAAGCTTTCAGTTGTAAAGTTGCTTTGGTTTAAATCTTGCCTCAGGGTCATAATTTGTATGATGGTGGTGTTGGCATAATTTCACTGAAAATAACTTGGTGTATGATAAAATTCATTTTTAGAAAAAGCTGGCTTCATCATAGTTGAAAACATTACAGGGAATATAATTTTCTTGTTCAAAGATTTTTAGGTAATGGGTATGTGATCCTGAAACATTTAGCACTTTATTTTTGAAGTCTGACTTTTAAATCTGAATATTCTTGTCATATTTACTGACCCAAATCCATGCAGAGCTATGCATATATGTAGAGAGCTGTTTAAATTTTAAAGATCAAGCCATGGTGCATGCAAGAAATTTACAGCAAATAAAAGCTCCTGATTATACTTCTATTCCTAAAACTAATTATATATTTGTATAACTAATACTTTCAGACTTTATCAGGTATTAGCAAATACATATGTTTGTGGAGTTTACCCTCTGATATGAAATTCGTATCTATTTGTGATACAGCAAACACTTTTTAAAATTAATTACTCCAATCAAGTCAGGATCTTTCTTACTTAAACTTACCAGCAGCAACAATAAAACAACATTTAGCAGCAGAAGAATCAAACATAATACATGCATTTGCAATTTTTTATTCTGTGCAATAGAATTTAAACTGAGTTGTATTTTTGTCCATGACATCCACTGATTTATATGTGACAGGATAATTAATTGTGATATTAATTTCTATATTATTCTCACTGAGGGGAATATTTTTTTCTTCCCCATCCTTAAAAATAGTCAGAACTCTTTGGTTTTTGCTATGGTAGAAGTGACAGTACAGGATGGTTAAATTTTAATTCACTGAAAGGGGTAGTTTTCAGAAATGCAGCAGGTGATTTCCTTCCAGACCCTTTAATTTTCAAAAACATAGTTTCCTGGAAAGATTGTTTATGAGGACAAGTTCCAAGATATGAAAGGAAGGGAACAAGACCATCTGGAGAGTGGAGCTTTTATGTATAGTTTTCCTAATTCTGATAGGTATCTTTAAGTTTTCCAGGAACTGAGGAAAAGAAATTTACTTGCTCACAGGTCTCTAGATGAGTAATTACTACATAATGACTCTAGAAACTTGACCATATGTATCGTGGACTTGAGACCAATGGTGAGGCTACATGTGAGTGAATCTTTGGTCAGTTAAGCAGACTATTTATTATAGGAGGCAATCTCAATCCATCACAGCCGAATGACTAAATTAACTTAGATGGTCTCCTTGACAGCAGAATTATGTTGCCTAAAATACAACTTAAATGATTATAACTATGATATAGTTATGTAACTCTGAATTTTGAGTTACTGCTTAAGCCTAGGATTCTGTTAGAATCCTGTGAAGGCTGAGGGGCATACCCCCAAAATGACTAACATTAAGTTTAGTAGACCATTTGGACAGATTATATAATTTGGAAACATAATGAATTCCTTAAATCCAAATATTGTGGAATAAAGTCATATGTGTAACAAATACATTTATACAACCAATAATCAATGAGTAGTATTTTTCTTATTAGTCTTCTGATTTTCCCAATTCACATTTAGCTCACTTTTTATTAAAGTATAACACTAGTTATAGTTACATGAAATCCTGCTACTGAATAAAAAGTACTCCTGGCCCATTTGAAATAATTTGATCGAATTTTCATTTGTTTTTATTTTCTGACCACCTATTAGAGTGACATAACTCGACAGGTTAAAGTACTTGTAAAAGATTGATAAGTGTTGGGAGGGTTGAATCTTGTACATAAAATACTTATTTTGATTCAGGTTATTTGGAGAATTGAATGACAGAAATCTGGACTTGAAAGAAAAAAGAGGTATACATTGTATCTCAGTGTTGTCTAAAGGTATACTTATTCAGAAATTCCCTGAGAGCATAAACTATGTTTTATGCTTGTTCCTTTCTTCAGTGACTTATAGGATTGGTTAATATATATTATAAAAATTGTGGTGTGTGTAGATCTCAAACTGACCACCTGAAAAACCTATTTAAGCTTAGTGGAAATTGCCCAGTTTATGACATGCATATAGGAAACTTCAAGAAAAAGTTCTTGCAGCTGATCTAGTTTATTATTGTTTTTTTTTTTTGACTGCTACTTGCCTTCCATATAATAAACCCCAAATTGAAGGCTTTAAGCATCTGTATTTCTATCTCTATACCATGTAGTAAGTGGTAAACCAGGGACTATACATAAATAATGCATACACATATACAAACGCATCTCCAAATCAGAGAAAAGGTGGAGGAGGACCATGCGCCTTCATACTTCTTTGCCCATATTCAGTAACAAAAGACTCATTCAGGAAAACATCAAATACATTTTTTACCCTTTTCTGTCTCTCTTCTTCTTCTGGAATGCTTATAATATGAATGTAAGTGCCCTGGATGTTGTTCCAGTGGTCCCTAAACTCTCCTTATTCATTCATTTTTTGCTATTTTGATTGGGTGATTTTCATTATTCTATCTTTCATGTTATTTATACATTCTTTTGTATCACCTAATCTTCTGTTCCTTCTAGTGTGCTTTTTATTTCAGTTATTGTGTTATTAAGTTCTGTTCTTTTAAATCTTTCTTTAGTTCTTGTTAAAATTCTAAGTGTGTCCACCTATTATTTCCCCAAGTTCTGTTAGCATTCTTATTACTAATGCTTTGAACACTTGATTTGGTCACTTATTTGTCTGTTTCATCAGTTATTTTATTCCTTTTGTTTTTGTCATTTCATTTGAAACAAATTCCTCTCTCTTATTTTGTTTCCCATTCTATATCTCTTTGAAATTAGATGAAACAGTTACCTATCTTTCTTGAAGGTTGTCCTTGTGAGAGAGTGCTCCTTTGCAGTTTGCTTGTCCCAGATCACTTTTGTCCATGAACTAGATGTGAAGTGAGCATTGATCATGTCTTCCCTGGAGTGTGTTAAGAGATATCTCCTTGATCAGAAATGGGGCTGGAGATGGAGAAACTAGGGCCCAGCAAGGTGTGAGCTAGGGCTTTGCCTCTGCTTAGTGACTGACATTACCCTAGTAGAGACTGGGGTGAGGCTATGGTGCTGAAGCAGAACCTGTGAGGTACAAACTAGTTCCATTCTGTCCAAGTGTGTGCTGCCCCACTCCAAGCATTTCTATCTTTGCCCATTGCTGAGTAAGAAGTGCCAGATTGGCACCCGTTTATAATGGGGTGATCCCTGCATGCCAGTCAGGCTTCCAGACTTCTCCTGATCTGCTAATTCAACAGGAACCAGTAATGGCAGTCCCTGCTGCTTTCAGATGCAGGGGCGTGTCTGAGCTTGTTCCATCCCCCACAGTGCACACTTCCCTCATCACCAATGGCACCCAGCCTGGTATGGAGGTGCCCCAGAGCCAGAGTTACTAGAGCAGGTTTGAATATTGTGATGGAGCTGCAGTAGTTGCAGTAAACAAGCCAGTGTTCCAGGCTGTTTCAGTTAGCTTCCTCTGCCTTGTTTTGGATACAAGAAATAGGTGGATGCTCTTCACAAGTGGTTTCTCCCAGCACGTGTACTAGTTCCACTGTCTTTAAACCAGTCAAAGGAACTCATGTGCTCATTGTCAGATCCCACAGCTAGGGTACCCAATATGTGACTCCCCATGCTGGGTAGGTCTCTGTGCCCATATAATCCCTCTCTTCTTTTTGTCTCCTCTCAGGGGTACACATCCCAACCCAATTACTTTTCTTCCCTTCTCTATGTGGATCTTCCTTTATAGCTTTGGTTTTACAAAAATCCTTTTCCAACCTCCAATAGCTCATCATTCTCCTACTTTGCCATCTTGTTCTCCTCCCTTATGGGGAGGTTGTATTTAGTCTCTTTAGGCATTGGAAAACCACCAGAGTTGCTTGAGGTGGAGAGATCGAACTGGCACTTTAGGGAATAATCTTGTAATGGTTTACATAATAGATTGGAACATAAAAGTGATAGAAACATGGGGAGACAATTGAAAAGGTACTATTAAATTTAGTTTAAAAATTTTTTGACACTATCATTTACAATTTATAATACTGGATAGAAGTGCATGCCCATGTTACACTGCTCAAATGTTTATCCTTCTTGATTTCAAGTTTTAAATATTTTTTTCTCATACAATTACTTGAATTCATGACTTGTGTGTCAAACCACTGTAACTGTTGAGAAACAAAGGAAAATATGCTATAATAATATAATTACTCATTTTTAAAGAGTATGTGGTCTAAAATGTGCCTCATTAATAATAGAACAGAGAAAAAATTCCCTTGTGGTCTAATCTAAATTTTAAAAAGCAACAATTTATTTCATAGAATAAATTAATTTAGTGCTATAGATAGACTGACTAAAGTTGATTTCAGATTGAAAAATGGATTTGATGGAATGACACTGCCAGATATTAGGAATGAAATTTTGCATTTTTATTTAGCTTGTGTCAGATATGCTTGGAATTTGGCCTTAGAAGTTTAGTGTTCTAAACCCAGTTTCATTGCTAATGTATTGTGTTGTTACTACATAGTAATCACAAGAGTAAGTTAAGATCTCAAAGGCATTGTTTTACCATTTAGGAAAAAATATTAAGGAGTAAATTGTAATATCCCAGATGACAGGACTGATAATTCATTTGGCTTTTGCATGTTGTTTATTTGGGCCACTTGTATCCCCAATGCATACCTAGAAGGGGTGCATAAATACTTTCTGGATGAATAAAGAAAAATGAAAAAATAGCATAATTCAGTGCTGTACCCTCAAAACTTAGTTTAGTGTATGGTACCTGACAGAAGCATGAATCAACTACAAATCTCTTTGAAGAAAATCAGCAACTTAGTACATTTTAAACAAATATGTATAAGATTATATCTCATTTATTGGAAATGGAACTTTATAATGAGATTAATATATACAATAAAAATTGATCATTTTTTTTTTTAGAATTTTTATTATTTTTTTATTTTTATTTTTTTCAGTGTTAACATCATTAGTTTTATTTTTTTATTTTTTGGGGAGGTTTATTTTATTTTATTTTATTTTTAATTTTATTTTTACTTAATTTTACTTTACTATACTGTATTGGATATTTAGTAGGAATAGGATGCCATGCTAACTGGTCACCATAATTTAAGGGACACATATAAGAGCTCCTGAAACCTCACTGGCTACCCAGCTGTTATAATTGTCCTCTGTGGCATGGTTTTTGAAGCCCTGTTAAGATCTATGTATTTGAACCTGTTGACAAGGGGCTTTGTAAATTCAGAGCTATGCAACTGCAATGATTTCCAAGATCACTTGTATGAGTAAGAAATGGAGTGATAGTTGTCTCTAAGTACAAATCCCCTGAATTTTAGGTGCATTCTGGGGCATCATGTGTTTTATAGCAAATCAAAACCAAGATACTACATGAAAAAGGTCTATTAGGCAAAGTACCCACAACAGTCTATGCTAAGACAAATATTCCAGGAAATTTATATCAATGATGATGATGATGGATTGAGGTAGGACTAAGAGGAGGAGCTACCATTTGTAGAATGCCTGTGATGTGTTCAGTGCTGTTATATGTCTTGCATTTAATAGCTATAATGCCCTGTGAGGTGGTGGTAATTATTAAAATCAGTATTTTATAAATGAGGACACTTAAGTGCAAATATGTTTTGCAAGTTGACCAAGGTCTTATAGATAGTAAGTGGACGTGCTGGGATGTAAACCAGGCAGTCTGGCTTTACAGTCTTAACCCTCTTCTTTCAGTGATAATGCAGGACTCATTTGTAATCCATTATCTACAACTTTAGTTTCCTCTAGATGCTAGTTTTACTCATTCATGCAAAGAGGAAGTGGAACTCATCCCTAAGTCTTACAGTTTAACCTTTGGACTTCACCGCTTGCCCTTGCAGTCTAGCCATACCTGTGGTGTTTAAAAAAATTAAAAAAATCATTGTTGGCAAAAAAAAAAAAAACACTAAACTGCTTCCCAAACAAGTGTTTTTCAGACATGATTTCCTTGAAATAATAAATGATTACCATTTTACATAGAATGCCAAAGTTTCTGGTTTTTCAAATTCTCTACCTCAGGGATCCAAAATCTACCTGAAATCTTTCTTTTATGTGTTTCTAAAGTAGCTATACAATTATTTCATTTACCACTATTGCTTCCTTGAGGCCATTCCTGGAATCATTGCTTCTTATTTTGCTGTAAATGTTGTTAGGAAAGTATTCTCAAAACTGAGGAAATTTTCAGTCTACTTGCTCTGTTTAATCATCGTAGTTTTTACTTTAAGCCAGTGAAATAAAACCTTAAACAACCTGTTGGTGTATCTGTTTGTATTAGACATTTTGTATGAAATTCATCATTAGTAGTTCATTAGAAATATTTTTACTTTCTAATATTATATAATAAAAAATGTGTCACTTTTTAAAAGACTAATTTGATTATGTCTTGATCCAAATTGTCTTCCAAAGAAGCACTTAATTAATTTTTGCAATGAAAACAATAAGATACTTTATATATATTTGTGCCTTGCAGGCATATTTTGGCACATATATCTCCTTCAAAGAGGGAGAAATTTTCAAATTCTCTATAGTTCCCCACTTGGCAAAGTATAGTATATACAAACTTTTGCTTGTTTTTGCCTCTTGAGGGGCGGTGTTTTGCTTTGGATGTGAGATTTAGTCAATGATGTTGAGGTGAGATAGAAAGCAGGTAGATAGAGAGCTGGGATGCTTCACAACACTATGGTGGTGTGTGCGGGCTCAGTCGTGTCCAACTTTTTGTGTTCCCATAGACTGTAGCGTGCCAGACTCCTCTGTCCATGGGATTTTCCAGGCAAGAATACTGGAGTGGGTTGCCATTTCCTCCTCCAGGGGAATCTTCCCAACCCGTGGGTCAAACCCACATCTCCTGTATTAGTATTAGGTTTTGTGAACCATATGGCCTCTGCTACAACTACTCAACTGTGACATTATAGCATGAAAGCAGTGATGGATCAGTTCAGTTCAGTTCAGTCACTCAGTCGTGTCTGACTCTTTGTGACCCCATGAATCGCAGCATGCCAGGCCTCCCTGTCCATCACCAAATCCCAGAATTCACTCAAACTCACGTCCATCAAGTCAGTGATGCCATTCAGCCATCTCATCCTCGGTCATCCCCTTCTCCTCCTGCCCCCAATCCCTCCCAGCATCAGAGTCTTTTCCAATGAGTCAACACTTCACATGAGGTGGCTGAAGTACTAGAGTTTCAGCTTTAGCATCATTCCTTCCAAAGAACACCCAAGGCTGATCTCCTTTAGAATGGACTGGTTGGATCTCCTTGCAGTCCAAGGGACTCTCAAGAGTCTTCTCCAACACCATAGTTCAAAAGCATCAATTCTTCAGCGCTCAGCCTTCTTCACAGTCCAACTCTCACATCCATACATGACCACAGGAAAAAACATAGCCTTTACTAGATGGACCTTTGTTGGCAAAGTAATGTCTCTGCTTTTGAATATGCTATCTAGGTTAGTCATAACTTTCCTTCCAAGGAGAAAGCGTCTTTTAATTTCATGGCTGCAATCACCATCTGCAGTGATTTTGGAGCCCCCCAAAATAAAGTCTGACACTGTTTACACTGTTTCTCCATCCATTTCCCATGAAGTGATGGGACTAGATGCCATGATCTTCGTTTTCTGAATGTTGAGCTTTAAGCCAACTTTTTCACTCTCTTCTTTCACTTTCACCAAGAGGCTCTTTAGTTCCTCTTCACTTTCTGCCATAAGGGTGGTGTCATCTGCATATCTGAGGTTATTGATATTTCTCCCAGCAATCTTGATTCCAGCTTGTGTTTCTTCCAGCACAGCATTTCTCATGATGTACTCTGCATATAAGTTAAATAAGCAAGGTGACAATATACAGCCTTGACATACTCCTTTTCCTATTTGGAACCAGTCTATTGTTCCATGTCCAATTCTAACTGTTGCTTCCTGACCTGCATATAAGTTTCTCAAGAGGCAGGTCAGATGGTCTGGTATTCCCATCTCTTTCAGAATTTTCCATAGTTTATTGTGATCCACACAGTCAAAGGCTTTGGCATAGTCAATAAAGCAGAAATAGATGTTTTTCTGGAACTCTCTTGCTTTTTCAATGATCCAGCAGATGGCAATTTGATCTCTGGTTCCTCTGCAGTGATGGATAGTACATGTAATTTTTGCTTGTCGTGAAATATCCAGTGTTTATTTTTTCAACCATTTAATAATATAAAAAACATTCTTAGAAGGCAGACCATACGTAGATTGCAGCCCAAATTTTGCCCATAGGTTACAGTTTGCAATCCCCTGGAATATATTAGATGTACTTTTACTGTAATCTTCTCACCTCTGGTGCCTGTTATCCCTTCCCATATAATGGCACCATATCTTGTCTCAAAACTGAAGGTACAAATCATTGGATGACCTATATGTACTTTATAAATAATCTAATCAAACCCTACTTTCAAGAGATAGCATTGGTAATAGACTTTTCATAATAAAAGCTGGTAAAATAAGGAGTGTGAATTAGATAATTGGAGACTACATGGTTCTGGGTATCTTTTTCCAGCACATATGTCCATGACAGGCCCAGCAACTGGCGTTCATGTATTACCCTATGAAGGCTATTCTTTTGGAAAAAACACTTTAGATAATTAAAACCATATTATTACAGATTTTGGGTAAGCTTGCTCAGTCCATCCCTTTCTAAATTTTGATCCTGTGTGTGTGTGTGTGTACAATCATGCACACTTGTGCACAAGCACATGTGTGATGTGAAGAGATAAGTTTTGTCTGATTGGTGCATCAATTCATTTTTTAAAATTTATTTTAAATTTTAATTGAAAGATAATTTATTTACAATATTGTATTGGTTTCTGCCATACATAAGCATGAATCACCCATAAGTATACATATATCCATTCCCTCTTGAACCTCCCTCCCACCTCCCACTCTATTGCACCCTTCTAGGTTGTCACAGAGCACTGGTTTGAGCTACCTGCATCATACAGCAAATTGCCACAGGGTATCTATTTTACATATGGTAATATATAAATGTTTCCATGCTGCTACTCTCTCCATTTATCCCACCCTCTCCTTCCCTGCCCTGTATCCACAAGTCTGTTCTCTGTGTCTGTGTCTCCATTGCTGTCCTGCAAATAGGTTCATCAGTACCATCTTTCTAGATTCCATATGTATGCATTAAAATACATATTTGTTTTTCTCTTTCTGACTTACTTCACTTACTATAATCGGCTCTAGTTTTGCCCACCTCATTCAGTTCAGTTCAGTTCAGTTCAGTCACTCAGTCGTGTCCGACTCTTTGTGACCCCATGAATCGGAGCACGCCAGGCCTCCCTGTCCATCACCAACTCCCAGAGTTCACTCAGACTCACGTCCATCAAGTCAGTGATGCCATCCAGCCATTTCATCCTCTGTCATCTCTTCTCCTCTTGCCCCCAATCCCTCCCAGCATCAGAGTCTTTTCCAGTGAGTCAACTCCTCGCATGAAGTGGCCAAAGTACTGGAGTTTCAGCTTCAGCATCATTCCTTCCAAAGAACACCCAAGGCTGATCTCCTTCAGAATGGACTGGTTGGATCTCCTTGCAGTCCAAGGGACTCTCAAGAGTCTTCTCCAACACCACAGTTCAAAAGCATCAATTCTTCGGTGATCAGCCTTCTTCACAGTCCAACTCTCACATCCATACATGACCACTGGAAAAACCATAACAGACCTTAGTTGGAAAAATAATGTCTCTGCTTTTGAATATGCTATCTAGGTTAGTCATAACTTTCCTTCCAAGGAGTAAGCATCTTTTAATTTCATGGCTGAAGTCACCATCTGCAGTGATTTTGGAGCCCCCCAAAATAAAGTGTGACACTGTTTCCACTGTTTCTCTATCTATTTCCCATGAAGTGATGGGACCAGATGCCATGATCTTCATTTTCTGAATGTTGAGCTTTAAGCCAACTTTTTCACTCTCTTCTTTCACTTTCATCAAGAGGCTTTTTAGTTCCTCTTCACTTTCTGCCATAAGGGAGGTGTCATCTGCATATCTGAGGTTATTGATATTTCTCCCACCTCATTAGAACTGACTCAAATATTTTCCTTTTTATAGCTGAATAATATTACATCGTGTAATATATCACAACTTCTTTATTCATTCTTCTGTCGATGGGCATCTATATTGCTTCCATGTCCTAGGTATAAATAATGCTGCAATGAACATTGGGTTACATGTGTCTTTTTTCAATTATGGTTTCCTCAGCTACAGAGGATGGGATGGTTGGATGTCATCACCGACTCAATGGACATGAGTTTGAACAAACTCTGGAAGATAATAAAAGACAGGGAAACTTGGCATGTTGCAGCCCATGGGGTTGCAAAGAGTTGGATATGACTTAGTGACTGAACAACAACAACAGAATGTACGCCCAGTAGTGGGATTGCTGGGTCATATGGTAGTTTTGGGCTTCCCAGGTGGCACTAGTGGTACAGAACCCACCTACCAATGCAGAAGACATAAGAGAAGCAAGTTTGCTCCCTGGGTCAGGAAGATCCCCTGGAGGAGGGAATGGCAACACATTCCAGTATTCTTGCCTGGAGAATTCCATGGACAGAGGAGCCTGGTGGGCTACAGTGCATGGGGTTGCAAAGAGTCGGACAAGACTGAAGCGACTTAGCATGCATGCATGCGTGATAGTTTTATTCCTAGTTTTTTTTTTTTTTTTAAGGAATCTCTATACTGTTCTCCATAGTGGCTCTATCAATTTGCATTCCCACCAGCAGTGTAAGAGAGTTCCCTTTTCTCCACACCCTTTCCAGCATTTATTGTTTGTAGAGTTTTTGATGATGGCCATTCTGAATGGAGTGAGATGATACCTCATCGTAATTTTGATTTGCATTTCTCTAATAATGAGTGATGTTAAACATCTTTTCATGTGTTTACTCACCATCTATATGTCTTCTTTGGAAAAATATCTATTTAGGCCTTCTGCCCACTTTTTGATTGGATTATTTGTTTTTCTGGTATTGAGTTGCATGAGCTGATTGTATATTTTGGAGATTAATCCTTTGTCAATTGTTTCATTTGCTATTATTTTCTCCCATTCTGAGGGTTGTCCTTTCACATTATTTATAGTTTTCTTTGAAATGGCAATCCACTCCAGTATTCTTGCCTGGAGAATTCCATGGACGGAGAAGCCTAGTAGGTTACAGTCCATGGGGTCTCAAAGAGTCGGACACGACTGAGCGACTTCACCTTGCTGTGAAAAAAGCTTTTAAGTGTAATTACGTCCCATTTGTTCCTTTTTGTTTTTATTTCCATCACTCTAGGAGGTGGGTCATAGAGGATCTTACTGTGATTTATGTCATAGAGTGTTCTGCCTATGTTTTCCTCTAAGAGTATTATAATTCCTGGTCTTACATTTAGGTCTTAATCCATTTTGAGTTTCTCTTTGTATATGGTGTCAGGAAGTGTTCTAACTTCATTCTTTTATATGTAGCTGTCCAGTTTTCCCAGCACCACTAATTGAAGAGACTATTTTCTCCATTGTATATTATTGTCTCTTTTGTGAAAGGTAAGGTGCCCTTAGGTGCTTGGGCTTATCTCTGGGCTTTCTATCATGTTCTATTGGTCTATATTTCTGTTTTTGTGCCAGTACCATACTGTCTTGATGACTGTAGCTTTGTAGAATAGTCTGAAGTCAGGACAGTGGATTCTTCCAGCTCCATTCTTCTTTCTCAAGATTGTTTTGTATATTTGGGGTCTTTTGTGTTTCCATATAAATTGTGAACTTTTTTTCTTCTAGTTCTGTGGAAAATGCCATTGATAATTCAATAGGGATTGCACTGGATCTTTAGATTGCTTTTGTCAATATAGTCATTTTCACAATATTGATTCTTCCAACCCAGGAACATAGAATACCTCTTCATCTGTTTGAGTCATTTTTTATTTCTTTCATCAGCATCCTATAGTTTTCTATATACAGCTCTTTGCTCTCCTTAGGTAGGTTTATTCCTAGGTATTTTTTTCTTATTGTTGCAATGGTAAATGACATTGATTCCTTAGTTTCTCTTTCTGATTTTTCATTTTTAGTGTATAGGAGTGCAAGTGATTTCTGTGTATTGATTTTGTATCCTATGACTTAGCTAAATTTATTGATTAGCTCTATTAATTTTCTGATGGTATCTTTCTGGTTTTCTGGCTATAGTATCATGTCATCTGCAAACAGTGAGAGTTTTACTTCTTCTTTTCAATCTAGATTGCTTTTATTTCTTTTTCTTCTCTGATTGCCATGCCTAGGACTTCCAAAACTACCTTAAATTATAGTGGCAAGAATGGGCCAATGATTCTTATATTCAATCTTAATCTCTCTCTCATTTGATCCCTCTCTTCATCCTCTTTCATCCCTAATCCAACTGCCTTGTGAAGACTTGAAGACATCTCTTTAGGGCATGCAAATTCATGGAAGTGCTGAATTCCCTAGTGGAAGATTGGTCTATACTTGTCAGCATGAGCTCTAAGGATTGGAAATGTTCCCAGCGCACAGTAATAGTCAATTTTGTGATTATGTGGCACAGCTTCTGAGCATCTTATTGGAAGAGGTCCTTTGGGAAATAAATGTCAAGCTCCATGGTGGAGTCACAGAGTTCGGGTAAGACTTTCTTCACTTTATATAGAGGAGTCACTGATTTTAATTTTTCCTTATTTTGTCCAGTATAGAACCTGAACCCTCTGGATTTGCTGATCATTATATAGGGTATTTCTACTGGGTGACCCTGTATAGTCCCATGATGCTGAGCTATGTAATATAGGTATACATGTCAAAAGATAGAAATTTGATATTTGATTTGTGGGGTAATTCGTTATCAGAGAACAGTGGAACTAGAATTCTGCAGTTCAGATCTTAAGTGTGAGGTGTGTATTTATTTAATCTATGTATGGCCTTTTTTCCACATCAATAAAATTGGTATAACAATACTGTTAATAAGATCATAATAATAGCACCTATCTTATAAGATTTTCATGAACTTTAAGTGAGTTAATATTTGTAAAGGTGTTAGAATAGTGCCAAACTTAAACTAAGACCTCTGTAAGTGTTGCCTTTTATTCCTTCTATGACTATATAAATTATGTCATGGCCTGATCAAAACAAAGCTCTGACGTTTTTATCTGCTCAGAAGGTAAAGTCGACAGACTAACTAGCACTGGGCTAGGAGCCACGATGCCCTGGTTTGAGGCCTGGCTCTGTCATTTGTAACACGTACAGCTTTGGCAAAAGGAGCTCTGATATGATGGTTAGGAAGATGAGTTGACATCAGACCATAAATAATGATGAATCTGATAAGCAAGTTTAGTAGAAGAGAAGGTCTAGAAGAAGGAGGGGAAATTATGAAAGCATCATTCTTAGACCAAGATGAAGCAACAAGCATCATCTTGGCATATAACACCAGTATCTCTTCAGCGTTAGAGACATCTGTCTTTACATCTCAACTCCAGTAATTTTTGGCTGAGTGATATTTTCGATAAATCCTTATCCTTTCATCTTGGTAGAACAGATTATAAATAGTGTGTGGTCATAGAATTGTTGACATAATAAGAGGAATTAATGCTTATAAAACAATTAGAACAAACAGTGCTTTCACATAATAAGGTTTCAATAAATCCTAACTATTATCATTATCATTATTATCACCTTTGGGGCTTAAATATAAGGTTCCTGAGGCCCAAGTGAATTGACGTTCCCAAGGTCACAGAGGTAATTAATAACTAGAATACAGATCTGACATCTAAGTCACTGTTCTTCCTGTGACCACAAACTTCCTTTTAACTTCCTGTATAAATGAAACTTGGTGATTTTTGTGTTATATGCAGAATATCCAGGAGAATCAGGGCCTGTTCTTTTCTCTTCTGAAAGAAAGTGAAAGAAAGCAAAGTCGTTCAGTCATGTCCGACTGTTTACGACCCCATGGACTATAGCCTACTAGGCTCCTCCATCTATGGGATTTTACAGGCAAGAGTACTGGAATGGGTTGCCATTGCCTTCTGTTTTGAAAGGGTGTTCTTTTATTCTTTTTGTAGTGAGAAGTTCAGTCCTACTCTTTCATGCTTGTGGGACAGGGTGGGGGACTCCTCTGCTCCTCTGCCTCTGCTGGCTAGTGACTTATCCATATATGTGAATTACCATTAGATCCATGCTCAGTAATCCTCATGAGATTTGATGCTACCTGAACCATCACTGAAGAGCCCCTGGAAGATTGTTTCTCAGTGGTTACATCCTTCCTCATGTACTTCTTCCTCTACAAATCCCCCCCAGACCAAATGTTTTCAGCTACAAAGAATAAAGTCAAAGTTTCTAAACAGAAGTTTATTGTGCCAAACAAGGGTAGATCTATCTATGTTTTGATCTCCAAAGAAGAGGATCTCTCTAGTCATCTTCCTTTCCATACCACATAGTCCCTTCTTTCTTATCACTTAGATTGGTATTCTGCTCTTCTCCCTCACAAAACCCTGCCTTCTTCACAGGAGGACAGAGTTTTATCTTATAGTTCTTTACTGTATTTTGCAAAAGTGAAACTTCCACACTTTGGCCAAATGATCAATGTGTTTCTCTTCTGCTTTAGAGTGTAGGAGGCACTGCTTCTGTATAGTCGTATCTCTTAGATTCCAGTTCAGTTTTCTTAACATGGAGAACTGGGGCTTATTTCCTCACTAGATGCCCTGGGGATTAAGCATCAGAGATCATTTAATCTGTTGTATCTAAAAGTGATCTTTTTCTTAGCACAGGTTTTCCCTGGCTCTTAACAACAACAGCAGTCTGCCATTATTAGGTCAAGAAGCATTTGCCTCTTTTCCAAGTCTGTCTTGAATTACAAGACCCACCTTCTCATCCTAAGTATTTGTTAAGATTAAGGTCACTCAATCTATAAGAATAAAATTTCCTCTGCCAATAAAACATTTTGTTGTTCAGTCACTCAGTCATGTCTGACTCTTTGCAACCCCATGGACTGCAAAACGCCAGGCTTCCCTGTCCTTTACTGTCTCCCACAGTTTGCTCAAACGCATGTCCGTTGAGTTGGTGATGCCATCCAAGCATCTCATCCTCTGTTATTCCTTTCTCCTCCTGCCTTCAGTCTTTCCCAGGATCAGGGTCCTTCCCAATGAGTTGGCTCTTCGCATCGGGTGGTCCAAGTATTGGAACTTCAGCTTCAGCATCAGTCCTTCCAATGAATATTCAGGGTTGATTTCCTTTAGGATTGACTGGTTTGGTCTCCTTGCTGTCCAGGGGACTCTTTAGGTAGGAATTTCTGGAGTATTTACAGATTGATGTCAAGAATATGTCCACTTAAATCATCCCAGACCATATGTCATGAGGCATTTTGATACAGTACTATATAAGTTTACTGAAAGATTATAGACTTAATCTGAATAATTTGTCTTTTTATGGCTAGTGTATTAATCAGACCAGGTCTACACTAGGAAAATGAAGATGATGAATTGCATTAACCATCTGGACCATCCAAGTAAATACATTTCAATTGCTTCCATTTCCTGAACCTTTCAAGTGAAAACCTACTTGGGGTTGAAGTATTTGGATATATCTTCAGTTTAACATTTCTTTCTGACAATGGAGTCTTTAGGGCTTTGACCACTGAGCATTGCTTCTCTCACAGGCGTAATGGATAAAGTACTTATGGGCCTAGACACCATTTTGCTTTATCAAGCTTCCTTGGAATGCCGTGTTCGAATTTCCCATTGGTAAAATGCATTATTCTTTGGAAAAAAAAAGAATTTAATAATGATGATGGATTCACAGAAAATGATATGGGGAAGTAAAACCATTCTGTTCTTTGGGTAGGACTGGAGGACACTGATTTTTCAAGTCTTACTATCATTAGGCATGGATTGATTTGCTTCTTCTCTCATTTTATTAGTTGCAATGAGCTGAATAATGTATTAGAGGCAGAGCCTTTTGCAGGCCATATGATTAAACTGATCGGGTGTGCTTTGAGCTCTGTGTTCCTCTTTCCGTTGTTTTACACTTCTTAGTCCCTTCCTTGACATCCAACAGTATTTCACTTGGTTGCATTGTAACCCTTTTCACATCTGCCTCTGCAACTCCTCCTTGTAGTGCCTGCTTGTTCCTGGATGTACTTGAGGTAAGACTATTGATGACCTGTAATCACCAATGTCACAATTTTGTCTGAAAACTACATTTACACTATCCTTCATTCATGGGAGTGAGTCAAGTAGGTTTTCTAGTCATGATAGAGCTAGTAGGAGCAAAACTTGAGGTCTGGAGATCTTTCCAGTACCCAGTGAACTCATTACACAGAGGTGACTGCCTAGCCTACCTATGAGTAAGAAGGAATGTAGACATAGGCTATGTTTACTGTATAGCAAAACAGAAAGAAGAAACCTAAAGCATCTGGTGAGATTTCTGGATATGTATTTTACCATGCTATTTTACTATCCTTGTTTTTTTGAGTTTGACCTTATATTTGTACAATCACGTTTAAATCTTAACTAGAAGACCTTTGCCATTATAGTCTAGGCAGCATCTCTTCTGAAACTTAAATGCACTTCGAATCACAAGAAGGAATCTTGTTAAATGCAGATTTTGACTCATTATGGGATGGGGCCTGAAATTATGCATTTCTAATGAGCTCTCAAGTGATGCAGATGTTGCTTGTTCTGTGGGCCAAACTGAACATCTTGGTGTTGGTTTAGTCACTCAGTGGTGTCTGACTCTTTGCAGCCCCATGGACTGTAGTCCATCAGGCTTCACTGTCCATGGAATTCTCCTGGCTAGAATACTGGAGTGGGCTGCCATTTCATTCTCTATGGGATCTTTCCTACCCAGGGATTGAACTCAGGTCTCCTGCATTGCAGGAGGATTCTTTACTGACTGAGTCACTAGGGAAGCCTGCTGAACAGCCTAAGTTTTCTTTTTATAGGAGATGTTTTCAACCTGCATTACCATGGAGTCTAAGAGTCTATGTAGATGCCTCAGGGACAAACTCAGAGGGGTGAATGGATAACCAAAGACATGAAAACTCTAGATAATACCTCTTTCATTAAAAAAAAAATACTCTCTTTTTATATGTTTAGTATAATGGAATCCTGCATAACATTTGATTAGAAAAATAATAGAGTTTGGTTTCTAAGAATACAAACAAAGAGAAATAACATTAAAACACTGATCTCAAGTATTTCACAAGGTAAAGACCAATGTATAAGAATAAAATTTCCTCCTAACATGAAACATCTAGGTAGATATCTTTCAGATATTTGAATACCAGAGTTAGTATTCCCTGATTAAGCTCCAAATTTCCATGTGGGCCTATGGAAATGAAAAAGTACATTTTGCAAAAAGCAATGAATGGTTGCTCAGTCGGTACAGAATCTGCCTGCAATTCAGGAGACCCGGGTTCAGTCCCAGGGTCGGGAAGATCCCCTGGAGAAGGAAATGGGAACCCATGCCAGTATTCTTGCCTGGAGAACTCCATGGACAGAAAAGCCTGGCAGGCTATAGTCTGGGGAGTCACAAAGAGTGACTAACATTTCACTTGCATGGCTTTATTTATTTATTTTTTTGAGTTAATATTTTATTTTATTTTATTTTATTGTGCTTTGAGTATTTTTATTTTTTTTAATTTTTATTTTTACTTTATTTTGCTTTACAATACTGTATTGGTTTTGCCATACACTGACATGAATCAGCCATGGGTGTACATGAGTTCCCAATCCACCCCCTTCCCACCTACCACCCCATATCATATCTCTGGATCATCCCCGTGCAACAGCCCCAAGCATCCTGTATCATGAATCGAACATACACTGGCGATTCTTTTCTTACGTGATAGTATACATGTTTCAATGCCATTCTCCCAAATCAGCCCACCCTCTCCCTCTCCCACAGAGTCCAAAAGTCCATTCTAAACATCTGTGTCTCTTTTGCTGTCTCGCATATAGGGTTATCATTACCATCTTTCTAAATTCCATATATATGTGTTAGTATACTGTATTGGTGTTTTTCTTTCTGGCTTGCTTCACTCTGTATAATCGGCTCCAGTTTCATCCACCTCATTAGAACTAATTCAAATGTATTCTTTTTAATGGCTGAGTAATACTTCATTGTGTATATGTACCACAGCTTTCTTATCCATTCATCTGCTGATGGACATCTAGGTTGTTTCCATGTCCTGGCTATTATAAACAGTGCTGTGATGAACATTGGGGTACACGTGTCTCTTCCATTTCTGGTTTCCTTGGTGTTTAGCCCAGCAGTGGGATTGCTGGGTCATAAGGCAGTTCTATTTGCATTTTTAAAAGGAATCTCCACACTGTTCTCCAGGGTGGCTGTACTACTTTGCATTCCCACCAACAGTGTCAGAGTGTTCCCTTTTCTCCACACCCTCTCCAGCATTTATTGCTTGTAGACTTTTGGATTGCTGCCATTCTGACTGGTGTGAAGTGGTACCTCATTGTGATTTTGATTTGCATTTCTCTAATAATGAGTGATGTTGAGCATCTTTTCGTGTGTTTGTTAGCCATCCGTATGTCTTCTTTGGAGAAATGTCTATTTAGTTCTTTGGCCCATTTTTTGATTGGGTCGTTTATTTTTCTGGAATTGAGCTGCATATTTGCTTGTATATTTTTGAGATTAGTTGTTTGTCAGTTGCTTCATTTGCTATTATTTTATCCCATGCTGAAGGCTGTCTTTTCACCTGCTTATAGTTTCCTTTGTTGTGCAGAAGCTTTTAATTTTGATTAGATCCCATTTGTTTATTTTTGCTTTTATTTCCAGTATTCTGGGAGGTGGATCATAGAGGATCCTGCTGTGATTTATGTCAGAGAGTGTTTTGCCTATGTTCTCCTCTAGGAGTTTTATAGTTTCTGGTCTTACGTTTAGATCTTTAATCCATTTTGAGTTTATTTTTGTGTATGGTGTTAGAGAGTGATCTAGTTTCATTCTTTTACAAGTGGTTGACCAGTTTTCCCAGCACCACTTGTTAAAGAGATTGTCTTTACTCCATTGTATATTCTTGCCTCCTTTGTCAAAGATAAGGTGTCCATAGGTGTGTGGATTTATCTCTGGGCTTTCTATTTTGTTCCATTGATCTATATTTCTGTCTTTGTGCCAGTACCATACTGTCTTGATGACTGTGGCTTTGTAGTAGAGCCTGAAGTCAGGCAGGTTGATTCCTCCAGTTCCATTCTTTTTTCTCAAGATTGCTTTGGCTATTCGAGGTTTTTCGTATTTCCATACAAAGTGTGAAATTATTTGTTCTAGCTCTGTAAAAAATACCACTGGTAGCTTGATATGGATTGCATTGAATCTGTAGATTGCTTTGGGTAGTATACTCATTTTCACTATATTGATTCTCCCAATCCATGCACATGATATATTTCTCCATCTATTAGTGTCCTTTTTGATTTCTTTCATCAGTGTTTTATAATTTTCTATATATAGGTATTTAGTTTCTTTAGGTAGATATATCCCTAAGTATTTTATTCTTTTCGTTGCAATGGTGAATGGAATTGTTTCCTTAATTTCTTTTTCTACTTTCTCATTATTAGTGAATAGGAATGCAAGGGATTTCTGTGTGTTGATTTTATATCCTGAAACTTTACTATATTCATTGATTAGTTCTAGTAATATTCTGGTGGAGTCCTTAGGGTTTTCTATGTAGAGGATCATGTCATCTGCAAACAGTGAGAGTTTTATTTCTTCTTTTCCAATTTGGATTCCTTTTATTTCTTTTTCTGCTCTGATTGTTGTGGCCAAAACTTCCAGGACTATGTTGAATAGTAGTGGTGAAAGTGGGCACCCTTGTCTTGTTTCTGACTTTAGGGGACATGCTTTCAATTTTTCACCATTGAGGATAATGTTAGCTGTGGGTTTGTCATATATAGCTTTTATTATGTTGAGGTATGTTCCTTCTATTCCTGCTTTCTGGAGAGTTTTAATCATAAATGGATGTTGAATTTTGTCAAAGGCCTTCTCTGCATCTATTGAGATAATCATATGGCTTTTATTTTTCAATTTGTTAATGTGGTGTATTACATTGATTGATTTGCAGATATTGAAGAATCCTTGCATCCCTGGGATAAAGCCCACTTGGTCATGGTGTATGATCTTTTTAATGTATTGTTGGATTCTGATTGCTAGGATTTTGTTAAGGATTTTTGCATCTATGTTCATCAGTGATATTGGCCTGTGGTTTTCTTTTTTTGTGGCATCTTTGTCAGGTTTTGGTATTAGGGTGATGGTGGCCTCATAGAATGACTTTGGAAGTTTACCTTCCTCTGCAATTTTCTGGAAGAGTTTGAGTAGGCTAGGTGTTAGCTCTTTTCTAAATTTTTGGTAGAATTCAGCTGTGAAGCCATCTGGACCTGGGCTTTTGTTTTCTGGAAGATTTCTGTTTACAGTTTCAATTTCCATGCTTGTGATGAGTCTGTTAAGATTTTCTATTTCTTCCTGGTTCAATTTTGGAAAGTTGTACTTTTCTAAGAATTTGTCCATTTCTTCCACGTTGTCCATTTTATTGGCATATAATTGCTGATAGTAGTCTCTTATGATCCTTTGTATTTCTGTGTTGTCTGTTGGGATCTCTCCATTTTCATTTCTAATTTTATTGATTTGATTTTTCTCCCTTTGTTTCTTGATGAGTCTGGCTAATGGTTTGTCAATTTTATTTATCCTCTCAAAGAACCAGCTTTTGGCTTTGTTGATTTTTGCTGTGGTCTCTTTTGTTTCTTTTGCATTTATTTCTGCCCTAATTTTAAAGATTTCTTTCTTTGTACTAACTCTGAGGTTCTTCATTTCTTCCTTTTCTAGTTGCTTTAGGTATAGAGTTAGGTTATTTATTTGACTTGTTTCTTGTTTCTTGAGGTATGCCTGTATTGCTATGAACTTTCCTCTTAGCACTGGTTTTATAGTGTCCCACAGGTTTTGGGTTGTTGTGTTTTCATTTTCATTCGTTTTTATGCATATTTTGATTTCTTTTTTGATTTCTTCTGTGATTTGTTGGTTATCCAGAAGCATGTTGTTCAGCCTCCATATGTTGGAATTTTTAATAGTTTTTCTCCTGTAATTGAGATCTAATCTTAGTGCATTATGGTCAGAAAAGATGCTTGGAATGATTTCCATGTTTTTGAATTTACCAAGGCTAGATTTATAGCCCAGGATGTGATCTATCCTGGAGAAGGTTCCATGTGCACTTGAAAAAAAGGTGAAATTCATTGTTTTGGGGTGAAATGTCCTATAGATATCAATTAGGTCTAACTGGTCTATTGTATCATTTAAAGTTTGCGTTTCTTTGTTAATTTTCTGTTTAGTTGATCTGTCTATAGGTGTGAGTGGGGTATTAAAGTCTCCCACTATTATTTTGTTATTGTTAATTTTCCCTTTTATACTTGTTAGCATTTGTCTTACATATTGCGGTGCTCCTATGTTGGGTGCCTATATATTTATAATTGTTATATCTCCTTCTTGGATTGATCCTTTGATCATTATGTAGTGGCCTTCTTTGTCTCTTTTCACAGCCTTTATTTTAAAGTCTATTTTATCGGATATGAGTATTGCTACTCCTGCTTTCTTTTGGTCTCTATTTGCATGGAATATCTTTTTCCAGCCCTTCACTTTCAGTCCGTATGTGTCCCTTGTTTTGAGCTGAGTCTCTTGTAGGCAGCATATATAGGGGTCTTGTTTTTGTATCCATTCAACCAGTCTTTGTCTTTTGGTTGGGGCATTCAACCCATTTAGGTTTAAGGTAATTATTGATAAGTATGGTCCCGTTGCCATTTACTTTATTGTTTTGGGTTTGGGTTTATATGCCCTTTTTGTGTTTCCTGTCTAGAGAATATCCTTTAGCATTTGTTGGAGAGCTGGTTTGGTGGTGCTGAATTCTCTCAGCTTTTGCTTGTCTGTAAAGCTTTTAATTTCTCCTTCATATTTGAATGCGATCCTTGCTGGGTACAGTAATCTTGGCTGTAGGTTGTTTTCTTTCATCACTTTAAGTATGTCTTGCCATTCCCTCCTGGCCTGAAGAGTTTCTATTGAAAGATCTGCAGTTATTCTTATGGGAATCCCCTTGTGTGTTATTTGTTGTTTTTTCCCTTGCTGCTTTTAATATTTGTTCTTTGTGTTTGATCTTTGTTAATTTGATTAATATGTGTCTTGGTGTGTTTCGCCTTGGGTTTATCCTGTTCGAAACTGTCTGGGTGTCTTGGACTTGGGTGATTATTTCCTTCCCCATTTTAGGGAAGTTTTCAACTATTATCTCCTCAAGTATTTTCTCATGGTCTTTCTTTTTGTCTTCTTCTGGGTCTCCTATAATTCAAATGTTGGAGCATTTCGTACTGTCCTGGAAGTCTCTGAGATTGTCCTCATTTCTTTTAATTCGTTTTTCTTTTTTCCTCTCTGGTTCATTTATTTCTACCTTTCTATCTTCTATTTTACCAATCCTATCTTCTGCCTTGTTATTCTACTATTTGTTGCCTCCAGAGTGTTGTTTATCTCATTTATTGCATTATTCATTATATATTGAATCTTTTTTTATTTCTTCTAGGTCCTTGTTAAACCTTTCTTGCATCTTCTCCAGGCTATTTTTCTGTGATTCCATTTTGATTTCAAGCTTTTGGATAATTTTCACTATCACTATTCAGAATTCTTTCTCAGGTAGATTTCCTATCTTTTCCTCTTTTGTTTGGTTTGGTGGGCATTTCTCCTGTTCCTTTACCTGCTGGGTTTCCTCTGTCTCTTCATCTTGGTTATATTGTTGCATTTGGTGTGGCTTTTCTGTATTCTGGGAATTTGTGGAGTTCTCTTTATTATGGAGTTTCCTCGCTGTGGGTGGGGTTGTATGGGTGGCTTGTCAAGGTATCCTGGTTAGGGAAGCTTGTGTCGGATTTCTGGTGGGTGGAGCTGGATTTCTTCTCTCTGGAGTGCAATGAAGTGTCCAGTGACGAGTTATGAGTTGTTTATGGTTTTGGAGTAACTTTGAGCTGCTTGTATATTGAAGCTCAGGAGTGTGTTCCTGTGTTGCTGGAGAATTTGCGTGGTATGTCTTGCTCTGGAACTTGTTGGCTTTAGGTGGTGCTTGGTTTCAGTGTAGGTATGGAGGCATTTGATGAGCTCCTATCGATTAATGTTCCCTTGTTTCAGGAGTTCTCTGGTGTTCTCAGGATTTGGACTTAATCCTCCTGCTTCTGGTTTTCAATTTTATTTTTACAGTAGCCTCAAGATTTCTCCATCTATACAGCACTGATGATAAAACATCTAGGTTAAAGATGAAAAGTTTCTCCACATTGAGGGACACCCAGAGATGTTCACTGAGTTACATGGAGAAGAGAAAAGGGAGGTGGTCATTAGATGTGACTAGAATGAGATGAGGTGGGATCAAAAGAGGAGAAAGCAAGCTAGCCAGTAATCACTTCCTTATATGCGCTCCACAGTCTGGACCGTTCAGAGATGTTCATGGAGTTATACAGGGAAGAGGAGAGGGAGGAAGTAGACAGAGGTGGCCAGGAGGATAATAGAGGGAAATGAAAAGGAGAGAGACAGATCCAGCCAGTAATCAGTTCCCTAAGTGTTCTCCACTGTCTGGAACAGACAGAGATTCACAGAGTTGGGTAGAGAAGAGAAGGCGGAGGGAGAAGGCAGAGACAACCTGGTGGAGAAAAAGGAGAGTCCAAAGGACGAGAGAGTGGTCAAGCCACTCTCAGGTAAAATTGGGTACTGAAGATTGGGTTTTTAAATGTACAAAATTGACAACAAATACCAAAAAGCAAAGATTAAAAATCTAGAGTAGAGGTTGGATTTTCAAAAATACAATATTAAAGAAAAGAAGAAGAAAAAAAAAACAAAGTCATGAGAATTATTTAAAAACAAACAAACAAAATATATATGGCGTTTGCTTTAAAAATAGGGTCTTTTTTTGAAAAGTAATAGTAGGTTATAAAAATTAAAATTAAAGGAGAAATAGAGGACTTAAAAATTTTAAAAAGTTAAAAAAAAGAAAAAGAGAAGAAAAAACAAACAACAACATCAACAAAAAAAAAAGAAAAAGAATGGTCTTAAAAATAGTGAAGATATATCTGGGACTTTCTCTGGTGTTGTGGGCAGTGTGGGGTCACTTCCAAGGCGGTTCCCTCTGTTTAGCTTCTTCTGTTTGCTGGTCTCTTCAGTGTCTGATTTCTGCCCTGACACAAGGGGCGCGGTGGTGGACACTTTTTTTTTTTTTTAGGCTCACTTGTTCAGTCGCGCTGTGGGGAGGGAGGGATGCTGCAAACAAATAACACTGGCATGTGCTCACAGTGTCTCAGCCACACTGGGCAGGCCCCTGCACACGGCACACACCACTCAGGCTCTACGTTGCTCCTCTGGGAAGTGTCTGAGGCCGGCCCTAGGCTGCATGCACCTCCCCGGTCTAAGCCACTCAGGCTCGGCTCTCAGGTAGCCCTCAGAGGTGCAGATTCGGTTGGGCCTGCATTTTGTGCCCTTCCCAGGACCGAGTAGCTCAGGTGTTTGGTGAGCACAGTCGCTGTGACTTATCGCCTTTCCCCTGCTGCTCAGTTTTCTGGGTGTACCGCTGGTGCCCCTTGTGAGGCGGATGGTGACTGTCCAGGACCCCAAGAAGTCTTAGCAAAGAAGCCTGCTTGCAGTTTGGTAGGTAAAGTCTCTCCGGGGCTGTGATTGCCCCCTTCCAGCCCTTACGGCTCTGGCTGCCTGTCACCGGAGTGGGATGGTCTGCAGCCGGCTATTTCTGTTCCGTCCTTTGTTCTGTGTGTGGTCCTCGCAGTGTCTTATGTTAGAGCTTTTCGTGTGGTAGCTATCCCACAGTCTGGTATGCTAGCCCAAGTTAGTTCCCTCTGGTTACACTTATGGTGTTCCGGCCAGATTCTTAAAAAGTACTGCAGCCCACGCTTCCCTGTCCAGCCCCGACTTGCTAGTGGCGGATGCAGGCGTCTGCGCTGCTTCTCCACTGGGGGAGTTACTGTTGGGATCATAATCTGTTGGTTTTAATTATTTATTCATTTTTCTTCCCTGTCATGTTGCCCTCTGTGCTTCCAAGGCTCGCCACAGACTCGGCAGCAAGAGTGTTTCCTGGTGTTTGGAAACCTCTCTTTTTAAGACTCCTTTCCTGGGCCAGGACTCCCTTCCCAGGACAGAGCTCCCTCCCTACCTCCTTTGTCTCTTTTTTCGTCTTTTATATTTTTCCTACCTGTTTTTGAAGACAATGATCTGCTTTTCTGGGTGCCTGATGTCCTCTGCCAGCATTCAGAAGTTGTTTTGTAGAATTTACTCAGCATTGAAATGTTCTTTTGATGAATTTGTGGGGGAGAAAGTGGTCTCCCCTTCCTATTCCTCCGCCATCTTAGGACCGCCCCCCGGCTTGCATGGCTTTACTAGCCAATTTGATGTTGGAAGGGAAAGAAGATAGAATTAGCTGTCAGGTGATCTTCCTTTCAGCTATTGCTCTATACTAAATGTAGGTGGTCTAGAACTCAGTATCACCTCTGTATGTATGTCTTCTCTTTGGTAAAGGAAGGAAATGGGGACTTCCCCAGTGGTCTAGGATTTAAAACTCTGCCTTTCAATGCAGAGGGCACAGGTTTGATCCTGTTTGGGAAAATAAAGTCCCACATGCCATGGAGTGCAGCCAAATTTTTTCTTTAAAAAATAGGAAGGAAATGATCTCTGGCCTAACAAAATTGTTGGAATATGGAATAATACGATAGGTAGATGGTTACAGGACAAGGTCAGGAGCAGGGAGAGCTGCTAGGATACTACTGCTCTAATCCACGGGAGAAAGGATGATGGCTTGGCTAGTGTGGTAGAGGAAGAGGTGGTATGAGGTGACATTTTGTTATTTCCAAGACAAAGCTGGGAGGATTTGTCAGTGAACTAGATGTGGAGTGTCAGAGAAAGAGGTAATTTAATTGGTCAGGGTATTTTGACACTAAAAAGTAAAAAAAAAAAAAAAAAAAGGAAATCCCTATCAGGAAATTATGCACACAAAATTGAAGACTTTTGCTCACATTGATATAAAAACTTTTGCTCACATTGATATAAAAACTTTAGCTCACATTGATATAAAAAGCTGGATTTGTTTCTCAGGAAACAGGAAATATTCAGTGTGGGCAAAGACATAGAGATACTCCTTGGCTTACATGGTCTATTGCCAGACCCACATTGCTTTCTCTTTTCCTGTTTCTCTTCCCGACCTGAAGCTGGCTTTCTAGAAAAAGAGCAAAACCTTTAATGAGGGAACCACTAGACCTCATGGAAATTTGATAAATTGTTACTCCAGAATGAAGATTTACTTCTTTGGTACATTTGGGGAAATAGTTAAAATAAACTAGACTGAGTTTTCTGAGAAATGCAATGTGTCTTTCCTTCTCAGCTTTGTCAGTACTCTCCATCCAGTTACCTACTCAGTGTATCTTTGAGGCTTTTGAATTCTGGTGACCAAAGTCGGTGAAGGCTGTTTCTCCTTTCAGGTGTACTTCATTTTGTGTAGCTGTTTTGTTGCTAAGTTCTGGGTTATGGGGAAAGACCGTCTTTATCTTATTTATAAGTCAATTCTTACTTTCACCATCTTTCTGTATTTCAAAAAACATTTACTGAACTCCTGCTAAGTGATGAATACTTTGCTAAAAGCTCAAGATTCAAAGAGAGGTAAGACACAATGTTTGCCTGTAGGAAATATACAATCTAGTCTAGTGTATGACATAATAAATGGGCACCTATAATATGGTGGTAGATCCTTTTTAAAAGATATACATAGGGTAGTATGGGAACATAGAGGGATACCTAATCCAGACTGGAGGTTCAGAGAGAGCTCCACTGAGGTAGGAACTTATAAACTGGGTTTTAATCAAGCAGTGGGAATTAGCCAGGTAAAGAAGGAATGGGAAGAGAAGATTATTCTTCCAGGCAAACAGTGCTCCATGTGCAATAGCATGGTGGCATAAGAAATTGGCATGGTCACAGAACAATAAATAGTTGAGTGTGGCTGAGTAGGGTTATGGATGCCTGTGCAGTGTAACAGAGTATAAGGCTTGAGAGGAAAGCAAAAGCTAGGTAGTGAATGGTTTTATCTGTCATTTTTGGAATTTATCAATAATAGCTAGTATTTATTTCAGCTTAGTATGAGTAGTGAGTTACTTGTATACTTATTTTATATGTATTTAATCCTCACAAGCACACAACACAATAGTATTATAGCTATTTTACAGATGTAGAAACTGAAGCTCAGAGAAATTACATAACTGCCCAAGATCATTAAGTGACAGATCTGGGATTTAAATATAATTTATTCTATAGCTCTTGCTTTTTACCTATACACTTCATTGTATCCATTTAACCTGAAAGCCATGAAGAACCTATGATGGGTTAAAGATATTCATCAATTGTTTGATGCTTCCTCCTACTGAGAGGTCAAGTTTATGCCTTCTTCTCTTGAATCTCAACTAACTCTGTGACTGCCTTAAATAGAAGAGTATGATGGTGTGCCAGTTTCCAAGTTTAGACCAGGAGAGTGGCAGCTTCCACTTGTGTCTTGGAACACTGTCTCTGGAAACCTTGAGCCACTATCCTTAAGGTCTGACTACTTTGAATTTGCTATGCTGAAGAGTCCACATATAGGTGCTTTGGTGAATGAAAAGTGAAAGTGTTAGTTGCTCAGCCATTTCCAAATCTTAGCGACCCCATGGACTGTAGCCCATCAGGCTCCTCTGTCCATGGAATTTTCCAGGCAAGAATACTGAAGTGGGTAGCCATTCCCTTCTCCAGGGTCTCTTCCAGATCCCAGGGGACCAACCCCAGGTCTCCCACATTGCAGGCAGATTCTTTACCATTTGAGCCACTAGTGAATCTCCCCCAGGTGATTTCAACCTTCTAATTATTATACCAAGGCACCAAATGTATTAATGAAGCTACTTTATGAGTACAAAGTCTATCCATCTGATGACTAACACTGAATTACCTTAGTTGATACCACTTATTTGGAGCAGAGGAATCACCCAGCCTAGCCACATCTGAGTTCCTGATTCACAATTTCATGAGATATGGCATACTTGTTGTTGCTTTAAAGCCAGAAAATTTTCACATAATTTTTACATGGTTTGTTGTGAAGCAATACATAGAGCTAAGCCATTGAAGGGTTTTAAGCAGGTCAGATAGAAGTTAAATTCACAAGGAAAGTCCCTTACTTGATGAAACACTGAAATAACTGTTTGTCCTATCTAAAGTGCCTGGCACATAGTAGTCACTCAATGAATGAATGAATGAACCCAATATGCGTAGTGGCAATTTATATTTTTATACTTTGTGTGTATGTTTATGATAAATGGGGTACCCTATAGAGGTTGCTGGGCTGACAAACTAAGAATCATTGGCCTGAAAAGACCTAACTCTCCATCATCAGTTGTAGCTGGTCCCTTTTCTACTGATCTCATTGGCAGGAAATTTGACAAGAAGGATTCTTTTTTAAGCTGTGTTAGTCCCTGACCATCTCACTCTTTGGAGTTCAAATTACCCTCCCCCTTCCCTCCGGTCCTTGATGCATGTTTTTGTTGGACTGTTCTCGCTATTTGTTTCCAACTGCCCATTAGAGCAGAGAGAATCAGAGAGTTGAGAAAAATGAAGTACTTCCCTGAGTGCACAAGTTATTTTCAACCAAGTGTCAGTTTTAGCAGGTGTAGTAAACTATAAAATGCAACATCTGAGTATTTGGTGAATGTTTAAATCTCTGAAAGCCCATTGCAACTTAGAATAAGAGCCACGAGGGCATACCTGGTTGGATCACCCTCTCAATATTTTCCCCCACAAAAAAATCTTCTAATACAGATTTATAACCACTATCAGAATATGCATTTTAAAAGACCCCCATGCATATTAATGAACCATTTAAATATAGTTTAAAATGTTAAGAGTCTGGTTTTACAATACAGAAAATTTTATTTGGAGTAGAATTCTAGAACTTCTACATTTTGGAGGGAACACAAAGGTTTGAGTGGTGTATTTAATGTCTGCTTGGATTGAAATCTTTCATGTTGAATTGTCTTTATACAATAACTTTCACTTCAGAAAGAGACCTCACCCCTTTTTGCCCAAAGGACAGCTTTTTTCTCTCTATTCTGCCCCACTCCCTCCCTCCATCCTTCCCTTTTCCCCTTTCTTCTTCTCCTCTCTGTCTCCATCAAGACAGATCAGTCTCAGAAGAATGAAGATTTATACCCTATATCAATCATTCACTTTTCACTAGCTCAAAGGCCCATCTTTGCTGGGTGAGCTTTCATCCTTTCCAGCAGCTGAAATAAAGCGAGTAATGTCGCTCTACTTTCTGAGATGAAAGTAAAGCAATTTTATCTAAAGTGCCAAGAAGAAATGGGTACAAATGAACAGAAGCTTGACTTTTGTTTATTGTTATAGCCCAGGTAGTGAGGCAGATCCATATGCCCTCTGCCATAGAAAAGGAAGAGAATTTGTAGAGGGAAGGGCAAAGATATTTGAAAAGTATATTGAAAATAAATTGCAGGATTAACCACGTCTGAGTCATTAGAGCAGCAGCTAGAATGTTTCTGTCAAACCTGCTCTTTCGGTTACCTGATCCCTAACTGATTCAGTGGGATCCTTTGTGGAAAACAGAATAGACACTGGTTTAAGAGTAAGAGATTTTGGAGTAAGTCTGGCCTGGCTGTGCACTTGACTCAGAGGCACTAGCTGGCATGTGACCTTAGACAACTCACTTTAGTATTCTGGGCTCCAGTTTCTAATCTATAAAATGAGGATAATAGTATTACTCACCTCATAAGGTTATCATGAGGAGTCACAGAAATGTTATCACTTGGTGGACTTCTATCTATCATCACAAATTCATGACAGCTTAATTAATTCAAGATAGGTTCACTTTCATTCTTAGTGGCCTGGTGGTTGAGGTCTGCTACCCAGATGATCCATATTGGATTGTCACCATCATTTTTTCTTTTCAGTGACAGGGATGAGCTTTGCCTTGAGTTGATTGACCTGCAAATATTGAGGCACTCCAACATGAGAGGCACAATGCAGAGCTACATCAGGCTGATAAACAACTACAAACATTTTCACATTTATTTAGCAATCCTAGGTTTTGCCAAAGTTGAATTATACCCTATTTTTCCCACTGAAGTCCAAAATAAGAACATTGTTATAGCAGATAAACTGACCTCATTTATTTTTGTTTTAGTTTGTTTTTTCCTCTCACAGAGGCAATCTGATTTAGCTGCTTCAGAATACACATAAACATAATTGTCTAATTTAGTCACATTCAAAATTTTGCATTCAGTTATACAGATGGAATTGAACAATTTTAGCAACTTTATATATAGTACAGGTTTCTATATCTCTCATATATGCACATTTGTATCTATATATGTGTGTTGTTGTTTATGGCTAAGTCGTGTACAACTCTTTTGTGACCCTATGGACTATAGCCCACCAGGCTCCTCTGTCCATGTGATTTCCCAGCAAGAATATTGGAGTGAGTTGCCATTTTTTCGCCATGGGATCTTCCTGACCCAGGGATTGAACCCACATTTCCTGCCACCTATATATGAGTGTATATAAATATAATTTTTCTCAGCCATAATTACAAGGTTTTCACAGTCTTACGTTTGCAAGAAAACAAGAATTTCTAAGCAGTGTTAAGGTACTCTTATATGGCAATTGAAAAATATGATTTTAGAAACAAGATGTACAAATACATCTTCTAAATGTCTTTATTACAGAAGTAGAAAATAAACATATATACTACTTAAAAGAGAAAATTATTGCCCTAGAAATTTTTTAATCTTTCAGTATATATATCTAATATTTACACCCGAGGCTAGTTTTCATTGTATCAGTCAATTTTGACCTTCAGTTCATGCCTGAACTTTTCCATTCTTTTGAACTCATTTGAAAAATACATTGTATTTTTCTCTTTTTAAAGAAAAAAGCCAAGTCCTCAGGGAAGAGAAAGACAATGTATGTGCAGCTATCTCTTTGTAGAGATAGTGCAAGGAGAAGTGTCCGTGTAACAAATTACTACTGTTCAAGCCCATCAATTCAAAACAAGCATTTTGAAAACTTGCCAAGATGACTCATATGACTGGATATATGGAGAAAGAAAAAAATTAGGTAACTTCAGACACTTTAATGCTACATCCTGCTTGTATTGATATGGGCTTAGTCCTTTGCTAACAGTTGGAATTAAGCTACATCTTTTTTTTTTTTTAAATTTGCTTCTTTGCTCACAGGTTTGCTGCTCCATCCAGAGGGCTTCTGAAGAGGGAAGAAAACAAGTCAGAATATTGTTGGGAAATTCACAAAACACTCCATTTGCTTAAGAATTAGATTTTATAACCCATTTAATCTTTACAAAAATACAGTTCTGAATTCCAAGATTATTCTGCTTTCTTTAGGATTTTCCAGTATTCTTGCCTGAAAATCCCATGGACAGAGGAGCCTGGTGGGCTACACCCGATGGGGTCACAAGAGTTGGACATGACTGAGTGACTAACACACACTAGGATCTTTAATTTGACAAAAACCAAAGTATGAACTTTTGGCTTGACTAGTGTTGCCTTGACCAGTTGGGTTGCTTAATAAATTTAGGCTCTAGAAAGTAATGTTATGCAGTCGAGAGTTTGCAAAGGATTAATTGCTCTGAATTCCATAATGACAAACTGTTCAGTTTGTCACTGGGTGGGTAAAGAGTATGAAACTAGAGTAGCTATGTAGGGTATCCCACTTTTCTTTGGAGATAGTGCATTTCAAGTCAGGATAAAATAAAATCATAAATAGACTGGGAAAAACTGGTCATGCCTCTCTGAGATGTCACAGACAAGTAAAGAGGGCTGTGTACATCAGTAAATGTTGATGGATATGTTTAAACAGAACAATAATGAGCCACTGCTGGTGAAGCTGAAGTTTCCCAGCAGACATCTTGCATAGACTTGGTTGGTAATTTCCTACAAAGAAATATATACATATATATGTGTGTGTGTATATACATATATGTGTATGTGTGTGTATATACATATATGTGTGTGTGTGTGTATATATATATATATATAACCCATCGATATTTGAAGCTGTTTTGAATGTTATATCAAGCAATAAACCCTTATATTTTCTTAGAATATTTATATTTTCTCATGCATTGCATTGGTATCTAAGAGGCCAAACAGGAAAACTATATTTTTCAGATAAAACTCCACCAAAATTAATTTAGTCTTACCTCACCATAACTGTGTTTCCAATTGTATGTAGGTACTAACAAAAAAAAGTCTTAGTTCTAATTCCAGAATAACTTAGAGAATAATTAAAATATTCAGTTCAGTTCAGTTCAGTTGCTCAGTCGTGTCCAACTCTTTGCGACCGCATGAACTGCAGCACACCAGGCCTCCCTGTCCATCACCAACTCCCGGAGTTCACTCAGAGTCACGTCCATCGAGTCCATGATGCAATCTAGCCATCTCATCCTCTGTTGTCCCCTTCTCCTCCTGCCCCCAATACCTCCCAGCATCAGAGTCTTTTCCAATGAGTCAAATCTTCGCATGAAGTGACCAAAGTACTGGAGTTTCAGCTTTACCATCCTTCCTTCCAAAGAAATCCCAGGGTTGAGCTCCTTCAGAATGGACTGGTTGGATCTCCTTGCAGTCCAAGGGACTCTCAAGAGTCTTCTACAACACCACAGTTCAAAAGCATCAATTCTTCAGTGCTCAGCCTTCTTCACAGTCCAACTCTCACGTCCATACATGACCTCAGGAAAAAAACCATAGCCTTGACTAGACGGACCTTAGTCGGCAAAGTAATATCTCTGCTATTGAATATGCTATCTAGGTTGGTTATAACTTTTCTTCCAAGGAGTAAGCGTCTATTAATTTCATGGCTGCAGTCATCATCTGCGGTGATTTTGGAGCCCCCCCAAAATAAATTTGACGCTGTTTCCACTGTTTCCCCATTTATTTCCCATGAAGTGATGGGACCGGATGCCATGATCTCTGTTTTCTGAATGTTGAGCTTTAAGCCAACTTTTTCACTCTTCAATTTCACTTTTATCAAGAGGCTTTTTAGTTCCTCTTAACTTTCTGCCATAACGGTAGTGTCGTCTGCATATCTGAGGTTATTGATATCTCTCCTGATAATCTTGATTCCAGCTTGTGCTTCTTCCAGTCCAGCGTTTCTCATGATGTACTCTGCATAGAAGTTAAATAGCAGGGTGACAACATACAGCCTTGATGTATTCCTTTTCCTATTTGGAACCAGTCTGTTGTTCCATGTTCAATTCTAACTGTTGCTTCCTGACCTGCATACAGATTTCTCAAGAGGCAGGTCAGGTGGTCTGGTATTCCCATCTCTTTCAGAATTTTCCACAGTTTCTTGTGATCCACACAGACAAAGGCTTTGGCATAGTCGATAAAGCAGAAATAGATGTTTTTCTAGAACTCTCTTGCTTTTTCCATGATCCAGCAGATGTTGGCAATTTGATCTCTGGTTCCTCTGCCTTTTCTAAAACCAGCTTGAACATCAGGGAGTTCACGGTTCACGTACTGCTGAAACCTGGCTTGGAGAATTTTGAGCATTACTTTACTAGCATGTGACATGAGTTCAATTGTGCAGTAGTTTGAGCATTCTTTGGCATTGCCTTTCCTTGGGATTGGAATGAAAACTGACCTTTTCCAGTCCTGTGGCCACTGCGGAGTTTTCCAAATTTGCTGGCATATGGAGTGCAGCCCTTTCACAGCATCATCTTTCAGGATTTGAAACAGCTCAACTGGAATTCCATCACCTCCACTAGCTTTGTTTGTAGTGATGCTTTCTAAGGCCCACTTGACTTCACATTCCCGGATGTCTGGTTCCAGATGAGTGATCACACCATCGTGATTATCTGGGTCATGAATATCTTTTCTGTACAGTTCTTCTGTGTATTCTTGCCACCTCTTCTTAATATCTTCTGCTTCTGTTAGGTCCAGACCATTTCTGTCCTTTATCGAGCCCATCTTTGCATGAAATGTTCCCTTGGTATCTCTATTTTTCTTGAAGACATCTCTAGTCTTTCCCATTCTGTTGTTTTCCTCTATTTCTTTGCATTGATCGCTGAAGAAGGCTTTCATATCTCTTCTTGCTATTCTCTGGAACTCTGCATTCAGATGCTTATATATTTCCTTTTTTCCTTTGCTTTTCACCTCTCTTCTGTTCACAGCTATTTGTAAGGCCTCCCCAGACAGCCATTTTGCTTTTTTGCATGTCTTTTCCATGGGGATGGTATTGATCCCTGTCTCCTGTACAATGTCATGAACCTCATTTCATAGTTCATCAGGCAGTCTATCTATCAGATCTAGGCCCTTAAATCTATTTCTCACTTCCACTGTATAATCATAAGGGATTTGATTTAGGTCATACCTGAATGGTCTAGCGGTTTTCCCCGCTTTCTTCAATTTAAGTCTGAATTTGGTAATACGAAGTTCATGACCTGAGCCATAGTCAGCTCCTGGTCTTGTTTTTGCTGACTGTATAGAGCTTCTCCATCTTTGGCTGCCAAGAATATAATCAACCTGAGTTCAGTGTTGACCATCTGGTGATGTCCGTGTGTGGAGTCTTCTCTTGTGTTGTTGGAAGAGGGTGTTTGCTATGACCAGTGCATTTTCTTGGCAAAACTCTATTAGTATTTGCCCTGCTTCATTCCGTATTCCAAGGTCATATTTGCCTGTTACTCCAGGTGTTTCTTGACTTCCTACTTTTGCATTCCAGTCCCCTATAATGAAAAGGACATCTTTTTTGGGTGTTAGTTCTAAAAGGTCTTGTAGATCTTCATAGAACCATTCAACTTCAGCTTCTTCAGTGTTACTGGTTGGAGCATAGACTTGGATCACCGTGATATTGAATGGTTTGCCTTGGAAATGAACAGCGATCATTCTGTTGTTTTTGAGATTGCATCCAAGTACTGCAGTTTGGACTCTTTTGTTGACCATGATGGCTACTCCATTTCTTCTGTGGGATTCCTGCCCGCAGTAGTAGATATAATGGTCATCTGAGTTAAATTCACAAATTCCAGTCCATTTTAGTTCACTGATTCCTAGAATGTCGACATTCACTCTTGCCATCTCCTGTTTGACCACTTCCAATTTGCCTTGATTCATGGACCTGACATTCCAGGTTTCTATGCAATATTGCTCTTTACAGCATTGGACCTTACTTCTGTCACCAGTCACATCCACAGCTGGGTATTATTTTTGCTTTGGCTCCATCCCTTCATTCTTTCTGGAGTTATTTCTCCACTGATCTCCAGTAGCATATTGGGCACCTACTGACCTGGGGAGTTCCTCTTTCAGTATCCTATCATTTTGCCTTTTCATACTGTTCATGGGGTTCTCCAGGCAAGAATACTGAAGTGGTTTGCCATTCCCTTCTCCAATGGACCACATTCTGTCAGACCTCTCCACCATGACCCACCGTCTTGGGTTTTCCCATGGGCATCGCTTAGTTTCATTGAGTTAGACAAGGCTGTGGTCCTAGTGTGATTAGATTGACCAGTTTTCTGTGAGTTGGTTTCAGTGTGTCTGCCCTCTGATGCCCTCTTGCAACACCTACCATCTTACTTGGGTTTCTCTTACCTTGGGCATGGAGTATCTCTTCATGGCTGCTCCAGCAAAGTGCAGCTACTGCTCCTTACCTTGGCCGAAGGGTATCTCCTCACCGCTGCCCTTCCTGACCTTCGACATGGGATAGCTCCTCTAGGCCCTCCTGTGCCCACGCAGCCACTGCTCTTTGGAAGTGGGGTTGCTCCTCTCGGCCGCCGCCCCTGACCTCGGATGCTAGGTAGCTCTTCTCGGCTGTTCCTGCCCCATTGTAGCCTGGCACTCTTGGCTGCTGCCCCTGACCTTGGACATGGGTAGCTCCTCTCAGCCACACTTAGTGCACCGGTCTCAGTCACCTGTGCTTAGTGCGCTGGTCAAATGAGAATTAAAATATTACCAGACTATAATCTCCCTAAGAGCATAAACGAAGTCTTACTCATATCTTTGTCTTCAGTGCCTAAACAATGGACTGAAGCAAAATAGGTGCTTACTAAATGGATGTTGCATAAATGAATAAATGGAGGGAGAAGATGTAGGTATGTCCTAATATGAACAATAGTCCATTGAGATTTAGGTACTAGAATACACAAGAAAAAAGGATAAGGAATATGAACCTGTTTATTAAGTTTAAAGATCATTGCAACAACACATGACTCTAAATTTCGTTATTGATACATTCTTAGAATTTATCAGACTGAGTTACTGAATTCATCTGGAATTCTCTTTGAAGAAAAACAGAAAAAAATCAGCTTCTGGCTGATTTTTGCTTTCGTAGCAAAGCAGAATGAAGTGATCAGATATGCCAGGAAAAAAAATCATTTCCTTTTTCTCCTCTCACTTTCTTCTTTTCTTTCAGTGTATGATCAAGAAGGCACACAGGAACATGAAAAGAGCTCACAGACCATGATTTATTGAGAGAGCATGCCTGGAGTTCATTTGGTTTCCCCCGATCTCATAAAACCAACTCTGTTTCCATTGTACTTCTGATAAAGAATAGTATTTGGGGACTTGGCTTTTTGTTCTTTCCTGGCCTCTTCCCAACACCTTTCTAAAAAGCTCAACCTCACAGCAAGACATAAGCTTAGCCAGCACAGAGTACCTGATCCCTCATGACAAGCTTCCAAAAGTCATTGGCTGGGCCAGCATGTTTCACTTACCCACTTACTGGTAATCCGTACTATCTTATGGGATCACTCATTTTGCATTTAAGGCCTCCAAGAAGAAACTGAACAAATTCATACAATATCAGATGTAGGGGGAAAATCATTCCTGGGTACTCCTTTCCTCTCTACCATGGCTTCAACAGCTCTCTCTCAAGGTTTCTACCCAGACCAAAGATGCAGCTCCTTTGTTTCCAGGCAGGCTTAAAAGATTCTGACCCTACATGAGTGCTTGGCTAACACTATAAACAAACAGGCTTAATATTTCCCATCATCATTGTGATCACCCAAAGCACTAGTTTACTGCCTTTACATACACAGCAATAAAAAAGATGAGGAAAAAGCCACGGTCATGGGGTTTGGTCTTCTATGGGCCAAATAGCTTTTTCTTTTAATTCTTAGCTGCAATCTAAGCTCTTTCCAAATGCCAACTATATGTCTCACAGTTATATGATGCTAAGATCAAGAGTCTTAGGCTTATCCTCACTATGTAGACTCTCCTCACTAAGACAGAAAGAATACATCTCTATAAATGAAGAATGGCACACCTTTACCTCCGAAAGAGCTTCCATAGAAAGTAGATAGACACTAAGATTTACTGAGTACCTGCTTTGTACCAAGCTCTGTCCTAGATCATTTTGCCTCTTACTTCCTCCCCCCAAACCTATATTTTACATATTTGCCGGGGTCCAGCCCTGGTGGATCCAGGGGAATTCAAAGCGGGGACAGAGTCAGCATGCTAGGAAAAAGCTATTTAATTAGAGGTATAAAGAGAGATTAGAAAGGAATAGTATAGTAGGAAAATTAGTGGAGAAAAAGAGGCTGAATAACTTGGTTTATGTGGGATACCAATAAAGCTTCGAGACAAGAAGCTTGCACCACCTACATAGGCCACTGGTGCCCACTTGAATAGCGGAGGGTGCCCCTCCTTGGGCTCCCTCTCACGTGGATCTTAAAAGCCAGGGCAAAATTAGCAGGCTTGGCGAGCACCCATGCTCCAGATGGGAATTCAGCCAAAAAAACAGAGAACAGGAAAAAACGACAAGGGGGAATCAGTCTTTCCAGAAACTGATCCGTTTTCTTTATTTTCAGTTTTGCTTATATACCTTTTGTTACACATAGAGACAAATGGAAATTTAAAGTCACATGGGGGTCAGCAGTCTTGACCTTTATCAAAATCAGGTGCTTCATATAAATGTATACAAAAAGGTCTTAGGTGTTTTACATCATCTTCTGGCCATGAGGCCTGCTGACATTTTATGATCCTTTCTTTCTGATAATGGTCAGTCAACCAAAAAACTTATTTTCCGGGGGTGGTTTTTCTTAAACCAGGTACCACCCTTCAAAGGTACCAGATAAAGTTGCATTCCTATAGGTTGAGGGTGTAGTGGGTTACAATTAAGAAAGGAATTTACTTAGCCTAAGGTTAACATGATTAATCTTAAAGGTTAATACTTATTTCTTCTATATGCTAGTTATATATTCATTAACATGTATAAGGGCAGGGGATTTAGCAGCAAACATTGGCCCAATAAATGAAAAACCCTTCACCAATATAATTCCTAATCAACCCACTATACTAATAATTTCTAACTTCCTAAAAGAATCTGCCTTTAGTAAGTCTAAAACATCTCATGCCTCTCATGGTTGGGAGGCTGTAAACAATCACATGTGGCCGGACGAACCTGTACAGGCAGGCTAGATAACCTTCAGAGGAGTTCGTTAGTTGAAATACTCTTGTCACGCCCAGGAATTTTTATTAACTGGAGCTGTAGGTTAACTCATTTTCTGAGAGAGGTGATGGGGGAGAGCCCCCCGTAAAGTCAGAGGTGTAGGTGAGAGCATAAAACAGTAAAGTAGGCAGACTCTGGTTTTGGGAGTAGATGCTCGGGAACAGGCAGTTTCCTGAGGCTCGATCTCGCCTTTGCGTATGCCGAAGCCTCCTCATGACATTTGCCCCGGGTGGAGTTCCTCATGCTGGCTCCCGGCACATATTATCTCTATTTTACAAGAAAACTGGGGGTTAGAGAGGTTATAAGGAGTTATAAGCAAGTACGTTCATTCTACAAGTTATTGAGGAAGTCAGAAGAAAGTTACAAAATTTGAGTAAGAGTGGATCCTTATCATTTTTAACTAAAGAATTATGAATAGTCAAGGGAAATAGTAGCTATGCTTGGTGTGTGATACAAAAGAGGATACTGCTCATCCTGTGTCTTTATTGTATAGATACATACATAAACCTATTTTAATGGAAACTAGGAGGTTAAATTCAGACAAACTGGTTACCATAACTCAAAAAAATATACCAGCACCTACTATGCACACCACAAATAAGAGAAAGGTATGAAAAAAAAAAAAAAAAAAAAAAAAGAGAAAGGTATGGTTCCTGCCCTGGCAGGAATAGTCTATTTCCTGATGATGGGGGAGGATGAATTAAAATACAAATAACTGTGGGAGGCCAAATGAGTGGTCCCCTTCATGGATCACACACAACCTTGTTATGGCAAAGGGGCTTGCATAATTTAATGAAGCTACGAGCCATGCTATGCAGGGCCACCTAAGACAGACAAGTCATATTGGAGAGTTCTGATAAAACATGGTCCACTGGAGGAGGGAATGGCAAACTATTCCAGTATTCTTGCCTCAAGAACCCCATGTACAATATGGTAAGGCAGATAGCTATAACACTGGAAGATGAGCACCCCAGGTCAGAAGGTGTTAAATATTGTACTGGGGAAGAGCAGAGAAATAGCTTCAAAAATAATGAAGAGGCTGGGCCAAAGTGAAAACCATGACACTAAGTTGTGGATGTGTCTGGTGGTGAAAGTAAAGTCCAGTGCTGTAAAGAACAATATTACATAGGAACCTGGAATGTTAGGTCCATGAATCAAGGTAAATTGGATGTGGTCAAGCAGGAGATGGCAAGAGTGAACATTGATATCTTAGGAATCAGTGAACTAAAATGGAAGGAAATAAGCAGATTTAATTCAAGTGACCATTATCTCTACTATTGTGGGCAAGAATCCCTTAGAAGAAATAGAGTAGCTGTCATAGTCCATAAAAGAGTCTGAAATGCAGTACTTGGGTACAATGTCAAAAATGAC
The DNA here is from genome assembly GCF_014754425.2 of Oryx dammah. Taxonomy (NCBI): domain Eukaryota; kingdom Metazoa; phylum Chordata; class Mammalia; order Artiodactyla; family Bovidae; genus Oryx; species Oryx dammah. The sequence goes on from NW_024070207.1 coordinate 27,375,806, forward strand.
TGAATAGCTTGGTTCATTTCCAAGGCAAACCATTCAACAACACAGTAATCCAAGTCTGCGCCACAGCTACTAATGCTGAAGAAACTGAATGGTTCTATGAAGACCTTCTAGAACTAACATCCAAAAAGTTGTCCTTTTCATCATAGGGGACAGGAATGCAAAAGTAGGATGTCAAGCGATACCTGAAATAACAGGCAAGTTTAGCCTTAGAGTACAAAATGAAGCAAGGCAAAAGCTAACAGAGTTTTGTCAAGAGAACACACTGGTCATAGCAAACACCTTCTTCCAACTCTACACATGGACATCAGCAGATGGTCAATACCAAAATCAGATTGATTACATTCTTTGCATGTATTCAAACCATGTCCTTTAGTATGATAAGATGTTCAACAGCTGTCTCTGATCATTCCTTTTTATGTTAGTGCTTATGTACATATGTATGGTGGGCTTCCCTGGTGGCTCAGCTGGTAAAGAATCTACCTGCAATGCGGGAGACCAGGTTCAGTCCTCGGGTTGGGAAGATCCTCTGGAGAAGGGAATGGTTACCCACTCCAGTATTGTGGCCTGGAGAATTCCATGGACTCTATAGTCCATAGGGTCACAAAGAGCCAGACATGACTGAGTGACTTTCACTATGTACATTTATTGTTCAAGGTGGTGTGTATGTTTCTTGGTGGTCTTTTACTGGTTTTATTTGACCATGCTTTTTCATTTCATTGAGAGTTTAAAGTACTTGGGTTTAAAGAGAACATTTTCTACTTTTCCTGAGTGCCTTAGTAAAATTAAAGAAGGAAGAGAGAGGGAGGGAGGAACTGCTGAATCACAATGTGCCAACAAAAGGCACATTTACTTGAAGCTGTGAGGTAATTTTAACACATCTGCCTCGCTTTTTATCTGAGACTGAGTTCAACTAAACTGATTTGCCTTCTTTCTGGAGATGATTACCAGGTATGGGCTCAAGGCTCTTAATATCCATTAGGAAGTATAAAATAGAGCAGAGAGCAAATCATCTCTGTCTAGGGTTAAAGTTCAAATTTGCTTATTAATGTTGATGTTTTGACCCCTTTAACTTTCTGGACTCAGCATTTTGTCTGGTTACCTAGCCATTTATGACCTGCTTGCTCCTCTCCATCTTAGCCAAACCCCTTGAAGATAACACATTCCTTGCCTCCCTAGATCTATGGGTCTCCTACTTGTTTGATGGAAAATACAGTGCTGGTACTTCCTGACCAGCTACATCTTTTTATCACCTGTACCTCAAATATCAGAAACTGATAAGGTCAATTCCACATATGGAGTTTTATCCATGTAAAGGCAGATTAAATACCAGTTTGGTAATTACCAATGTAGATTGACCTGATAATGGCACCCCACTCCAGTACTCTTGCCTGGAAAATCCCATGGACAGAGGAGCCTGGTAGGCTGCAGTCCATGGGATCGCTAAGAGTCGGACACGACTGAGTGAGTTCACTTTCACTTTTCGGTTTCCTGCATTGGAGAAGGAAATGGCAACCCACTCCAGTGTTCTTGCCTGGAGAATCCCTGGGACGGGGGAGCCTGGTGGGATGCCGTCTATGGGGCTGCACAGAGTCGGACACAACTGAAGCGACTTAGCAGTAGCAGTAGCAGCAACCTGATAATAATATTTACTTTATAAAATTGATAAGACTATTAAAAGAGTAGGGCTTCCATGGTGATGATACCTTTAGCTTTACACATATGGTGAATGGTGCTGCCAGATTCATGGTCTCTGAAGGATGTTTAATTCTGGGACCAAAGACAGTGTCAGTCACTCAGAGATTTGTGTAGTAGAAATTTTGTTAAAGCGATAGTGACAGAAAAAGCTTCTGAGATATACATCAGAAGCGGGTAGAAAGATCACCCACCTTACTAGTTTAAGCAGAGCATTATATATGTTTCTGCTAGCTGCTGAGAATAGAATGCCTCAAGGCTATGAAAATTTTGCCCAGACCCTTTCCCGTAGGATACATCCTGGGATGACATCAGCATGAGATAAGCCAGAAGGAACGAGTTAAGCCAGAAGGAACGAGTTAACCCAGAGCTCAAGGCTGTGGAAGTTTTACCCAAGCCTTCTCCCATAGCATACATTCTGGAGTCAAATAAGGCATGTCCTTGAACAAGAAATACTGCTGCCTACAAGGCCTATGTGTCTAAGAAATGTGAAAACAAAAGAATGTTCACATCCTCCTTAACTGGGCCTTAGGCTTGGACTCTGTATCAACCTGCCTAAGTTAACTCTCTCTTTCCTCAGTGGCAAAGAATCTGCCTGCCAATGCAAGAGACCTGGCTTCGATCCTTGATCCAAGGAGATCCCATATGCCACAGAGCACTTGGCCTGTGTCCCACAAGTATTGAAACCATGCTATAGACTCTAGAAGTCCCAACTAGTGAGCCCATGTGTCACAGGCCCTATAGCCCATGCTCTGCAACAAGAGAAGCCGCCACAACGAGAAGCCCACCCACGGCAACTTAGAGTAGCCCCTATTTGCAGTAACTAGAGTAAAGCCTGTGTAGCAGTGAAGACCCAGCATAGCCAAACATAAATAAATAAAATTATATTTTAAAAAAGAGTAACTCTATACACGGGGTTTGCCACATGACAATAAACACAGGATAAATTATATTTTATTTTATTTTTTGTATTTTTTCTAATTCCTTTATCTGTTCTTGCCTAAGATTAGAAACATTGTAAAGTAGTCTGATAATCACACACACACACACACACACTTACTTACTTACTACTTTGAAAATCCATTTTGTTCCCCACATTTGTACAACTAAAAGCTGCTGTAATGATCAGAGATGAAAGGTCAGTACATTGATCCTTAAACATCAGTGGAGATATAGACAGACTGTTTGATAAATTGCCTCTTATATCATTTAGGTTGTGTGCTTATTGGCTAATACTGTAGTTTTCACAAAGGTAGCATCAAAAGCATAATGACTGACTGTATGGTAGTTCATAGTTTTCTCTTTTCATCAATTATTCAGTGAAATCTCATCTTAGTAATATGGGACAAATGAATGGAGTGCTTTTGAAACAGATGAGCTACAACATGACAAATCTTGTAGATCAGAGCTGATGTTCCAAGAAGCCGTTTTGGAAATTCAGTGGTGATTTTTCATATTGAAAATTGGCCAAAGGGGTAGCACAATAGCTGGCCAAAATAGAGCTTTCCATCTGTAACTTATGACTATTGTCATTTAAATGGTCTATATATTACACTAACCTGTTACAGGCCCATGGCATCTAATGCAAAGAAGATGTCATGCAAATAATTTACAGCCTATTGTATGGGTGATGAAGTGTCTTGTGTGTACACTCTTTCCAACTTGTAGATTGAATCAAAGGCTTTCAGAGCCAAGGTTTCCATTCACACAGTTACTGATACAGGCCAAGATTTTTCAGTTAGTTGGGTGAATTTCATATTCCCATCCGAACAGTGATGAAGATGATACTTTGGTCCATTTTATCCATTTGAAATAGTCTTAGCTTTGTGACTGTATTTGTTGATCTTGCTAACCCCTTTTTTCCCTGTCTTGAATGTTCAAAGAAAAAATTCTTTTAGTTGATGTGATTTTAGCAAAATATTAAGGCAGAAATCCTTTCAAGATTCTGTCTATGCAAAACAAACAAACAAACAAAATGTGACTTGTCCAAGTGCCCTCCTTCCTGTCAAGTTCAGGATATATTTCTGATCAAAATATGCAAGGACAGCTTTACAGTAGAGCAGAAAAGTCATTCCCCTGGGTCATCCCTCTCACCATCTCAACCTCCTTTTATAGCCCAGAGTTCTACTGCTCACAAATTTTTCAAAACCACCTTAAATTTTTTATAATTCTAATGTGCACTGTATGTTCATTCCCTTTTGTATAAACTTAGAAAAAGCATCTAGATATTTTGGGGACTTAACAAGTAGTTTTATTTTACAAGGAAGACCTATAAGCAGCTCCTTCTGGAACTTTTGGATTCAATTCATGTAGAAATCTGCCAATTAGCTGTGATTTTGATCAGTGTGGACAGCTGAACCAGATAGTTCATCAAAATCCAGGTTACCCTTTGCAGTTACTGAGTAAAAGTGTATTGGGGAATGATTCGTGAAGCATATAGCCTAGGGCTTAGTTCATCCTAGGGACAGAAATAAAAGAGATGGAGAGAAAAAGAATGCATGTGGGGTGCTCATTTTTATTGGGGCAGATATTTGTGCACTCAGGCAATATCACCAGAGAGTTAAGGGTAATCAAGTGTAACAGTCAGACAGAGCAACAATGAATACAACTTATGAAGCTATAGTAGAGAATCAGATAGGTGGAAAATAATTCTCATAAGCTATTAATATGGAGATTCCTATAGAAGGCCCTGCCTAGAATCTGTGCTCTGGCATCTGCTGCCCTTATTTACATACATGACTAGGTGTTTATTTTAGAACCCAACTGAATTGTGACCATCACAGAAAAAAGCCTCTGTTCAAATATATTTCTAAATTCTAATATTAATGTGCTTTCCTATATTGCATCTCAGTGTATCTATAAAAAGATGTACCTGTTTCCCCACAATGAGATAGTATAATCCTGATAGCTAATATCAAACTAAGTATCTTTTTATGAAAATGTATTTTTTAAGAGTAAAATTCCACTTTAGAGTCTACTGTCTCTTTCAGCAGTGACATGGCTTCTGTTGAGATATAGAAATATTATCTCTTCCTTGACTACATATGATGATTTTCTGGTTATATATGTCAAAGTGAGATGGAGCACGTTCTATAGACTTAATTTGGGTTACAACAGTCAAATGAAAGAGAAAGGTAAATGTGCAAAAGATAGGCTTTTCTCTTGACCAGTGGTGCATGTTGGACTTAGAAAACTATGAAGGGACTTTTCTTCAGTCCAGGGTGTGGTTAGCAAATTGGAGGTTTGGGGCAATAATAATAATAATATATTTAAATAAGATCATTCTTTACATTTATTCTTTTTTTTAATTGAAGTCTAGTTGATTTATAATATTATGGTAGTTTCAGGTATCCAGGCTAGTGATTCAGTACTTTTGCAGATTACACTCCATTATAGGTTATTAAAAGGTCATGGCTCTAATTCCCTGTGCTATACAATATATCCTTGTTGTTTACCTATTTTATACACAGTAGATTGTATCTGTTAATCCTATATACTTAATTTGTCCCTGTATCCTTTTCATTCTCCTTTGATAACCACAACTTTGTATTTTGTATCTTTGAGTCTGTTTCTCTTTTGCTTGTATATTCATTTGTGTTATGTTTTAAGATTCCATATATAAGTGACATCATGCAGTATTTAACTTTATTTTACTAAGCATAATATTCTCTAGGTTCATCCATACTGCTGCAAACAACAGTATTTCATTCTTTTCTATGGCTGAGAAATATTCCATTGTGTATGTCTGTGTTTGTATCTATTACAGTGTGTGTATGTATGTACACATACCACACCATAATCCAGGTATCTGTTGATGGACGCTTGGTTTGCTTCAATGTTTTGGATCTTATAAATAGTGCTGCTGTGAACATTGTTCTGAACATATCTTTTTGAAGTTGTGTTTTCATTTCTTTCAGATATATACAGTTCAGTTCAGTTCAGTTGCTCAGTCATGTCCAACTCTTTGCGACCCCATGAACCATAGCACGCCAGGCCTCCCTGTCCATCACCAACTCCTGGAGTCCAACCAAACCCATGTCCATTGAGTCAGTGATGCCATCCAACCATCTCATCCTCTGTCATCCCCTTCTTCTTCTGCCCTCAATTTTCCCCAGCATCACGGTCTTTTCAAATGAGTCAGCTCTTTGCATCAGGTGGCCAAAGTATTGGAGTTTCAGCTTCAACATCAGACCTACCAATGAACACCCAGGACTGATCTCGTTTAGGATGGACTGGTTGGATCTCCTTGCAGTCCAAGGGACTCTCAAGATTCTTCTCCAACACCACAGTTCAAAAGCATCAATTCTTTGGTGCTCAGCTTTCTTCACAGTCCAACTCTCGCATCCATGCATGACCACTGGAAAAACCATAGTCTTGACTAGACGGACCTTTGTTGGCAAAGTAATGTTGCTGGGGTCCAGCCTCAGCAGAGTCCAGGGATACCCTCAGGATGAATGGCGTTGGCAAAAGAATGACATGGGGAAACCAAGCTTCAGTGAGCGAGGCCCGTAACTTTATTTTCTAAAAGAACTTTTATACCCTGACTTGTACATAGAGGAAAATGAAAGATGCAAAGTCATGCAGAGTCAGCTCAAACATTCCAGCAGTTTTGCCCTTATCGAAACCAGGATTTTTTTCTGCATACCTTTCCCATAAACAAGGGTCTTATGTTGTGTACATTATCTTCTGCCCTTGGAGGCCTGTTGACATTTTATGACCCTTTTTTGATACTGGTTGATCAACCAGAAAACTTGTTTTCCCTTGAAGTGTTTTTTCTTTATACCTCTAATCTGTGTCAGCCTCAGAAAGTACTAAACAGAGTTGCATTTTCATGGAGCAAAGGTGCAGTGGGTTACAAAAAAAAAAAAAAAAAGAACTTATTAGCTCAAAGATCTGATGTGGTTAATACCAAGGCTACTACTTGTTTTTCTTACATTCCAACTATATTAACTAATGCACTCCTAGACAAACAATGGATAAGGGATATGGGGACTTGGCAGCAAGCATTGGCTCAACAATGAAACCCTTCACCAGTATTATTTTAATAAAACTTTTTCACCCCTCAAAGGGCTCTATATTTTTAGAATGCTTAGGCTTCCTGTGTCTTGGTTTGTGAGCAATCATATGCATAGTTGCAAGAGTCTGGATAAACCTGCCAAGCAAGCTAGAATGCTAACAGGGGAGTTTGAATTGAAATGCTCCTTTCATGAGACTTATCAACTAGAGCCCTAAGTTGATTTTCTCCAGAGAAAGGTGGTCAGGGATAGCCCCCTGTTAATGTCAGAAGAGTTGGTGAAAGGCATAATATAGTATACAGTAGACAGACAGATTTTGGTTTGGGGTAGATGCTCGAGCAGGTCCAGGGAGTCCCTTGAGTCCTGATCTGCCTTGCCTGTCAGGTCTGCTCCACATGACCTTGTCATGGGTGGGATCTCCTGTGCTGGCTCCTGGCATAAAGTCTCTGCTTTTTAATATGCTGTCTAGGTTGGTCATAACTTTCCTTCCAAGGAGTAAGTGTCTTTTAATTTCATGGCTGCAATCACCGTCTGCAGTGATTTTTTGTATTGCAAAGGCTGAATCTTGCAGTACTCATATTTTTTTTAGTTTTGTAAGGAAGCTTTATACTGTTTTCCATAGTGGCTGCACCAAATAATATTTCTATTGACAGTATACAAGTTTTATTTATTCTCCATATCCTCTCCAACTTTTGTTATTTGTAGACTTTTTGATGATTACTATTCTGATAGGTGTGAAGTAATACCTTATTATGATTTTGATTTGTATTTCTCTAATAATTAGTGCTATAAGCATCGTTTCATGTGCCCTTTGGCCACCTATGTGTCTTTTTTGGAAATATATCTATTCAGGTCTTCTGCCTATTTTTTGATTGAGTTTTTTTAAAATATTGAGATGTATGAAGTGGATGTGCATATTAGATATTAATCCCTTGTTGGTTTCATTATTTGAAACATTTTCTGCATATCCATAGGTTATCTTTTAATTTTTCTGATGGTCTCCTTTGCTGTGCTAAAGCTTTTTAGTTTAATTCAGTCCCATATGTTTGCTTTTCTATTTATTTCTTTTGTCTAGTTCTTTTAGATGGTAAGTTAAATTGACACTTTTTCTGTTTCTTGAAGAACGCCTGTATTGCTATAAACTAACCTCTTAGAATTGCTTTTGCTGCATTCCATAGATTTTGGAAAGTTCTGTTTCCATTTTTATTTGTCTCAAAATATATTCTGATTTCCTCTTTGATTTCTTTATTGACTCCTTTGTTTTTTAGTAGCATGTTGTTTAATCCCTATGTCTTTGTTCCACTGTTGTGGTGGGAAACATGCTTGATATAATTTCTATCCTCTTAACATTTGTTTAGGCCTATTTTGTGAACTAGTATGTGGTCCATTCTAGAGAATCTTTTCCATGGGCACTTGAAAATAATGTGGTATCTGTTGTTTTGATATGAAATTTCATGTAAAAATCTATGAAGTCCAGTTGTTCTATTGTGCAATTTAAAATTACAGGTGCATTATTGAGTTCATATCTGGATAATTTGTTCAGTGATATCTGCAGATTGTCAAAGTCTCCTAGTGTTATTGTATTAGTCAATTTTTCCTTTTATGTTATAATATTTGCTTTATGCATTTAGGTACCCCTGTATTGGATTTGTATATATTAAGTGTAATATCCTCTTCTTTTATTGAACCCTTTATCATTATATAATGCCCTTCATTATCTTTTGTTGCCATTTTTCTTTTAAAGTCTATTTGCCAGACATGAGTATTGCTACCCTGCTTTCTTGTCACATTCATTTGCACAGAATATCTTTTTCCTCATATTCAGTCTGTTTGTATCTTTAGTTTTGGTGTGAGTCTCTTGCAAGTAATATAGTAAAGAAATGTGTTTACTGATCTAATCAGCTACCCTATTTCTTTTGATTGGAGCATTTATTCCATTGATATTTAAAGCAATTATTGATAGATATGTATTTATTGTCATTTTATTACTTGCTTTCCAATTGTTTTGTTTTAGTTTTCTGTTCATTTCTTCTTTTTGTTTTTCTCAAGGTGTTTGATGATGTTTTTTTTTAGTAGTATGCTTGGTTTTCTTTCTTTCTTTACTTATTTTTTTTTGTATCTTTAGCTTTTGATTTGTGGTTACTATGGATTTCATATATCTTGACCCGTAGGTACATTAAATTGATTTTAACTGGTAGTCATTTAAGTTCAAAGACATTCTAATAAATCTACATTGTTTATTCTTCTCCCACAGGTTTTTTTATGTTATATTTTATATCTTTGCGCCTATCCTTTTACTTTTTTAATAGTTATAATTGCTTTTATGTATACATATTTTTTGTCTTTTAATCTTCATACTAGCCTGGTTAAGTGACCTTTAATCTTTACTATGTATCTGTCTTTTCAATTGGGATTTTTCCTTCCCTACAGATGTTTACTTATTTTCCATTTAGATAAGACCCTTCAACGTTACTTTTAGAATAGGTTTAATATTACTGAATTTTTTGGTTTTTACTTGTCTGAGAAGTTCTTATTTCTCCTTCTATTCTAAGTGATAATCATGCTGGGTAGAGTATCCTAGGTGGCAGGATTTTCACTCTCAGCCCTTTGAATAGATCATGCCAATTCATTCTGACCCACAGAGTTTCTGCTGAGAAATCAGCTGATAGCCTTATTGGGGTTCTCTTACATATGACTTTTTGTTTTAACTTTCTGCTTTTAGAATTGTTTCTTTGCATTTAACTCTTGGTAGTCTAATTATGATATATCTTGGTGTGGGTCTTTTCTGCTTCATAGTTTTTGGGACCCTCTGTAATTCTTATAGCTGGATATGTTTCCCTGTTTAGATTTGGGAAGTTTTCAGCTATAATTTCTTCAAATACATTTTTTAATACTCTTTGCTTTTTTTTTTCTCCTTCTGGAACTGTATAGTGCACATGTTGGCATGTTTGATGTTATCTCTGAAATTTCATTATGTTGCACTATTTTTTATTTACATCTGTCTTTCTATCTGCTTTTCTCATTAGATGATTTTCATTATTCTAACTTCCAGATCACTTATGTAATCTTCTCTGTCATTTAGTCTGCTATTCATTGCTTCTGGAGTGTGTTTTACCTCAGATAGTAAATTACCTTTTTTGATTGGGTCTTCTTTATATTTTCTAGTTCCTTATTAAAATGATTTGTGTTTATATTGATTATCTTCCCTAATTCTGTTAAGTAAGGAACTTAAAGTGCTGTACTCAATATGTCAGCAAATATGGAAAACTAAAAAATGTGCTTTGCTGGAGCAGCCATGAAGAGATACCCCACGCCCAAGGTAAGAGAAACCCAAGTAAGATGGTAGATGTTGCAAGAGGGCATCAGAGGGCAGAGACACTGAAACCATAATCACAGAAAACTAGTCAATCTAATCATACTAGGAACACAGCCTTGTCTAACTCAATGAAACCAAGCCATGCCTGTGGGGCAACCCAAGACAGGAGGGTCATGGTGGAGAGGTCTGACAGAATGTGGTCCACTGGAGAAGGGAATGGCAAGCCACTTCAGTAGTCTTGCCTTGAGAACCCCATGAACAGTATGAAAAGGCAAAATGATAGGATACCAAAAGAGGAACTCCCCAGGTCAGTAGGTGCCCAATATGCTACTGGAGATCAGTGGAGAAATAACTCCAGAAAGAAAGAAGGGATGGAGCCAAAGCAAAAATAATACTCAGCTGTGGATGTGACTGGTGATAGAAGCAAGGTCCGATGCTGTAAAGAGCAATATTGCATAGGACCTGGAATGTCAGGTCCATGAATCAAGGCAAATTGGAAGTGGTCAAACAAGAGATGGCAATGGTGAACCTTGACATTCTAGGAATCAGCGAACTAAAATGGACTGGAATGGGTGAATTTAACTCAAATGACCATTATATCTACTACTGTGGGCAGGAATCCCTCAGAAGAAATGGAGTAGCCATCATGGTCAACAAAAGAGTCGGAAATGCAGTACTTGGATGCAATCTCAAAAACGACAGAATGATCGCTGTTCATTTCCAAGGCAAACAATTCAATATCACAATTATCCAAGTCTATGCCCCAACCAGTAATGCTGAAGAAACTGAAGTTGAAAGGTTCTATGAAGACCTACAAGACCTTTTAGAACTAACACCCAAAAAAGATGTCCTTTTCATTATAGGGGACTGGAATACAAAAGTAGGAAGTCAAGAAACACCTGGAGTAACAGGCAAATTCAGCCTTGGATGTGGAATGAAGCAGGGCAAAGACTAATAGAGTTTTGCTAAGAAAATGCACTGGTCATAGCAAACACCCTCTTCCAACAACACAAGAGAAGACTCTACACATGGACATCACCAGATGGTCAACACCGAAATCAGATTGATTATATTCTTGGCAGCAAAAGATGGAGAAGCTCTATACAGTCAACAAAAACAAGTGGCTCAGATCATGAACTCCTTATTACCAAATTCAGACTGAAATTGAAGAAAGCAGGGAAAACCGCTAGACCATTCAGGTATGACCTAAATCAAATCCCTTATGATTATACAGTGGAAGTGAGAAATAGATTTAAGGGCCTAGATCTGATAGGTGGAGTGCCTGATGAATTATGGACTGAGGTTCGTGACATTGTACAGGAGATAGGGACCAAGACCATCCCCATGGAAAAGACATGCAAAAAAGCAAAATGGCTGTCTGGGGAGGCCTTACAAGTAGCTGTGAAAAGAAGAGAGGTGAAAAGCAAAGGAGAAAAGGAAAGATATAAGCATCTGAATGCAGAGTTCCAAAGAATAGCAAGAAGAGATAAGAAAGCCTTCTTCAGTGATCAATGCAAAGAAATACAGGAAAAGAACAGAATGGGAAAGACTAGAGATCTCTTCAAGAAAAATAGAGATACCAAGGGAACATTTCATGCAAAGATGGGCTCGATAAAGGACAGAAATGGTCTGGACCTAACAGAAGCAGAAGATATTAAGAAGAGGTGGCAAGAATACACAGAAGAACTGTACAAAAAAGATCTTCACGACCTGGATAATCACGATGATATGATCACTCATCTAGAACCAGACAACTTGGAATGTGAAGTCAAGTGGCCCTTAGAAAGCATCACTACAAACAAAGCTAGTGGAGATGATGGAATTCCAGTTGAGCTGTTTCAAATCCTGAAAGATGATGCTGTGAAAGGGCTGCACTCCATATGCCAGCAAATTTGGAAAACTCAGCAGTGGCCACAGGACTGGAAAAGGTCAGTTTTCATTCCAATTCCAAAGAAAGGCAATGCAAAATAATGCTCAAAGTACTACACAATTGCACTCATCTCACATGCTAGTAAAGTAATGCTCAAAATTCTCCAAGCCAGGCTTCAGCAATATGTGAACCGTGAACACCCTGATGTTCAAGCTGGTTTTAGAAAAGGCAGAGGAACCAGAGATCAAATTGCCAACATCTGCTGGATCATGGAAAAAGCAAGAGAGTTCTAGAAAAACATCTATTTCTGCTTTATTGACTATGCCAAAGCCTTTGTCTGTGTGGATCACAAGAAACTGTGGAAAATTCTGAAAGAGATGGGAATACCAGACCACCTGACCTGCCTCTTGAGAAATCTGTATGCAGGTCAGGAAGCAACAGTTAGAACTGGACATGGAACAACAGACTTTTTCCAAATATGAAAATGAATACATCAAGGCTGTATGTTGTCACCCTGCTTATTTAACTTCTATGCAGTGTACATCATGAGAAACGCTGGACTGGAAGAAACACAAGCTGGAATCAAGATGGCTGGGAGAAATATCAATAACCTCAGATATGCAGATGGCACCACCTTTATGGAAGAAAGTGAAGAGGAAGTAAAAAGTCTCTTGATGAAAGTGAAAGAGGAGAGTGAAAAAATTGGCTTAAAGCTCAACATTCAGAAAACGAAGATCATGACATCCGGTCCCATCACTTCATAGGAAATAGATGGGGAAACAGTGGAAACAGTGTCAGACTTTTTTGACGGGTGGGGGGCTCCAAAATCACTGCAGATGGTGACTGCAGCCATGAAATTAAAAGACGTTTACTCCTTGGAAGAAAAGTTATGACCAACCTAGATAGTATATTCAAAAGCAGAGACATTACTTTGCCAACAAAGGTCCATCTAGTCAAGGCTATGGTTTTACCTGTGGTCATGTATGGATGTGAGAGTTGGACTGTGAAGAAGGCTGAGTGCCGAAGAATTGATGCTTTTGAACTGTGGTGTTGGAGAAGACTCTTGAGAGTCCCTTGGACTGCAAGGAGATCCAACCAGTCCATTCTGAAGGAGATCAACCCTGGGATTTCTTTGGAAGGAATGATGCTAAAGCTGAAGCTCCAGTACTTGGCCACCTCATGTGAAGAGTTGACTCATTGGAAAAGACTCTGATGCTGGGAGGGATTGGGGGCAGGAGGAGAAGGGGACTACCGAGGATGAGATGGCTGGATGGCATCATGGACTTGATGGACGTGAGTCTGAGTGAACTCCGGGAGTTGGTGATGGACAGGGAGGCCTGGTGTGCTGCCATTCATGGAGTCGCAAAGAGTCAGACATGACTGAGTGACTGAAGTGAACTGAACTGAATTCTCTTAAGTAAGGAACTTAAAGTGCTGCAATGAATATGTCAGCAAATATGGAAACCTAAGCAGTGGCCGCAGGACTAGAAAAAGTCAATTTTCCTTCCAATCCCAAAGAAGGGCAATGCCAAGGAATGTTCAAACTACTGCACAGTTGCACTCATTTGCCTTGCTACCAATGTAATGCTCAAAATTCTCCAAGCCAGTCTTTAACAGTACATGAGCTGAGAACTTCCAGATGTTCAAGCTGGATTTACAATAGCAGAGGAACCAGAGATCAAATTGCCAACATCTGTTGGATCATCAAAAAAGCAAAATAATTCCAGAAATACATCTACTTCTGTTTCACTGACTATACCAAACACTTTGACTATGTGGATCACAGCAATCTGGAAAATTCTTCAAGAGATGGGAATACCAGACCACCTTACCTGCCTCCTGTGAAACCTGTATGCAGGTCAAGAAGCAACAGTTAGAACCAGACATGGAACACTGGACTAGTTCCAAATTGGGAAAGGAATACATCAAGGCTGCATGTCGTCAGCCTGCTTATTTAACTTATATGCAGAGTACATCTTGAGAAATAGTGGTCTGGATGAAGCAGAAGCTGGAATCAAGATTGCTGGGAGAAATATAGATAAGCTCAGATATGCAGATGACACCACCCTTATGGCAGAAAATGAAGAGGAACTGAAAAGCCTCTTGATGAAAATGAAAGAGGAGAGTGGAAACACTGGCTTAAAACTCAACATTCAGAAAATGAAGATCATGCATTCAGTCCCATCACTTCATGGCAAATAGATGGTTAAACAATGGAAGCAGTGACAGACTATTTTCTTGGTCTCCAAAATCACTGCAGATGGTGGCTGCAGCCATGAAAATTCAAAGACACTTACTCCTTGGAAGAAAAACAATGACAAACCTAGACAGCATATTAAAAAGCAGAGACATTACTTTGCGTACAAAAGTCTGTATAGTCAAAGCTGTGGTTTTTCCATTATTCATATATGGATCTGAGAGTTGGACCATACAGAAGGCTGAACATGAAATAATAGATGCTTTTGAGCTGTGATGTTGGAGAAGACTCCTGAGTGTCCCTTGGATAGCAAGGATATCAAACCAGTCAATCCTAAAGGAAATCAACTCTGAATACTTCATTGGAAAGACTGATGTTGAAGTGGAAGCAATAATAATTTGGCTACCTGATGCAAAGAGCCAACTCTTTAGAAAAGACCTTGATGCTGGGAAAGATTGAATGCAGGAGGAAAGGGAACAGAGGATGAAATGGTTGGATGGCATCATTGACTCAATGGACATGAATTCGAGCAAGCTCTGGGAGATGGTGAAAGACAGGGAAGCCTGGCATGCTGCAGTCCATGGGGTCACAAAGAGTCAGACAGGACTGAGCGACTGAACATCACAATTCTGTTAACTTTTATTAATAATGTTTTGAATTGTTTGTCTGGTATAATGTTTATTTCTGTTTCAGTATTTATTTTTTAGGGCTTTCTCTGTTTCTTTCGGTTGGGAGCAGTTCTTGTGCCTTTCCATTTTGCTTAACTTTCTCTGTCTCTATCAATTTAGGTGAAATAGTTACCTATTTTTGTCTTGAAGGTGTAATTTTATGTGTGAGTATCTCTATGTTGACTGCATGTACCCAATGTCTTTGGTGGGAGGGCTGGATTTGATGTGAACACCAGTGACATCTATCCTCAGGATATGCTGTTAGGTATCACCTTGGTAGGGATTGTGTTTGCAATGGAAGAATAGATCCTAGGCAGGATATGAGGTGGGACTTCCTCTCTACTCAGCGGCCATTTCTGCTCTGTCAGACGGTGGAGTCTGTTACCATGTTGCTTGAGTGGAAACCCTGTGGGTTAGACTTCAGCTAGCTCTGTTCCCTTTAAGTGTATGTTTTTCCTTCTCCCCTCACTGGGTCCTTTTCATCAAAGAAGTGGAGGGATGAGAAAAGTGGGACTTGGGCACTTAGAGTTCTAATGCTTTACTTGTATAAACATGGTGGCTCTGCTTAGATGCATCCTGTCATCACATCTTTTCCTCTCATGTCTTCTCCAGATCTAGTCCTAGCCTGGGATATTGAGTGAGCATGGCTGGAGTGTTCACAGGACTTCAGCTGCGGCATGCAGCTAGGTGACTTCAAGAATTCCAGCCACTTCACTGCCCTCAGAAATGTTGACTATTTTTGCACAGCTGCTTGAGTAAGCACCAACAGTGGTTTTAACCACACTACCTGGGCTTTGCCTTAGACCCCAGGTCACCTCTGAGTACCTAAATCAAGTCTTTCTGAAGTCCTGGCCACCCTAGATCTAGTGCCAGTTTGGAATATGGAATGAGTTGGCTCAGGGTTTTCATTGCTTCAGACTGGGGAGAATGCTGAGCTGGCAGCTTCTAGGGCCAACCTCTTTTTGCCCTGCCTAGGGGCGAGCCAGCACCTGTATACTCCTCATGAGTAGATTCTAGGCTTTTCCAGCTTTTCTTTCACTGCAATTTTCCAAGCCACCAAGGGGTCTTATCTGGGATGCCTGGTCTGTGGCTCAACCTGTACATTGCCCAAAGTTAGTGTCTGTGTTGGTGATCTCTCTTTTCCTCTGACTCCCCTCACAGGGGTACAGGTCCCAACCTGATCCTTTTCTCCCATCTTGCCCAATCACATGTGGATTTTTCTCACAGTCTGATTGTAGAGGAGGCCTTTTCCCAGTTACCACTTAGTTTCCTGTGAACATTGTTCCATATGTAGATGTAGTTTTTATGAGTTCACTGGAGGAGTTGAGTTCCATGTCATCTTACTCAACCATACTCCCTCCAATATTTTATATTCATTCTTTCAGCAATGTCATGATTTCTTGAAAATTATAATCTGTAAGGTTTCTTTTGTTGTTATTAGCCTGTAGCCTGCTATTTACTCAGGAAAAAGAAAAAAAAAATGTATTTGCACTACCTAAATATATTGTCTGAAACTGTTATGTCTAATATAGTTTATGTCACATATGGTACTCGGCCCAGTTCCAACACTATTTATATCATAAATAATATTAATTATAGGTATATAATTCATTGTTGTCTCATAGGATGAATAATAGACTGGAATTTAGGGGAACTACCTGTGCTGGTCTCAGTTGTGCCTCCAAGTGGCTGTGTATATTTATCACTTAACCTTCGTAGAGATCTGTTTTCTCACCTCTCAAATGGAAATATTTGTCCAGATGAGTCATTTTCTAGGTACTTTGTTTATATATTTTTGTTTGTGTGTGCATTTTCTCAGCGTAAATGTTGCCTCAAATAAAATCTTGTGTAGAACTCCCATATATAGAATAGATTAAAATAGAACTATTCTACTTGAAGCTACCTCAGTTTCATCAAACCATTCTGAACCATGTATCAGCTCTTAGAGTAATTGTAACATTGTTTAAAGATCACTAGTTAGGATGTAAGATCCCTGATCATTCTGAATTTCCATGATTCTTATAGTTAAGCAATGTTGAGGCAATAGATCCAAATGAATCAATGAAGGTGAACCTTATTTTTATTCACAAGAATGGGAAAAACCATTGACTTACTTATTTTGCAGTGCCTAACATAGGGAAGATTCATCTAAAGTATTTATTGTGGTAGACACAACATCAGATGTGGTGCATTAATTGTTGCAGCCTTATTTAAAAAATGATCAGAGCTCTGTGTTTAATCAGCTACATGCTGTGCTAAAAATGAATTTGTCCCATTAAATAAAAAAAAAAGAAGGGGCATCAAGAAATAAAGCATCACAGAGGAAGGCATCTGGAAAGGTTACTAAATTACTGGTATATGTGTAAGTGTATAATATGTGGTGGTGAAAATGTTTGAAGTTTTACCGCAGTGAGTTTGTGGTGACCACATTACTTATAAGTGGCAGCAGCAGACATAAGTTACGCTGGTCTTCCCAAGGAAGTGGCAATAAAAATTTTATAGCACCCCATACCATCGTCACATATTTTCTTTAAACCACTTATTTTCTTTGGATTCTGTCTTTTTTAATCCATCTCCATTTTTTCCTTCTGTATTTTGTTACTTAATGTAGAAATATGGCCTGTCTGGAGTGGGTTGGGTCAAGAGCATTTGAAAAGGACAGCGTAGAATCAGTTTTTGTTCCAATTTGAAATGAATTCATTGGTGTGGGAAGCCCATAGTTTGTCAGCTGGTGGTTGTAATCAAGTATAAATTAGGGAAGATAAATGATAAACCATAATTTATAAGAACAAATGGGAAAGGCTTTTGGAACACTGGAATGGGGATAAAGCAAGTGGTGTTGATTGTTTTCACTAGGTCTGCTAGGTCAATGTGCTCTCTATAGTTGGTGAATGTACACAGTCCACCTCTCTGACTTAAAAAGATATTTGCTTTTATTTTTTATATGGAATTTTTATTGGAATATAAGATTCACTGGAGCAGGTATCATGTATATGACTGACTATTGTATCCCTAGTGCCCAAATGACCACCTGGCATGTAATATGTTCTCAGTAGTTTTTTGAATGAATGGATGGATAAATGTAATCCTTATATATAACAAAGAAATGTACAGTTTTAGATTTTATCAGTGAGATTCTTGCTTTAATTCTTACAAAGTACCTTCTCTACCTTTTAACCTCCATAAAAACTTACAAGTCATTAACTCAAGATACATACAGAAGGACAACTTGAGTTGGCATGACCATGAAATGTATCAGAATGGAGCATTATGATACCTGGAAAGCAGACATGTCCATATGGCTAGACTAAGTACTTGAAGATAAACCCAGTTTTCCAGAAATAAACTTTAGCTGAGTATCCTGATAGGATGATAAACAGTAGTAAATTGCACTCTAGGAAGACCATTAGTATTAAAGGGGGTAATCTAGATTGGGAAAAGAAAGAAAAAAGTAACATCAACAACAGAAATGGAGAGCAAATAGTTTCTGTCCTAGAGTCATTACTAATTCATTAATTTTCAATTAAGTATTTATGAGTACTACTGTTTATACAGAATTATTTGTCTTCGGTAAAGACAGTGTTCCAAATTCTCTGGACATTTAATTTTTACCAGATTGAACTTTTTGTATCTTTAGCTTTATCTGAATTTCTGATCCTAACCCATCACATTCTCTGATGTTAAAGTTTAGTGCAATTTTTCTAACTTCTCTAAGTCTTTTTAACTTTTGTTCATCTATTCAGTAAGTCAACAAAGAATTATTTAATCATGTAGTATATATTACTGGGCACTCACACTATGTGATCAAAAAGATCACAACTATCTTAGAGCTTATAGGCCAGTCTTTCCTATTCCCCTTACCCAGGCATGAAACACTGTTAAGAGATTTTTTTATGGAAAAGTGCTTCTCTATAACTTCTCAACCATGCATTTGCAGCCATCCAGCATCAGTTGGCTTCCATCTTCTCAGTATTCATTTGCATTGTTAACATAAGCTAAGTCAACAGGGAAAGAAGGGTATGAAGCTAATTCTATGAGTCAACTAGGTTCATCAAGGGGTGGCCAGATACTCAATCAAATATTATTCTAGATATTTCTATGAGTGTATTTTTACATGAGATTAACTTTTAAATTGTGAAAGTGAGTAAAGCAGATTGTCTTCATCCCATCAGTCAAAGGTTTGAATAGAACAAAAAGGCTTACCTTCCTCTAAGTAAGTGAAAATTCTTCCAGCTTGATGGACTTCAAACTAGAATATTGGCTTCTTCTTGCCCTTGAATTGAAACTGAAACATCAGTGCTTCCTAGGTTTGGAGCCTGCTGACCTTTAGACTAGAATTGTGCCATTGGTTTTCCTGGTTTGCAGGCCTACAGAGTAAGACTGGGACTAAACCATCATCTCTTACTGGGTTGCCAGGAATTTACCTGTAGACCTCGGGATTTTCCCAGCTTCCACAATCACGTGAACCAATTCCTTACAATAAATGTCTTTATATACAGATCCTACTGGTTCTGTTTCTTCAAAGAATCCTGACTAAGACAAGGGATTCCTGGGGAGAAATACTACAAGTCCTCTCCCATAATCATACTTCTCAAGTTCAGTTTTCCTAAGGTAGCCTTGTTTAAAGGTTTTTGCAAAATATAAGAACATAAAGTCAATACTCTTGCTTTCCTAATTATACCCATTATCATATTTTATTCACTTTTTTATTAAATTAAGATAGTGATTTTACCCAACTAATCTAATTGCTTACTTGAACTAAGCACACCTCTCTTCACATGCAAAATTTCTACCAAATTTTGGACCTCTAAATTAACCATTTTGAAACATTAAGTTTATGGGTAATTTCAGATACTGAAGCAATTCAGTGAGGGATATTGTTTTTGACCCCAACATCTTGCCAATAGACCTTCATACAAGTGGGACATTCACTGTTGACCACTAATACCACTAACCAATTTTGCATAGATATTGAACATGCCTCTAAATTATTGTACAAAGTAATATCACACATGTATATTTGTGTTTAAGACTATCTGCAGTTAAGACCATGGAATTTCAGCATTAGTAAAGTTCTGTATCTCTTTCCTTCCTTCCTTCCTTTCTTTTGGTCTAGATAGTGACCAACCCATTTTTCATGCTATACTTTAGGCAGGAAGTGACAGGACTATCACACAGTGAAATCTTTAAAGGATCGCTTTTACAGTGTCTATTACAGTATATTTAAATGAGTTGATGAAAATGTGATTAATATCTAATGTGACTATTTAAAGCATGGTAAGATTGTCATTTCTCCTTCCTGTCTCTTCTGCCCCCACCTGTCTACTCCCAAAGAAAGTATCTTTCCCTGGATCATGATGATTTAGGTAAAAACAATTATCACAAGAATGCATTAAACTGGCCACAAAAGTGATAACACCAGTTCTTCCAGGCTATTGCACATCCTATTTCTGTTTTTAATGTTTAATAGTTTTTCAAACCTTTGTATAATTAATATTACTCAGTAGGTATGGAAATGTTCACAGCACATTCATTCAAAAGAATGAAATTTTTTAATGGCTAAAATATAAAACTTTAAACAAATGAGTTTTTCAGATGATACTGTTTTGTACATCAAAGTAGATACTTTGTGCGCATTCAAATTTTGACTATAGATATCATCTTTAATGGGTGCTTCACTAGCTACAGGGGTCTGGGAAAAATCATATTATTAATTGATGTGCCTTAAGGACCTGAGAGCTTTCAGAGTTGGGTCAATCAAAGAGAAATGCTAAGAAGTAGATACTTTATTCTAATTATACCTGGTACAGGCTGAAAGTAAACCCATTGTGACTGGTATATCATTGTCAAATTGGTAGACCTCAGGTTTCTTACTAATTTGACACTATTACTAAAGACTGCCTCATTGAATTCATGAAAAATGAGATAAAGGATGAAGGCAGAGAAAAGTAGGGCTTTGTGATCTCTACTTGCTATAAAGATTGCTATATTAAAAGAAAAAGAGGGTAAAAGGAAACTAAACATGAGTTTGGTAAATGATGTAAGTTGACTTTAACTTCATCTTTTTCCCTTATGGTCTTGATATCACATTATAATCCACGTTTCTTTTATGGTTGTTGGTTGCCCAGTCATGTACAACTTTTCGTGATCCCATGGACTGCAGCATGCCAGGTCTCCTTGTCCCTCACCATCTCCTGGAGTTTGCCCAAGTCCATGTTTCTGACAGCTAATATATTGTCTACGTTGTTCAGGACTAGTTCAAGATATGGACAGATAGGAGATGTAGACATACAATATCAATGATTCCAGCTGGAAGTGTATCAGAGAGGAAGGAGCTAAAATTGACTGACTGGCTCAATTCAGTGGGAAGAGGGAGAGTAAGGGAGTGCTCCTTCACTGGGATTAAGCATGAATTCTGTGACATATTCTTCTTGGCTGGAATTAGAGCCACTCTAATAATGTTTGCTAGACAAAACATGTTATTAATGAATGGATAGAAGCTCAGACAGAGAAGGCGATGGCACCCCACTCCAGTACTCTTGCCTGGAAAATCCCATGGACCGAGGAGCATGGTGGGCTGCAGTCCATGGGGTCGCGAAGAGTCAGACACGACTGAGTGACTTCACTTTCACTTTTTACTTTCATGCATTGGAGAAGGAAATGGCAACCCACTCCAGTGTTCTTGCCTGGAGAATCCCAGGGACTGTGGAGCCTGATGGACTGCCATCTCTGGGGTCACACAGAGTCAGACATGACTGAAACAACTTAGCAGTAGAAGCTCAGAATCATTTGTTGTATTTGTTCAATCTCTAAGTTGTGTCTAACTCTTTGCAACCCAATGGACTGCAATACACCAGGCCTCCCTATCTGTCACTATCTCTTGGAGTTTGCTCAAGTTCATGTCCATTGAATCGGTAATGCTACCCAACCATCTCATCCTCTGTCACTCTCTTCTCCTCCTGCCTTCAGTCTTTCCCAGCATCAGGGTCTTTTCTAATGAGCCAGCTCTTTGCATCAGGTGGCCAAAGTATTGGAGCTTCAACTTCAGCATCAGTCCTTCCAATGAATATTCAGGGTTGATTTCCTTTAGGATTGACTGGTTTGATCTCCTTGCAGTCCTAGGGACTTGCAAGAGTCTTCTCCAGCACTACAGTCATAGTTAAGCTCTAACATGAAGTAATTGAGATATCCTAAAAAGTGGGTGGATCATACTGTCCAGACACAAAGTATTAATAGTTGATAATCAGAGATTTCCCAAGGCAAGAAGGCAGCATGAAATCTGGCAGCAAGGACACTGCAGTCCCAAAATTTAGGACTTCAAGCAAGACTTTCCTTTTCTAAAGACAGGAAAATATAAGGCAAGGGCCAGTGCTTAGGTTGCCAGAACTACTAAGGTGGAGATAAAGTTGCTAGGAGCAAGGCAGGAATGTAGCAGGGATGGGGTTCTTGTGGCTAAGTGGCCTCAGTCAAGGGGAGTGCATAACTTAAAAAAAAAAAGAAAGAGGATGCTTTGCATATGTTTCATGTTTATTACCAGTTTTCAGTTACTTAGTTAAATAACTTTTGAACAATGGGGTTTAAATTATGTATTAATTCCCTCAATAGGTGGTATAAGCCACATTTTTTTAAAGTAGCATTTGACATCAGGGAGAAACCAATGAACAAGGTAGTCCTGTGTTAACTTAAATGGTGGCTGCTCAGCAGCTTTTTGTTTTCCTCACTTTGTACCATATTTTGTCTGCTATCTAAATATATACACAGTGAATCCCAAAGAGTTTTAGCTTTTTGAGGGCTGTCTTAGACTGGGTTCTTCAAAAAGCAGCCTGAGGCAAATTCTTTATTAGGGGGTACAATCTCACGGAGAAGGGATAAGTGAAAACGTGAGGCGAGGAAGTAGGAAGAACCAGTGCAGGAACAGAATTGGTCACCACTTGATGTCAAGAGCTTGCTTGAGTCCGTGGGACTGTCATCTGATAAACTGTATAAACAACTACTTCTCTTGATAGTAGATCCAGGGACTTAAAGGGTAATATAGCCCCCAGCACCCATTTCTGGTCAAAGTTAAGTGCATGAGGCCTTAATTCTCCCCCCACACTTCGCAGTGGTTCTAAAAATGTCCCTGGTTTCTTATACCATGGCCAAAATCGTGATATCTCAGAAAAACAGGATAGGTGCTCTCAGGTTTGCCCATATGAAGTAGGTCAGACTCCACCTGGAACAGTTTGTCCTAATGGAGGTGGTGGTTGTTTGGTTGCTAATGCTCAGTCATATCTGACTCTTTTGGGACCCCATGGACCAGGCTTCTCTGTCCATGGCATTTCCCAGGCAAGACTACTGGAGTGGATAGCCATGCCCTTCTCCAGGGGATCTTCCTGACCCAAGGGTTGAACCCGCATCTTCTGCATTGACAGATGGATTCTTTACAACTGAGTCACCAGGTAGCTGGGGCTTTACCAAATGGCTAAACTTAGGAAATATTTGATATGTTAGTACAGAACAACTCTATTTTTTGGTTTCACTTTACTGAATTATTTCCCCATGCACTGAAGTTCAGCTACCTAATAAGTATATCTGTATTACTGGTTAGGATCTTTTGGTGTAGTTACAAATAATGTAAACATTGAGAGAGAGAAGACGAAGAGCTGACAGATGTCTATAGCAATCTGTAGGATTCCCTTTCTCTACAGTTTCTCTTTAACTTAGTCTCTATCTCCCTTGCCTTGTCATGACTCTCCCCTTCCCTCTTTTCTCCTATTCTCCCTTAATGATCAGTCATAGCAGCTTCTCTCATTATTTCATTCCCAATTTTCCAAATGGATATTTACAATATTTTGATAAATTCATTTTTATATTAATTTTCATTGTTATTTCTATAGTTATTTATCCTCTTTTTGAATTGGTCTTCAAAGGATAGTGACTCTGTTTTGGCACTCAGCCAGTCTCTAAAGGAGTTAATCTGTTAACTAACACTTACATATACAGTTTAAAGAAGTTTCCTAAGAATGATTTTGTGAAGGTAAAAAATCATAAAGGTAGAAAATTTGTGGGCATGAAAGTGCTAATTTTTTTAGGACAATTCTATGATGTATAAAAAATTTTGATGGTGATTTGGAGTTTTACTTTATAGCTTATTTTGTGTTTGCCTTATCTGACATCCAGATTTCTGCCTATTTACTTTCCACGGGGCTCTCTTTAGTTTTTTCTTTTCCCACTGCTTTGTTTCTCTTTATTTGTTCTCTCTCATTTTTCTTCTCTCAATGTCCACTTACATCTCCTCATTTCTTTTCTCTTTCTCTTGACCTCTTCTACTTATTTTCATCATCTTTATTTCCCACTTTTCCTCTCCCAGTTACTCTGTTCCCCACCTTTCAAAAAATTTACTTACTGCTTTTTTGATTTAGTATCTCTTGATTATTCAAGAGAGCTTAGGTTAGGATGAAGGCCCTGTGATAATTTATTTTAAGATGAGGGTAGCTCTGAAATACAAAGCCATGAATTTCATAGAAATACGTGTGTAATTTTCTGAACACAAGTTTGAATAAAAGCAAAAGAAAAAATTAAATTGGAATGGGATTGAATAACTTACATATATCATACAAAATTGCTGTCACTTGATATTTACAAAATAAATGACCACAACGTTTCTACCCTTCTGAGTTTTGTAAACCTTCATGTAAACTTGGAGATAGAGAGTGGTTTAGCTTCCTTGTTCCTAATAATAATTTTCCATATCCCAGTGTATGTGTGTGCACACATACATGCATATTTGTGCACAGTAGATTTATTTTGTGACTGACTGAATGTAGTTCCATCACAAATGGATCACATACAGATTTAATAGCTTATTGCCAACTGGAACAAGATTCCCTTGTGATATTGCTTAGGGTCAAATATGAGTGGCTAAGCACACAGGTATGTTAAATCTTGCTACTTACTTTCCAAAGTTAGAAAATAGATTGATTTTCAGGTGATTTTGCCTTGGCCTATTTCAACCATTTCCATTGAGGAAAGAATTCTAGAAAGCCTTCTTTGTTCTATTATATGATTGGGTTGATGAAATGTTCAGATTATATTTTGAAATGTTCAAAATGCCAGATGATTGATTTTTAAGAAACATTTTAATTGAAACACAGCATATAAACAGAAAAGTACAGAAAACATAAGTATAGAGCTCCATGAGTTTTCCAAAAGTAACAACCACTCAGATTAAAAAGCAAGATATTTCTAGCACCCTAAAAGACCACTCATGCCCCAGCCAACTTCTTTCCCTCCACCCCAAGATAACCACAAGCTTGACTTTTTGAATTCTATTGTCATAGATAAGTTTTGCTTATTTTTGAACTTTATATAAATGGAGCAATGCAATATATACTGTTTTTTTCAATGTTATATGTGAGAGCCATCCACATTATAGTAGATAGCAACACTTTATGTTACGTAGGAACCTAATTATATAATTGCTGAGTCGTAGAGAATGCCTACATTCAACTCTCACAAATATTGCCAAAAATACTCCAAAGTGCTTGTGCCAATTTATATTCCCACAAGCAATATATGAGAGTTTCTAGTCACTCTATATTCTTCCCAACACTTTGTATTTGAAGTATTTTTTAAATTACTTTTTAAAATTGATAGTATATATAACAATTTGCCATTTAAAAATGTAAATGTACAACTCAGTGGCATTAAATATAGTCACACTGTTTTGCAACCATCAGTACTATCCATATCCAGAATATTTTCATCATCCCAAACTGAAACTCTGTACCTATCAAACTGTAACTCCAAAGTCTCCTCTTCTACCAGCTCCCATTAACTGCTATCCTTTTTCTGTCTGTATAAATGTGACTATTCTAGATACTTCAGATAAATGGAATTGTATATTTGTTCCTTCCCTCGTGGCTCAGAGGTTAAAGCATCTGCCTGGAATGCTGGAGACCTGGGTTCGATCCCTGGGTCGGGAAGATCTCCTGGAGAAGGAAATGGCAACCCACTCCAGTATTCTTGCCTGGAGAATCCCATGGAGGGAGGAGCCTGGTAGGCTACGGTCCATGGGGTCGCAAAGAGTCGGAGACGACTGAGCGACTTCAATTCACTTCACTTCACTTCACTTCCTTTGAATCTGGCTTAATTCACTTAGCATAATGATTTAATAAATGTTCATAATGATTTAATAAAGGTAGTTTGTATCAGTATTTCATTTCTTTATAAGGGTTCATTCCTTTTTAATATTCAGTCGTTGCATGCACCACATTTTTTTTATCCATTCATTTATCAATTGATCCTTGGGTTATTGCTATCTTTTGGGTATTGTGAATCATGCAGCTGTGAACATGAGTGTACAAATATGTGTTTGAATCCCTGCTTTCAATTCTTTTGGGTGTAGACCTAGAAGCAGGATTGCTAGGTCATATGGTAATTCTGATTTTAATTGTTTGAGATACCCCTGTAGCAGTTTTTTAGTTCCAGTCATTTTGGTATATGTGTATAATGGTACTTCTTTAGAATTTTAATTTGCCATTCTTTACTAACTAATAAATTTGAGGATTTTCATCTGTTTATTAACCATTTGTATATTCACTTTTCTATTGGATTGTCCACATTTTTCATACTGCTTTATAGGATTTTTTATATATTTTGAATATGAGTCTATAATACAATAAAAGAACTACAAATCTCTTCACACATGATGGGTTGAATTTTCACCATCTTAATGATGGTTTTTATTAACAAATATTTTTAATGTTAATATAGTCCAGATTATCAATATTTCTTTTATGCCTGCCTGGTTCTTTATGCTTTCTTTTTAAAATTTTGATATTGAAATATAGTTGATTTATAATGTTTCATTGTAGTTTCTGTTGTACTTGAAGTGTTGTAGACTGGACTGATCTGTTTCATTCTTCTTTCAGAGGAATTCTTTTGATATGTTGATTGAGAGTGGTTCCTCTGCTTCATTTTACTTAGATTTCTCTGACTCTATGAGTTGAGGAGAAACAGTAATGTACTGTTCTCTTGGAGGGTTGCTTTTTTGCAGAAATGTGCCTGTGTAGCCTGTGAGAGTCTGATATTTTTGGTGTGAGGGCTATTTTTAGTACAGATGCCTGCCATGTCTTTCCTCAGTGTGTGCTGGCCCTTATTCCCTTGACAGGGGGTGTAATTGTTATTGTCTTGACCACAGTTTGAACCAGACGTTGAAGGGGTTCTCTTCTTTGCTCTGTGCTTGTCAACAGTCCTGCCAGTAATGGGGTCTGCTCCCTGGTTATTGGAGTAGAAACCCCAAGATCTGTCTCTGAGCTTTGGCATGATAAAGGTGAGACTGATGTGCTCACCCTGGCAGAGGAGCCACTGAATATTCCTTTGCTGGATTTCTCCACTGGAAAACATGCTATGTGCTGTTTCCTGTCACCCAGTGTGCAAGTTCACAAAGCACACTCTTGTTGGCACTGCCCTCAGCCCCGCCTCAACCATGGGAATGCAGGCAGTTGGCTTGTGTTTCCCTCAGGTGCTTTACTCACAAAGTTGCCAGCACAGATCAGTTGTTGCAGATCCACTGAAGTGAAGCACTGGGACCGCTGTAGTCACATACCTGGACCCATGTGGGAATTCCAGCATCAGTTCAGACCCAGATCCTGCCTGCCTACCTGGGCTCATGCAGCAAATCCTGTAGCTGCTAACCCTAGACCTGCCCCAGCCACTGCATTTACAAAGCTGCCTGAGGTGGTGTGAGTCTTTGGATCTCACAGCCACTTAGACAGTCCTTAGACTTCAGCTCAGCTTCCGAAATTGCCAAGTCCTGTGGCCCCTAGGGATTGGCTCAGGTTTCAACCCCTCTCCAAGTGTAAGCAACCTGAAGGGGCTTGTGAACTCCCAAAGCTTTGCTGAGGTGGAATTGAACCGACTATGAACCCACCTAGAATGATGTTGCTTAGGCAGTGCAGTGTCTCTCCCTTCACTCACCGAGGCTTCTGTGGAGGACCCAGGATCTGTTCTGTGTACATTAGCCACAGCTCAGCTCACACTCCAGTCCCTTCAGGCCACTGATGCACAACCAACCATGCTCCTCTCCCATGGTCTGCCTGCCGAAGTCCAGGTTTCAGCATCCAGCCCCTGCGATTACCAGCAGATGTGTTTTGGGCTGAGGAGTGTAGGGAGGTGGTCAGAACCATCTGTACTGGTCTCTGTCTGTTCTCCCTGCTGTAGTCTGTCTGCTACACTCTCCTCTGAGTCTCTGAAGCTCCCTTTCTGTCCTGGCTGATCTCCCAGCTAGTCAAGGGTGTTCCCAGAGTGAGTAAACCTTTCCTCTATTTTTTTAAAAATAATCAATGGTTCAGTTTATTGTTATAGGTAACTTACTCACAGGGTGGGATCAGGGGGCCCATGAACCAGAAGCATTCACAGCTGCCTCCAGCACAGCTGAAGGACAATTTGGACAATTTCACAGTTAACCTAGGGTCTGGTGGGTACATGCTTGGAAACAGGAAGTGCATTCTTAAGTCAAGATTTATGAATGGACAGCTAGTCTTATGGGCACTGGGAATACCTCAGTGAAGGTCTTCATTATTATTTAAAGACTAATTGAGCCTAGAGGTAAACCTCTCCTCTTTCACAGCTCCCTCCCAGGGGCTCAGGTCCTATCTTTCCCTCTTCCCTTTGTTTTTTAAACCTTTTGTCCTATTTGGTTGCCACTTTGGTTGTATGAGATCTTTTCCCAACATTCATTATATTTTCTATAAGAATTGTTCTGTTTATAAATGTATTTTTGATTTATCTGTGCGAAGAGGTGAGCTTCCTGTCCTTCTATTGTGCTATTTTGATCTCCTCTTCCTATGCCTTGTGTTTAGAATATATTATTTGATACTTAAACTCATGTAGATACTGTTCTATGCTATACTTTAAAGGCTCTGTCATTTTACTTTTCAGATTTATATGCAGAATATATATAAAATTTATTTTTTACAGTATGAGATGAAAGTCAGTATTTCCTGTTTTCATGTATACGACCAACTGGCCTTTTCTACTTGTCAGGAAAGACTGTCATTTATCCAGCTTAATATGGTTCATCTTGCCTTTGATATAAATCAAATTCCTTTATATGGATCTGTTTCTGGGACTATTACTGTGATCTTTCTTTTTGTCTGCCGTAATAGAAAACCCCTTGTCATAAATATGGTAGTTAAGTAGGTCTTAATATAAGTCCTCGGATTTTGTTTATCTTTTAAAGATTGTCTCAGTTATTCTTGATCATTTGCATCTATATGAAACAGAATCAGCTTACCAGTTTCTACAACTAAAACCCAGTTAGCTTTGATTTGGATTGCATTAAAATTATAGCTTTATATATACACAGAGTTTTCATATTTACAATATTAAATATTCTAGTCTATGATATGGTATATGCTTTCTTTTACTTAGGATTCTCTGATATGTCTCAATATCTTACACATCATTACTGTTTTATATGTACTTGTTTTATTAGTCATTGAGAAAGATTAAAATTTTACTCTCTGTGGATTTGTCTAATCTATCATTTTTGTTGTTCTGTACATTTTTCCTTTATATAAAGAATTAAGTGGTAAAATTTGTAAAATCTGTTACATCTTTTTATGCATAGAGCCCTTTATCATGATAAAATATCTATATTTTCAACATTGCTTTTGGCATGGCCTACAAATTATCTGAAAAATTATCTGTTTTGGTATTCAGAAAATTTCATTTACTTTTATTTCAAAAAGATATTTTGACTAGCTGTAGAGCCCTAGATTTGAAGTTTCATTGCATTATCTTGTTTTTTACTTCATTTCCTTTGGTAAGCCAAAGAATATTCAATGAAGAAAGGGTAGCCCTTTCAATAAATGATGTTGTGAGAACTGGAAAGTCACATCAACAAGAGTGAAACTAAACCACTCTTACACCATACACAGAAATCAAATACAAATGGATTAGTCTTGACTATAATACCTAAAACCATAAAAGTCATCTCAGTGCACCAGCCCCAAGCATCCAGTATCATGAATCGAACCTGGACTGGCGATTCGTTTCATATATGATAGTATACATGTTTCAATGCCATTCTCCCAAATCATCCCACCCTCTCCCTCTCCCACCTAGTCCAAAAGACTGTTCTATACATCTGTGTCTCTTTTGCTGTCTCGCATACAGGGATATCATTACCATCTTTCTAAATTCCATATATATGCGTTATTATACTGTATTGATGTTTTTCTTTCTGGCTTATTTCACTTTTTATAATAGGCTCCAGTTTCATCCACCTCATTAGAACTGATTCAAATGTATTCTTTTTAATGGCTGAGTAATACTCCATTGTGTATATGTACCACAACTTTCTTATCCATTCATCTGCTGATGGACATCTAGGTTGCTTCCATGTCCTGGCTATTATAAACAGTGCTGTGATGAACATGGGGGTACATGTGTCTCTGGGCCATGGAAACTTTACAAAGAATAAAAGAGCTTCCTGGGAAAAAAAAACCATAAAAGTCCTAGAAGAAAACATAGATAGGAAAATTTTTGGCATCTATCTTAGCAATATCTTTCTGGATATGTCTCCTGAGATAAGGGATACAAAAACCAAAATTAAATGGACTAAATCAAACTCAAAAACTTCTTCACAGTAAAGGAAATAATCAATAAAGCAACTGTCCAATGGAAGAAGATATTTGAAATCATATATCTGCTGCTGTTGCTGCTAAGTTGCTTCAGTCATGTCTGACTCTGTGTGACCCCATAGACGGCAGCCCACCAGGCTCCTCTGTCCCTGGGATTTTCCAGGCAAGAATACTGGAGTGGGTTGCCATTTCCTTCTCTGATGCATGAAAGTGAAAAGTGAAAAGTGAAGTCGCTCAGTCGTGTCCAACTCTTCACGACCTCATGGACTATAGCCTACCAGGCTCCACAGTCCATGGGATTTTCCAGGCAAGAGTACTCGAGTGGGGTGCCATTTCCTTCTCCATCATCTAATAAGGAGTTAATATCTAAAAAAACAAAGAAGTCATACAATACCAAAAAAAAAAAAAAAAGAAAAACTGGCAGAGAGCCAAACAGATATTTTCCAAAGAAGACAGATAGATGGCCAACAGGCACATGAAAAGATACTCAGCATCAATGATTATTAGTGAAATGGAAATCAAAACCATAATCACAATTTATCTCATACCTGTCAGAATGGCCAGAATGGCTATTATCAAAAAGAACACAAATAACACATGTTGGTGAAGATGTGGAGAAAAGAGAACTCTTGTAAGTTGTTGGTGGGAGTGTAAATTAGTATAGTCACTATGGTAAATGTATTGAGATACCTCAAAAAATAAAGAATTGAACTATCATATGATGTAACTATTCCACTTCTGAGTATTTGTCTGAAGAATACCAAAACGAAAAGGATACATACACCCTTGTATGAATTTCAGTATTATTTATAACAGCCAAGATATAGAAGCAACCTAAGTGCCTGATGAATGGATGGATAGATAAGATGCTGTATGCACAAACACAGATAGACAAGACAGAGAGACGTACAAACACAAATACAGGAACAATTCTCAGCTATGAAAAATAAAATTTTGCCACTTTTGACAACATATATGGACCTTCACAGTATTATGATAAATGAAATGTTAGATGGAGAAAGACAAATATTGTGTAATTTCACCCACATGTGATATATAAAAATAAAGACCAAGCCAAATACTGAGTGTAATGTGGTTACCGCAGGGATAGAAGTGCATAAGGAAAACAAAATGGGTAAAGGGAGTCAACTATATTTTGATGAATAGAAACTAAATTTTTATTATGTAGCATACTTTAGTGTATATAGAAGTAGAAATATAATATTCAACATATCAAACATATCTTTTAAGCAAATGTTACCTCAGTAAAGTAATCATTTGGCTATATTTGTGTGGGTCTATATCTAGATTCTATTCTATTCCAATCATCAGTATGCATATTCCTTTCCAGGTCCATACTGTCTTGATTATTACAGTGTACTTTTAAAAAATATTTTAATATCAGAGTGAGTCCTCCAACTGTATTTTTCTTTTTCAAGATATCCATTGTTATTCTTATACCTTTGTTTTTCTAAATAAATTTTCAAGTCAGTTTTTCTCCATCCACAAAAATCTTGAAAGGATTTTCATTAAAAATGCATTAAGTACACAGGCCAGTTTGTGGAAATTTGACATCTTGACTATATGGGCCATGTTTTCTTACATTTTGACATATCTAGTAGTTTTATTTACTGTGGTAGTAAATATTATAAATGTTACATTGTTGAATGTCCGAATTTTTTCATCCTCTCTGATTTTGTTTTCAGAAAAGAGAAATAAGTTGCAAATGAATTATTTGATGCCCAAAGCCTCTTTTTAATATTTTCCAAGGGAATTCTAAGTTAAGCTTTACTCCATGGAATAGTTCAACTGTACTACAATGGAGTGATTTCTCTGAAATTTCCAGTGAATGTCCCTAGTATCAACAATGTCTCTTTGTTCTGGCTAGTTGGAAATTTTCATCACTTATATGAACTCTAGATACTATTTAGTTTACATCTGTCTAGTGATTTTGTGTGCAGCCATATAAGGTTTTATGTTATGCGGTTGAAAGTGATAGCTATATGAATATCTAGAGCTTTTATTCTACATAGCTCTTGCTTTTCCAAAATTCTGCCTTAAAATTTCCAGCCTCTTCAGTATCTCTGAACTCTAAACTCCATCTCGTCAACTCAACAAGGCCACTGAGGATTGTTTGGATTCTCTATATCTATACTTTCATTGTGGAAATTGCCTCCAGGTTGAAAGCTGGAGCTCTTATGGGGCTCACCTTTTTAGTTTCCCTTCACTCAAGGATCCCAGTTCAATGCTAATTCATTGTCCAATGTGTGGATATACTTGGTCAAGTTTTCTAATTATTTATGGTGGGAAATTAAATGTGGTCCTTTTATTACACTATAGCCAGAACAGATGTCACATAATAGTTTGCTGCTTGCAATTGTCATTGTGTCTGAATTAATTGGGATAATTGCCAGCAATTCTCTTTCTGAATTTTCATTAGATTAACTGCAGAGGTAATGCTAGTAATATTATAATATTGATTTGACCAATGAAAATAAAATTTCCCAATTATAACTATAGGCAACTTATCCCTTTGGGCTACTCTAGCACAGTTACACCATTTTTGCTGTGTTCATATACAGTGTACAATGACACATCCTTCCATACTTTGGATATTCTCACTTAATTTGTCCAAATCTTCTCAGTTCAAATAAGACTTCCATAATTGTGTCTCAAACTTGAATATTTCCATCATCCTGAAAGTTAACTCAACAGCAGGACTCTTCCAGGGACTTCCTTGGTGGTCCAGTGGTTAAGACTTCATCTTTCAATGTAAGTGGATCAGGTTTGATCACTGGTCAGGGAGCTAAACTCCCATATTACCTGGGGCCAAAAAACAAAAAACATATGAAACAGAAGCAATATTGTAACAAATTCAATAAAAACTTTAAAAATGGTTCACATAAAAAAAAATCTTAAAAAAAGTGAGATTCTCCATGCTTAATTCATGTGGTACCATTCATATAGACTCCACTCATTATGGAGGTCTTTGGCATAAGACAAGTTGGTGTGAACATTTTAAATGTTTAAGTGTCATGAAAGACAATGAGAAATTAAAGAACTACTCTAGTTTAAAGGAGACCAGAGAGACATGAAAACTAAACCTAATCCATGATTTTAGTTTGGATACTTGGTTTAAAAAAAATTGAAATGAAGGAAAATATTGACAATATTTGAGTATAGGTCTTATATTAAAATGACAGTGAAATTACTGAAATTAAAATATTAAGTGAAATTATCTAAGTTTGAAAATTTTTACTTTTTTGTATAAAAGAATATCCTTTTTGCTTGGGGGATATACGCTGTAGTGGAGGAGTAAATACATGTGTGAGCATGTGCAGACCAATGAGATGAAATGTTAATATTTGGTGAATCTAGGAAAACATTGGTAGAAATAAACTTATCATTAAAAATTTTATATCTTAGAACTTGTTTTAAATATAAAAATGCTGAAAGAAAACCAAATAAAACCAAAACATAACACTCTTCTTACAAAAGAAAATAGATCTATATGTCAGATTTGCTCTAGTATCTGATCAGTCCTTAGAACATTTTTTATATTTTTGGATCCTCATAGTATCTACTAGCTTTATAACACAAGCATGATTAGAGTATGTTTTTTCTTGTTTTCCTATGTGTGCATCTTATTTTTCACAATTGGATAGGCTACTCTAGGATATGTTCTAGTCTCTGTCTGATTTATATATTCCCTTTGCAATAAGGAAGGTTTTGAGCACAAAGAATGTAGTGAATAATTCTTGAATTTGGTAAGTTTGCATGAATTTTGTAGCTTGACCAAATGATAACTTTGTCTTTTGCAGTCTGGGAATATCTATTATCATTTGTACTGAAGTTTTACTTCCTAAGCAATTAAGAGAGTCATTTATTCCTTCTCCTTTTTAAATGCTTATAAGATTTGGAGAAACTCAAAAGGAGTTTTGCCAGGATGAAGAAGTATTGTAGAGCACATGAAGAGGTCACTTTTTTTTTTTTAATGTATAAAGTAGGTCATTCTCTCTGTACTTTCATCCTTAGGCCCAGTTAGAACTTCAAAAGTGGAACCTTACTGAGTTGTTCTAACTGAAAGAGCATGAACAAAGCACTAAATATTAGTGAAGCTCAAAAAGTTTCAATAGAGGAACCTCTTTTATTTTTAACTGTCAAAGGACCTAGTAACATTTAACTAATGTTTTATTTTTATGGAATGTCTACCAAGAATATTGGAGGGGCATTCAGAAGGGTTTCTTTGTATTGGGCCAGTTCAGATCTGTAATCAATCTTAAAAACTCAGAGTAGCCATGTTTGTTACTAGTATAGTACATACATTTCATCATCAAAGCCATAAACATTGGATCTGTCCTGATAATTCAGACAAGTGTAGTGTAAATAGTAATGGGATAAGTTAGCCTAAACTAAGGATGTGACTTCATTTTGATTAGGTCACTATGTGTCCTGGGCTATTTGTATCCACTTATTCAAACAAGAGTAACAGTTATCCATGATTAATAGCCAGCTCTACTAGCTTCTTGGAAAAAAATTATATATATTATATATAATGTATATATTTGACAAATTGATTTGTTTATATTTAAGATATATAATATATTGTTTTGATATACATTTTGATATACATTGTAAAATAATTACCACAATCAAACTAATTAACATACCCATCACGTCTCATAGTTACCATATTTTTATGAACAGTCACCTTATCAAAAAGTAATCATCCCCTCAAAATTTATTTTAAATTGATTTGTAGCAGCAAACAAATATAAATACTGATATGGCACAAAAATTATTTATCTGTGTAGAATCTTGTTAGGAAAAGACATATTGCTTTATGAATACAGAACTTAAGCAAAGGGAGTTGTTAGGAGCTCTCACTTGCAATGAAAATATTCTCATATTTGCCTTCTGTATGAGTATTTTGCTTCAAGGGGTGAGAATTTTTCTACAGCTATGTTGCTTAAAGTATGAACCATGAATAATGTTACTTATTTTCAGAATTTAGAATGCTAGAAAGAGCTTTGGTTCCAATGTAAACAAAAAATAAAGTTGGACTAGTTACTAAATCATAAATTTTCTTGAATCTATTAGAGAATAGAGGTTGAAGAACAACCAAATAGCCTGAAATCTAAGGAAATAAAGGATCTTCCAAAGAGAGATAAGATGCAGATACTGGATAACATGTGGAAGAGCACTGGATTAAAGAGAGGCTAGGTGCCATATAAATAAATTTTAAAACCAGGTAATATGTTAAAGAGAATTCTAAGGACTGATATGGATAAAAAGGTGAAAATATAGAACCCTGGGGATCCTGGACACAAACACAGTTTGCAAACACCTGTAACCTTTATTCCATGAATGCTCATTGTGAACTAGAGTTGGTAATATGAAAAAGCCTCTATCAGTGGTGTTGGGGAAAAAAAGCAGGATTTATGAAAAATACTTGATAAATTGAAAGGAAGAGAGATAAATAGAAAATGGGAAACAAAGAACTGAAGGAAGAGATAGTAGATCATAATCCAACAATATATGTAATTATATCAAATGTAGATGGTCTGAGCATAAAAATTAAAAGGCAGAGATTGTTACTTTGCTTATAAGAAATCCACCTCAAGTATAAAGATATAATATGTTATAAAGTAAAAGAGTAGAAAAGACACACCATGTAAATAGAAAAGTTCAAATTTGATATAAATTATAGGCTGAAAATCAGCAAAATATAGAATAAGGGATCAATAAGACTGGGAGCTGACTGTGGCTCAGATCATGAACTCATTATTGTCAAATCAAGACTTAAATTGAAGAAAGTAGGGAAAACCACTAGACCATTCAGGCATGACCTAAATCAAATCCATTACGATTATACAGTGGAGGTGACAAACAGATTCAAGGGATTAGATCTGATAGACAGAGTGCCTGAAGAACTATGGATGGAGATTTGTGACATTGTACAGGAAGCAGTGATCAAGACCATGCCCAAGAAAAAGAAATGCAAAAAGGCAAAATGGCTGTCTGAGGAGGCCTTACAAATAGCTGAGAAGAGAAGAGAAGTAAAAGGCAAAGGAGAAAAGGGAAGATATACCTATTTGAATGCAGAGTTCCAAAGAATAGCAAGGAGAGATAAGAAAGCCTTCCTCAGCAATCAATGCAAAGAAATAGAGGAAAACAATAGAATGGGAAAGATGAGTAATCACTTCAAGAAAATTAGAGATACCAAGGGAATATTTTATGCAGAGATGGACACAATAAAGGACAGAAATGGTATGGACCTAACAGAAGCAGAAGATATTAAGAGGAGGTAGCAAGAAGCACAGAAGAACTGTACAAAAAAGATCTTCACAACCCAGATAATCATGAAGGTGTGATCACTCACCTAGAGCCAGACATCCTGGAATGTGAAGTCAAGTGGGCCTTAGAAAGCATCACTACAAACAAAGCTAGTGGAGGTGATGGAATTCCAGCTGAGCTATTTCAAATCCTAAAAGATGATGCTGTGAAAGTGCTGCACTCAATATGCCAGCACATTTGGAAAACTCAGCAGTGGCCACAGGACTGGAAAAGGTCAGTTTTCATTCCAATCCCAAAGAAAGGCAATGCCAAAGAATGTTCAAACAAACACACAGTTGCACTCATCTCACATGCTAGTAATGCTCAAAATTCTCCAAGCCAGGCTTCAACAGTATGTGAACAGTGAACTTCCAGATGTTCAAGCTGGATTTAGAAAAGGCAGAAGAACCAAAGACCAAATTGCCAACATCCACTGGATCATTGAAAGAGCAAGAGAGTTCCAGGAAAAACATCTACTGCTTTACTGACAATGCCAAAGCTTTTGACCGTGTGGATCACAACAAACTGTGGGAAATTCTTAAAAAGATGGAAATACCAGACCACCTGGCCTGCCTCCTGATAAATCTGTATGGAGGTCAAGAAGCAACAGTTAGAACTGGACATGGAACAACAAACTGGTTCCAAATCGGGAAAGGAATATGTCAAGGCTGTATATTGTCACCCTGCTTATTTAACTTATATGCAGAGTACATCATGGGAAATTCCAGGCTGGATGAAGCAGAAGCTGGAATCTGAAGATTGCTGGGAGAAATATAAAAAACCTCAGATATACAGATGACACCACCATTATGGCAGAAAGTGAAGGAGAACTAAAGAGCCTCTTGATGAAAGTGAAAGAGGAGAGTGAAAAAGTTGGCTTAAAGCTCAACATTCAGAAAACTAAGATTATGGCATCTGGCCACATCACTTCATGGCATATACTGGGGAAATAATGGAAACAAGAGAGAGACTTTATTTTGTGGGGCTCCAAAATCACTGCAGATGGTGATTGCAGCCATGAAATTAAAAAAAACGCTTGCTCCTTGGATAAAAGCTATGACCAACCTAGACAGCATATTAAAAAGCAGAGACATTACTTTGCCAACAAAAGTCCATCTAATCAAAGCTATGTTTTTTCCAGTAGTGACGTATGGATGTGAGAGTTGGACTATAAAGAAAGCTGAATGCCAACGAATTGATGCTTTTGAACTGTGGTGTTGGAGGAGACTCTTGACAGTCCTTTGGACTGCAAAGAGATCCAACCAGTCAACCCTAAGGGAAATCAGTCCTGAATATTCATTGGAAGGACTGATTCTGAGGCTTAAACTCCAATACTTTGGCCACCTGATGTGAAGAAATGAGTCATTGGAAAAGACCCTGTTGCTGGGAAAGATTGAAGGCAGGAGGGGAAGGAAATGACAGAGCATGAGATGGTTGGATGGCATCATTGACTCAATTTATATGAGTTTAATAAACTTTTGGTGTTGCTGATGGACAGGGAAGCCTGGCATGCTGCAGTCCATGGAGTCGCAAAGAGTTGGACATGACTGAGTGATTGAACTGAACTGAACTCTCAACCAAGTTGTTTTTTAGAGAAAAACTGACAAAGCAGCAATGGAATAGTTATTTTTTAGTGCACATGAATCATTAACCAATGTAGGTCATATTCTGGCTTATAAAACATATCTAAATAAATGTTGTTTAGTTGTGAAGTCATGTACATCTCTTTTTGACCCCACGGACTGCAGCATACCAGGCTTTCCTGTCCTTCACTATCTCCTGGAGTTTGCTCAAATTCATGTGCACTGAGTTGGTGATTCTAATGATCTCATCCTCTGTCATCCTCTTCTCCTCCTGCCTTCAATCTTTCCCACCATCAGGGTCTTTTTAGTGAATCAGATCTTTGCATCAGGTGGCCAAAATATTGGAGCTTCAGCTTCAGTCCTTCCAATGAATATTCAGGGTTGTTTTCCTTTAGAATTGAGTGGTTTCATCTCCTTGCTGTCTAAAGGGCTTTCAGGAGTCTTCTCTGCACCACAATTTGAAAGCATCAATTCTTCTTCACTCAGCCTTCGTTATGGTCCAACTCTCACAACCGTACATGACTACTGGAAAAACCATATTTTTGACTATAGGGACCTTTGTCAGCAAAGTGATGTCCCAGCTTTTTGATATACAGTCTAGGTTTGTCATAGCTTTCCTTCCAAGGAGCAATTGTCTTTTAATTTCATGGCCGCCCTCACCATCCATAGTGATTTTGGGGCCCAGCAAAGTAAAACCTGTAACTGCTTCTACTTTTTCTCCATCTATTTGCCATGAAGTTATGGGACTGAATATCATGATCTTAGTTTTTTGAATATTGAGTTTTAAACCGGAGCCTTTACTCTCCTCTTTCACTTTCATCAAGAGTCTCTTTAGTTCCTCTTCACTCTCTTCCATTAGAGTAGTATCATTTGCATATCTGAGGTTCTTGATGTTCTCCCTGCAATCTTGATCCCAGCTTGTGATTCATCCAACCTGGCATTTTGAATAATGTACTCTTCCTGTAAGTTAAAAAGCAGGGTGACAATGTATAGCTTTGATGCATTCCTTTCCCAATTTTGAACCAGTCCATTTTTTCCATTTAAGGTTTGAGCTATTGCTTCTTGATCCACATACAGGTTTCTCAGGAGACAGGTAAGGTGTTCTGATATTTCCATCTCTTTAAGAATTTTCCAAAGTTTGTTGTGACCCACACAGTCAAGGCATTAGTGCAGTCAATGAAGCAGAAGTAGATGTTTTTCTGGAATTCCCTTGCTTTTTCTATGATCCTACGAATGTTGGCAATTTGATCTCTGGTTCCCCTGGCAAATAAATCCAGCTTGTATATCTGAAAGTTCTTGATTCATATACTGCTGAAGCTTAGCTTGAAAGATTTTGAGAATAAACTTACTAGAATGTGAAATGAGCACAATTTTCCAGTAGTGTGAACATTCTTGACGCTGGCCTCCGTTGGGATTGGAATGAAAACTGACCTTTTCCAGTCTTGTGGCCACTGCTGAGTTTTCCAAATTTGCTGACATATTGAGAGCAGCACTTTAACAGCATTATCTTTCAGGATTTCAAATAGCTCAGTTTGAATTCTGTCACCTCCAGTAGCTTTGTTTGTAGTAATGCTTCCTGAGGCCCACTTGACTTCACACTCTTGGATGTCTGGCTCTAGGTTTGTGACCACTCCATCACGATTATCCAGGTCACTAAGACTTTTTTGTACAGTTTTTCTATGTATTCTTACCACTTCTATTAATCTATGCCTCTATTAGCTCCTTACCATTTCTGTCCTTTATCGTGCCCATCCTTGCATGAAATGTTCCCTTGATATCTCCAATTTTCTTCAAGATACAT
The DNA here is from genome assembly GCF_014754425.2 of Oryx dammah. Lineage (NCBI taxonomy): Eukaryota > Metazoa > Chordata > Mammalia > Artiodactyla > Bovidae > Oryx > Oryx dammah. The sequence continues at coordinate 27,415,913 of NW_024070207.1, forward strand.
TTAAAAATAAAGAAAAATGTAACTGGAGGAATCAACCTGCCTGACTTCAGGCTATATTACAAAGCTACAGTCATTAAGACAGTATGGTACCGGCACAAAAACAGAAATATAGATCAATAGAACAAAATAGAAAGCCCAGAGATAAATCCACACACCTATGGACACCTTATCTTTGACAAAGGAGGCAAGAATATACAGTGGAGAAAAGACACTCTCTTTAACAAGTGGTGCTGGAAAGACTGGTCAACAACTTGTAAAATAATGAAATTAGAACATTTTCTAACACCATACACAAAAATAAAGTCAAAATGGATTAAAGATCTAAACGTAAGACCAGAAACTATAAAACTCCTAGAGGAAAACATAGGCAAAACACTCTCCAACATAAATCACAACAGGATCCTCTATGACCCAAACCCAGGGTGATGGAAATAAAAGCAAAAATAAACAAATGTGACCTGATTAAAATTAAAAGCTTCTGCACAACAAAGGAAACTATAATCAAGGTGAAAAGACAGCCTTCAGAATGGGAGAAAATAATAGCAAATGAAGCAACTGACAAAGAACTAATCCCAAAAATATACAAGCAACTCTTGCAGCTCAATTCCAGAAAATTAAAAGACCCAATCAAAAAATGGGACAAAGAACTACACAGACATTTCTTCAATGAAGATATACAGATAGCTAACAAACACATGAAAAGATGCTCAGCATCACTCATTGTCAGAGAAATACAAATCAAAACCACAATAAGGTACCATCTCACGCTGGTCAGAATGGCTGCTATCCAAAAGTCTACAAGCAATAAATGCTGGAGAAGGTGTGGACAAAAGGGTTGTGGGAATGCAACCTAGTACAGCCACTCTAGAGAACAGTGTGGAGATTCCTTAAAAAACTGGAAACAGAACTGCCATATGACTCAGCAATCCCATTGCTGGGCATACACACTGAGGAAACCAGAATTGAAAGAGACTCATGTACCCCTATGTTCATCACAACACTGTTTATAATAGCCAGGACATGGAAGCAACCTAGATGTCCATCAGCAGACGAATGGATAAGAAAGCTGTGGTACATATACACAATGGAGTATTACTCAGCTATTAAGAAGAATACATTTGAATCAGTTCTAATGAGGTGGATGAAACTGGAGCCTATTACACAGAGTGAAGTAAGCCAGAAAGAAAAACACCAATATAGTATACTAACACATATATATGGGATTTAGAAAGATGGTACAGTCCATCCTAAAGGAGATCAGTCCTGGGTGCTCATTGGAAGGAATGATGCTAAAGCTGAAACTCCAATACTTTGGCCAGCTCATGTGAAGAGTTGACTCATTGGAAAAGACTCTGATGCGGGGAGGGATTGGGGGCAGGAGGAAAAGGGGACGATAGAGGATGAGATGGCTGGATGGCATCACCAACTCAATGGACATGAGTTTGAGTGAACTCTGGTAGTTGGTGATGGACAGGGAGGCCTGGCATGCTGTGATTCATGGGGTCACAAGGAGTTGGACACGACTGAGCGACTGAACTGAACTGAATGATAACCCTACATGCAAGACAGCAAAAGAGACACAGATGTATAGAACAGTCTTTTGGAATCTATGGGAGAAGGCAAGTGTGGTATGATTTGAGAGAATAACATTGAAACATGTATATCATCATATTTGAAACAGATTGCCAGTCCAGGTTCGGTGCATGAGACAGGGTGATCAGGGCTGGTGCACTGGGATTACCTAGAGGGATAGGATGGGTAGGGAGGTGGAAGTCGTGCTCAGGATGGGGAACACATGTACACCCATGGCTGAGTCCTGTCAATGTTTGACAAAACCGCTACAATATTGTAAAGTAATTAGCCTCCGATTAAAATAAATAAATTTAAAAAATAAAAATAAATGTTCAGTTCAGTACAGTTCAGTTGCTCAGTCATGTCCGACTCTTTGTGACCCCATGAATTGCAGCATGCCAGGCCTCCCTATCCATCACCAACTCCAGGAGTTCATTCAAACTCACGTCAACTGAGTCAGTGATGCCATCTAGCCATGTCATCCTCTGTCATCCCCATCTCCTCTTGCCCCCGATCCCTCCCAGCATCAGTGTCTTTGCCAATGAGTCAACCTTTCACATGAGGTGGCCAAAGTAACGGAGTTTCAGCTTTAGCATCATTCCTTCCGAAGAACACCCAAGAGTGATCTTTAGACAACTGGTTGGATCTCCTTGAAGTCCAAGGGACTCTCAAGAGTCTTCTCTAACACCACAGTTCAAAACCATCCATTCTTCCGCGCTCAGCTTTCTTCACAGTCCAACTCTCACATCCATACATGACCACTTGAAAAACCATAGCCTTGACTAGACGGACCTTTGTTGGCAAAGTAATGTCTCTGCTTTTGAATATGCTATCTAGGTTGGTCATAGCCTTCCTTCCAAGGAGTAAGCATCTTTTAATTTCATGGCTGCAATCACCATCTGCAGTGATTTTGGAGCCCCCCAAAATAAAGTCTGACACTGTTTCCACTGTTTCCCCATCTATTTCCCATGAAGTGATGGGACCGGATGCCATGATCTTCGTTTTCTGAATGTTGAGGTTTAAGCCAACTTTTTAACTCTCCTCTTTCACTTTCATCAAGAGGCTTTTTAGTTCCTCTTCACTTTCTGCCATAAGTGTGGTGTCATCTGCATATCTGAGGTTATTGATATTTCTCCCAGCAATCTTGATTCCAGCTTGTGCTTCTTCCAGCCCAGCGTTTCTCATGATGTATTCTGCATAGAAGTTAAATAAGCAGGGTGACAATATACAGCCTTGACATACTCCTTTTCCTATTTGGAACCAGTCTGTTGTTCCATGTCCAGTTCTAACTCTTGCTTCCTGACCTGCATATAGGTTTCTCAAGAGGCAGTTCAGGTGGTCTGTGAAGAAATAAATGTAGATAATTTCAAATCACACAAAGTATATTGTTGGAGTCCAAAGCAATTCTGCTTCTGTTAAAGCAGAAACACATTAACATGCAGAAACAAGTGGAAAGACATTCAAAACAGGCATACTGACAGGTAGTTTATTTGGGGGGGGGAATAGGAACAAATACAGATGACCCTAAACATAGAACAGTGCTGACGATTACAACTCTTTGGCGACATAGCAAATTAAATCACAAAGAACCTGGCAGACAATTCAAATAGCTAAAATTCACCAACAAATCCTGGTCAGTTGAATCTCCAGAGGATGAATAGTGACTAAAGCTTTCATACTCTGTTGGTGATAATAACAAATAGTACAATAACTGTGAAAAATAGTGAGGCTATTTATTATATTTTATTATTGAAGTATTGTTGATTTATTATATTACAATTTTCAAGTGTACAACTTAGTGTAAAACTTTTTGTAGATTTTGCTTCATTTAATGAAAATTTCCTAACAGTCTAATGGTTAGGACTTGACTTTCTCACTGCTATGGCTAAGGATTCGATCCTTGGTCAGGGAACTAAGATCCTGCAAGATGCATGGTGTGACCAAAAAATATATAAATTATTGGCTATGTTCTCTTTTTTGTACAATTTATCCTTGTAAATTATTTATTTTATATATAGTAGTTTTTGCCTCTACCTTCTTGCCCTTCCAGTTTGTATTCACTAGTTTGTAACCACTCCATTTGTAACCACTAGTATGTTCTCTACATCTGTAAGTTTCTTTCTATTTTGTTACAATCATTTGTTTTACTTTTTCAGTATCACTTAAAAGTGATAGCATAGAATATTTGTCTTTGTCTGATGTATTACACTATGCACATTACCCTCCAAGATCATCCATGTTGTTCCAAGTTGCAAATTTTCATTCTTTTTTATGACTGAGTAGTATTCCAATAAATTTACCACATATTCTTTATCTACTCATCTGTGGATGTATACTAGGTTGCTTCCATACCTTAGCTTTTATAAATAATGTTACTATAAACATTGCAGTGGGCAACTTTAAGAATTCATGTTTATATATATATATATAGCTATGTATCCAGGAATGGAATTGCTGGATCATATAGCAACTCTTTCTTTACAGTCCAACTCTCACATCCATACATGAATATTGGAAAAACCATAGCCTTGACTAGACGGACCTTTGTTGGCAAAGTCATGTCTTTGCTTTTGAATATGCTATCTAGGTTGGTCATAACTTTCCTTCCAAGGAGTAAGTGTCTTTTAATTCCATGGCTACAATCACCATCTGCAGTGATTTTGGAGCCCCCCAAAATAAAGTCTGACACTGTTTCCACTGTTTCCCCATCTATTTCCCATGAAGTGATGGGACCAGATGCCATGATCTTAGTTTTCTGAGTGTTGAGCTTTAAGCCAACTTTTTCACTCTCTTCTCTCACTTTTATCAAGAGGCTCTTTAGTTCCTCTTCACTTTCTGCCATAAGGGTGATGTTATCTGCACATCTGAGGTTATTGATATTTCTCCCAGCAATCTTGATTCCAGCTTGTGCTTCTTCCAGCCCAGCGTTTCTCATGATGTACTCTGCATATAAGTTAAATAAGCAGTGTGACAATATATGTCAAGGAGCTTTGACGTACTCCTTTTCCTATTTGGAACCAGTCTGTTGTTCCACATCCAGTTCTAACTGTTTTTTTCCTGACCTGCATACAGGCCTCTCTTAAAAAAGATCAGTCCTAGGTGTTCATTGGAGTGACTGATGTTGAAGCTGAAATTCCAATAGTTTGGCCACCTGATCAGAAGAGCCAACCCATTTGAAGAGACCCTGATGCTGAGAAAGATTGAGGGTAGGAGGAGAAGGGCATGACAGAGGATGAGATGGTTGGATGGCATCACTGACTCAATGGACATGAGTTTGGGTAAACTCCGGGAGTTGGTGATGGACAGGGAGGCCTGGCATGCTGCAGTTCATGGGATCACACCGATTCAGACATGACTGAATGACTGAACTGAACTGAACTGAATAGCAGCTCTAATTTAGGGTTTTTTTTATTTTGGTCTTCATTTTACTTATTTCCTCTCTGATCTTTATTGTTTCTTTCCTTTTGCAAACTTTGGGCTTCATTTCTTTTTCTTTTCCTAATTTCTCAGTATGTAGGTTAGGTTGAATATTGGTATTTTTTTTTAAATTTCTTGAGGAGGACCCACATCACTATAAACTTCCCTCATAGAAGTGTTTTAGGTGAACCCCATAGATTTAAAAAAATTATATTTCCATTTTCATTTGTTTCAAGGTGTTTTCTGATTTTCTGTTTGATTAGTTAAGTGACTCATAGGCTTTTTAAAAAAAATAAATTTATTTATTTTAATTGGAGGTTAATTACTTTACAATATTGTATTGGTTTTGCCACACATCATGAATCTGCCACAGGTATACACGTGTTCCCCATCCTGAACCCCCCTCCCTTTTCCCTCCTGTACCATCCCTCTGGGTCGTCTCAGTGCACCAGCCCCAAGCATGCAGTATCATGCATCGAACCTGGACTGGCTATTCGTTTCATATATGATATTATGCATGTTTCATAGGCTTTTTATTAGCATTTTGTTTAGTCTCCATGTGTTTTTGTTTTTCCCTTTGGTTTTCCTTTAAGTGATTTCCAGTTTCATATCAATCTGGTTAGAATAAGTATTGAAATAATTTCTATCTTCTTAAATTTATTAAGGCATGATTTGTTATCTAGCATGCAATCTATCCTAGAAAATGTTCATGTGAGCTTATAAAGAATGTTTATTCTTTTATTTTTCTATTGAATGTCATGTAGATATCTTTTAAGTCAACTGATCTAATGTATCCTTTAAGTCCAGTGTTTCCCTTTAATTTACTCTCTTGATGACCTTTCTATCGATGTAAATGGGATGTTAGAATCCCCTACTAGTATTTTATTATTATCAATTTTTCCCTTTCTACAAGGTAATATATGCTTTTTATATATAAATATTCCTATTAATATAGGAGTACCATGTTCATTTATTTTTATTGTAATTCATTTATATCCTTATTACTTATGCTTCGAACACTATCTAATAAATGTTTTAGTTTTGTTTTATTTGTTGTTTTGCAGGAGCTTTCTGTTGTTTGATCACTTGAAATTAATTGCTCTTTTCAATGCAGGAGATTTGGGTTCAATCCCTGGGTTAGGAAGATTCCTTGAAGAAGGAAATGGCAACCCTTGCCTGGAAAATCCTTACCTGGAAAACCCCACAGATGGAGGATCCTGGTAGGCTACAGTTCATGGGGTCACAAAGAATCAGACACGACTGAGAGACTTCATTTTCACTTTCTTTCTTTTTTTGTTTTGCTTAACTTTCTCTGTCTCTTTCTAATTAGGTGAAACAGTTACCTCTTCAAGTGTTGAGGGGGTGTCCTGTGTGACAACATCCCTATACAGCCTGTGTGTGCTCAGTGTCTTTGCTGAGGATGGTAGATCTAATGTGATCATGACTCATGTCTTCCACCAGTTTGTGTTGATACTTATCACCTGGGTAGAAGATGGCTCTGTAGATGGAGAAGCTAGATCACAGCTGTGTGAGAGCCATAGCTTCTCTTCTATTCGGTGGCCAACACCACCCTGATATGGGTAGGGCTAGTCCCAAGAATGGAGAAGGCGATAGCACCCCACTCTAGTACTCTTGCCTAGAGAATCCCATGGATGCAGGAGCCTGGTGGGCTGCAGTCCATGGGGTCGCTAAGGGTCAGACATGACTGAGCGACTTCACTTTCACTTTTCACTTTCATGCATTGGAGAAGGAAATGGCAACTCATTCCAGTGTTCTTGTCTGGAGAATCCCAGGGACAGGGGAGCCTGGTGGGCTACCATCTATGGGGTTGCACAGAGTTGGAGATGACTAAAGCAGCTTAGCAGCAGCAGCAGCAGTCCCAAGAAACTGGAGTAGAAACCAGTTTTGGGTCCCAGCTGGATATGTTCCCTCTAAATGTGTGCTCTCTTCCCTCTCAGCTCTTGAATTTTTGGCCCAGAAGAGAGCAGTGGTGGATTAAGAAGGCCTAAAGCATGCACTGGATGTGGTTTAAGGAGCAGTGTGTGGCAGTCCTAGCTCCAGTCAGAGGCCTGAAACACTGCTGGTGTGCTTCCTCCACAGATGCCAACAATGGCACATCCTAACCTCATTCAGATACATTTGTGACTTAAAACCAGTTCAGCTCCTCACAACCAGGCACTCCTCTCAGTTACTGTGGCCCTCACCCCAGTGTGGAAGGGTACCACCATGGAGCAAGAACTGCACATCAAAGGAAAGGGAAAAAAAATCAACAGAGTGAAAAGGCAGCCTATGGAGTGGAGAAAATATTTGCCAAACAGATACCTGATAAGGAGCTAATACCCAAAATATTGGAGAAGGCCATGGTAACCCACTCCAGTACTCTTGCCTGGAAAATCCCGGGGACAGAGGAGCCTGGTAGGCTGTAGTCCATGGAGTCGTGAAGAGTCGGACACGACTGAGTGACTTCAATACCTAAAAACACTCAATAGCATGAAAACCTATACCTGAATTAAAAAAAAAAAACAGGCAAAAGACTTGATTAGTAGTTTTTTCAAAGAAGACTTGCAAATGGCCAGCAGATATATGGAAAGAAATTAGCAAAACTAAGTAATCATCAGAGAAATGCAAATCGAAAATTCAGTGAGATATCACTTCACAACTTTTATAATGACTTTTATCAAAAAGATGAAATATAAGTAGCGGGGCCAATGATGTGACAAAAAGGAAACGCTGGTGCACTGTTGATGTTATTGTAAACTTGTAAAACAATTATGGGAAAGGGTATGTAGATTGCTCAAAACATTGTGATACTGTATGATCCAGCATTCCAACTTTAAGTATATATGCAAAGGAAATGAAATCAGTATCTCCAAGAGATATCTGCATACCTATGTTTATTGCAGCATTATTCACAATAATTAAAAGATGGGAACAATTAAAATATCCATTTACAGATCAATGGATTAGATAAACTCATGACCATTGAGTCGGTGATGCCATCCAACTACTTCATTCTCTGTCATCCCCTTCTCCTCCTGCCTTCAATCTTTCCTAGCATCAGGGTCTTTTTAAATGAGTTAGCTCTTTGCATCAGGTGGCCAAAGTATTGGAGTTTCAGCTTTAACATCAGTCCTTCCAATGAGCATTCAGGACTGATTTCCTTTAGGATGGACTGGTTGGATCTCCTTGCAGTCCAAGGGACTCTCAAGAGTCTTCTCCAACACCACAGTTCAAAAGCAGAAGTTCTTTGGCACAGGAGTTTCTTTATAGTCCAACTCTCAAATCCATACATGACTATTGGAAAAACCATAGCCTTGGCTAGATGGACTTTGTTGGCAAAGTAATGTCTCTGCTTTTTAATATGCTATCTAGGCTGGTCATAACTTTTCTTCCAAGGAGTAAGCGTCTTTTTATTTCATGGGTGCAGTCACCATCTACAGTGATTTTGGAGCCCCCCAAAATAAAGTCTGCCACTGTTTCCACTGTTTCCCCATCTATTTGCCATGAAGTGATGGGACCAGATGCCATGATCTTAGTTTCTGAATGTTGAGCTTTAAACCAACTTTTTCACTCTCCTCTTTCACTTTCATCAAGAGGCTCTTTAGTTCTTCACTTTCTGCCATAAAGGTGGTATCATCTGCATATCTGTGGTTATTGATATTTCTCCCAGCAATCTTGATTCCAGCTTGTACTTCTTTCAGCCCAGCATTTCTCATGATGTAGTCTGCATATAAGTTAAATAAGCAGGGTGACAATATACAGCCTTGACATACTCCTTTTCGCATTTGGAACCAGTCTGTTGTTCCATGTTCAGTTCTGTTACTTCCTGACCTGCATACAGATTTCTCAAGAGGCAGGTTAGGTGGTCTGGTATTCCCAACTCTTTCGGAATTTTCCACAGTTTATTGTGATCCACACAGTCAAAGGCTTTAGCATAGTCAATAAAGCAGAAATAGATGTTTTTCTGGAACTCTCTAGGTTTTTTGATAATCAAGCAAATGTTGGCAATGTGATCTCTTGTTCCTCTGCCTTTTCTAAAACCAGCTTGAATATCTGGAAGTTCACGGTTCACATATTCTCCAAACCTGGCTTGGAGAATTTTGAGCATTACTTTACTAATGTGTGAGATGAGTGCAATTGTGTGGTAGTTTGAACATTAGATAAAGACTATCATATCTATGCCTTATGTATTTTTTTATAATGGAATATTACTCAGCCTAAAATGAGGAAATCCTGCCAGTTAGACAACATGGATGCACCTTGGGGATATTATAATAAGTGAAAAAGCCAAACATAGTTACTGTATAATCTCACTTATATTTGCAATCTAAAATAGACTCATAGAAGCAGAGAGTAGATTAGTAGTTTTTATTTTTATTTTTTTTATTTTATTTTATTTTATTTTTTTTTTTAATTTATTTATTTATTTTTAATTTTTACTTTACAATTCTGTATTGGTTTTGGCATAAGATTAGTAGTTTTTAGCTGTTGGGCAGAATGAGAAATATGTAGGTATTGGTCAAGGGGTACAAAGTTTCAGAATGAATAAGTTCTAGAGATCTAATGTATAGCATAGAGACTCAAATTAAGAACACTCTAATATACCTTGGGGGTTTCCCAAGTGGCTCAGTGGTGAAGAATCTACCTGCCAATGCAAGAGACACAGGAGATGCGGGTTGGATCCGTGGGTTGGGAAGATCCCCTGGAGTAGGAAATAGCAACCTACTGCAGTATCCTTGACGCATAAATCCCATGGACAGAGGAACTTATTGGGCTACAGGCCATCAGGTCACAAGAGTTGGACATGACTTAGTGATTAAACAACAACAAATGTACCTTTGATATTAACAAAAGGGTAACTATTACCTATCCTCACCCAAAAGTAAAAGAGAAAAAAAGACTATGGTATCTATATAAGGAGATATATATTTAATTTATTTAATTTTAGTAGTGAATTTGTAATGAACATGAAGTGTAGATATCTCTTGGAGATCCTTATTTCATTTCCTTTCAATATATACCCATAGGTAGAACTGGTGAATCATATGGTAGGTGGATCATATGGTAGGAAATTTACTTGATATCTTTCTTTTTTCTTAATACAGGTATTTTATTGCTATGATCCTTCCTCTGTATACTGCTTTTGCTATATCCTATAAATTTTGTTATGTTTCCATTTTTGCTTCAGGATAATTTTTGCTTTTCCTTTTGATTGCATATTTGACACATTTGTTTCAGGACTGTTTTTTAATTTCCAAATGTCTTTGGATTTTTCAGTATTCCTTATGTTAGTGATTTCTAGTTTCATACCATTGTGTTTGGAAAAGTTATATGGTATGATTTAAATGTTTTAAAATTTGCAGACATTTGTTTCATGACCTATGTATTGATCCATCCTGAAGAATGTCCCATATGTACCTAAGAATAATGTATACTATGAGGCTCTTGGGTGGAATGCGCCATATATATCTGTAGGTTTATTTGGTGTAAAGTATAATTTAAATCTAATGTTTCCTGATTTTCTTTCTTGATGATCTATCCATTTTTAAAAGTGGGCTATTGAAGTCCAGTACTAGTATCATATTGTATGTTTCTCACTTCAGACATGTTAATATTTGCTTAATACATTTACATGCTCCAGGGCTGGGTGCATATAATAAACTTGTTATATCCTCTTGAGGAATTGATCCTTTTGTCATTATACAGATGACCCTTGAGTAATGTAGGTTTTAATTGAATTCTTCCATTCACATGTGGATATTTTTCAGTAGTAAATACTGGATACTATACAATCTGCAGTTAGTTGAATCCCTGGGTGTAGAAGAACCATAGATATGGAGGGAGGACAGTAGGTTTTGTGTAGTCTAACTCCCAGATTGTTTGACAGTCAACTCTATAATGACCTTCTTTGTTTCTTGTTACCATTTTTGATTTAATGTCTATTGTGCCTGATGTAAGTGTGGGTACCTCTGCCCTCTTTTGGTTTTCATTTGTTTACAACATCTTTTCTCTATGTCCTGCTGTGTCCTATAGGCAGCAGCTTATAAAGTATAAGGTAGTTAGGTTTTGTTTTTTTATCCATTCAGATACTCAGTGAGTTTTGATCGATAACTTATCCAATAAATTTAAGGTAATTATTGATAGGCAAGGACTTACTATTGCCATCTTTATTTTATTTATTTTATTTTCTTTTTGTTTACCTTTGTTTTTAATTTTTATTTTTTTAATTTTTTTTTATTTTACTTTACAATTCTGTATTGGTTTTGCCATACATTGACATGAATCCACCATGGGTGTACATGCGTTCCCAAACATGAACCCTCCTCCCACCCCCCTCCCCACAACATCTCTCTGGGTCATCCCTGTGTGCCATCTTTAATAATAATAATAATATAATTATTATTAATAAATATTATTACTACTACTAATAATTATTATATTACATTATATATAATAATTATATAATTAATAATAATAATTCTTTAGTGAATGTTTTATAATTCCTTTTTCCTTTCTTCATCTCTTATTGTCTTCCTTTATGAACTGATGATTTTACATTGTGGTATATCCTTTGATACTCTGCTTTTTATTTTGTATATTCTACTATAGGTGTTTGTTTTGAGGTTACCCTGTGACTTATGTGAAATATCTTATGCTGCTGCTGCTAAGTTGCTTCAGTCGTGTCCGACTCTGTGTGACCCCATAGATGGCAGCACACTAGGCTCCTCTGTCCATGGGATTCTCCAGGCAAGAGTACTGGAGTGGGCTGCCATTGCCTTCTCCAATGCATGAAAGTGAAAAGTGAAAGTGAAGTCGCTCAGTCGTGCTTGACTCTTAGCAACCCCATGGACTGCAGCCTATCAGGCTCCTCTGTTCATGGGATTTTCCAGGCAAGAGTACTGGAGTGGGTATATGATGTTTATATAACATTTATTCATGTATTTGTTATATAATATTTTGTTTTATATTCATATAAGTTTGTTAATATTTTCTACACCTTCATGGAACTTCTCATTTTGTTCTTGTAGTATTTTCTTGATATCATTAAATTGTTCATCTGCATTCTTTTGTATCTCTCTAAGGATCTCTAGAACAATTATTTTGAATTCGTTTATTTGGGGTCAGTAACTAGAAGTTTATTGTATTCTTTTGCTGCATTCATATTTTCCTGGTTCTTTATGATCTCTGTAGCCTTGTGTAGGTGACTGAGCATTTTAAAGAAGCCACCAACTCTTCCAGACATTATGAAGTGACTTTAGGAAGGAGAAACCTTCATGTATAAATGGGGACATGCTTGACCGTGTGTCTAGTGATGTAGGGCACTGAATATAGATGATGTTTTTGACTCCAGGTCCAGGGAGCATGGATACTTGTTGGTTTATGCCACTGTGTTCCACACCATCTATAGCTATGTGGTCCTGGCAAGCACTGCAAAGGGTTCACAGAGACTCAAACAGCAGCATAGTTCTTCAGCAGTGACTTCAGGTCCAGTTGCTAGGGCCTAAGGCAGGCAATTGAGTGGTGTGCCCATGCTTGATGGTGGGGGCCAGCTGCTGGTGCCTGCATAGAGTCAGTGACAGTTGCAAACACAGATGCAGTGGTGGGATCTCAGGAAAGCAACAAGGGTCAGGGCCAAGTGCAGATACTGGCAGATATAGAGGCTTGAATATTCACCATGCAGTACCAGTTGTTTTTCTGATTCTCACTATGGGCACATGGTAGAAGATACCAGTGTTGGAAGTCAGATTCGGGGAATACAGGTGCCCAGTTGGAAAGGCTAGCAGTAGGTGAACCCAGTGGTGTAGGCCGGAGACAGGGTATAGGGCTGGATTTGGGCTCACATATGGTTGTTTGCATGCTCTTCTGTGACTGCATGGTCTCTTCATGGGCACACAAATGGCAGTGGAAACTGGTAATAGGGAGTCAGAGCAGAAATGTACAGGGGCATAGATGGAGGGGCTAGCAACAGATGAGTTCAGTGGTGCAAGTCAGTGACAGAAGACAGGTTCAGATCCAGGCCCACAGTTAGCTGTGGGAGGCCTGGCCCTCAGTGCCCTCCTGTGGCTGTGGGGTATACTTACTGGTGCTCACACAGCACTGGAAGCCTGTGATGGGGGTTGGGCTTGCTGCATGCAGGGGGACTTCGTGGGAGTAGTTGAAGATGAGCCAGTGATGCAGGCCAGTGACTGGGAATGTGGCCGAATCTGGGCCCACAAGCTGCCTGGGTGCCTTGGCTATGGACACCCGCTTTTGGAGCTGTCAGGTCTTTCCAGGAGTGTGCACATGGCAGTAGAGGCCGGTGACCAGTGTCAGGCCTGCAGCATGGACATGCCCAGGGGTGAAGCTGCCTCCAGGTGTGTGCATGATGGTGGCAGTCGGCTGTGGAGTTCTAGGCTGACACACTGAGGTCACACAGCCTGAGATGCCTGGGCTGTTGGAGTAGTGCAGAGGTAGGGAGCAGTGAGGGACTCAAGCAGCTGGTATCAGCAAACATGAAAACATGTGGAGCCAAACCTAGTGAAATCTGCAGGAGGTCTGTGGTGGCTGTGTGGACTACTGGTGAAAACTGCTGAAATTGTCTCCAGGGCAGGTCACTGGTTACCATGTTTGCTCCCACTGCGTAGCTATCATAGCCCCTGTTCTTCTTCCTTGTTGCTAAATGTCTCTAACATCTCAGCTTTGTCATCTCTGGGTGGAATGAACCAAAGCAGGTCCTTCTTATGCTGCCCTGTGAGCCTGGGGAAGCTGGTCTCTTAGCCCGTTCTTCTTTTATGATGAGAGAAACTCTATCTTGCTGAGGAAGTCCCCCTTAGAGCTGATCAATGCTGGTTTTGGAGATGGAATGATTCAGGCAACATGAAGCTGTTTCCTGTATCCATTTTGTGAGGCTATTCTCAGATTTTTGGTTGTTCTTTGTTGCTCAAAGTCCTTATGTGGACTCCAGAGCTCTCTTAGAACTATTTTTGTTCTTGGATAACTATCTAACTGTTGGTCTTCATGGGAGGACAGAGTCTGGGGTCTCTGACTCTGCCCTTTTATTGATGTCACTCTTTTCTCAGGTTACTGAAAGGATTCCTTGTTGAGTTCTTTGAAGAGTCTTTGTTCAGCAAAATTTCTTATCAACAGAGCAGTGACAAGAGGAAAATTAACTTGGATCTAGCCCAGCTATGAAATCAACAAATTGCTGTGTCTATTTATATGAGACACGAACAATTAGAGAAGTGACTACAGCACCACAAATGGTCATGTCAAGTCTTCTTCTAGGCTAGGGACCTTCACTTCCTATCAGTGTCATGAAGTTGTTTTCTCTTTCCTCTTCAGCAGAACATTTTTCAATGAAAGTGGTTAAGGGATGAGATATGTCTGTATCTGTTAGGAAATCTGAGGGAGAGCATGCTGAAGTATTTTGAAAATAATGTATATTCACCTAAGGAACAGATGCCTCATTTCTGTTGGGTCTAATAGGGGGTCTCTATTGTACCCTTAGGACAACCTTCTCCTATGGTTCATTGAAAGAATTTGACAACCTGACAGCTGTGTTTCTGGTTCCCCAAGTCTTCCTTTCTCTGCCCATCAGATCAGTTTTTCAGGCAAGTAAGCATTCCACATTAAATTGTGAGCTCCATTCTGAGCAAACACTGTATTGATTAATCTTGGTTTTTTTTCCTCCACAAACCCAGTATAGTATCTGACTCAGAACAGTTCCTCCATAAATAATATTTAAGGAAAATCAATCCCATCTAAGTTTCATGTTATTACTTGAGGATTCTGTGGTCCTTAGGAGAAGAGAACTATTGATAAGTTAATCAGGTGAAAGGGTATGTAAACTAGCTGACATGTTACCTCTTAATCTACCTACAGTATACAAATGTCCAAAAAAGGCCCTCACCAAGTGAATATGATTGTTGGAAATATACTAGCATATGAGGGCAAATAAAGTGAATTTTCCATGAAAACTGAATCAACTTGCAAACTTTAGATGTACAGACAGATTTGTATGTTGGCTGCCTATAAAGCCTAGTCTAGTCTACATGAAAGAATAATCTGTGAAGCTTTAAAATATACACAGTGACTCATAAACAGTTGAAAACTTCATAGATTCATTTCTTAGGTACTAGATTATATATTAACATGTAGTATTTTCCAAGTTAGAGAGCTATACTGACATTTGGCTCCTTCTCATGTGGCTCAGTAGTAAAGAATTCACCTGCAATGCAGGAGATGCAGGTTTGATCTGCCAAGAAGATCCCCTGGAGAAGGAGATGGCTACCCACTCCAGTATTCTTGCCTGCGAAATTCCATGGACAGAGGAGCCTGGAGGGCTACAGTCCATATGGTCACAGTCATACACAAGTGAGCAAGTTAGAACACACGCATATAAATCATAACAGTATTTACTGCTGCTCCAAAGAAGTTGGGTAAAACGTGTGCCCCTGTAAAGTAATTAGCACCAAGTGGGCCAGTGTGTCAAAGCATCCATCAGTCACTTTGGTGCTATCTTCAGCAAACCCCCAGAAAACCTAGGGGCTAACTAGGCATCTCTTCACCGTTGGTTTGGCACATTTTCTATAAACTGCTAAAGATGAAATTATGCCCCTTACACCTGATGAAGACCCTGATGGAGGGTTGCTGCTGCTGCTGCTAAGTCGCTTCAGTCATGTACAACTCTGTGCAGCCCCATAGATGGCAGCCCACCAAGCTCTGCCGTCTCTGGGATTCTCCAGGCAAGAACACTGGAGTAGGTTGCCATTTCCTTCTCCAAATGTACGAAAATGAAAAGTGAAAGTGAAGTCGCTCAATCATGTCCGATTCTTCATAACCCCATGGACTGCAGCCCACCAGGCTCCTCCGTCCATGGGATTTTCCAGGCAAGAGTACTGGAGTAGGTTGCCATTGCCTTCTCCGCTGATGGAGGGATAACAGGCAAAATGATACCTTCTGCAGTTTCAGTCATATAGAAAGGAATTTTGCATGTTACCTCCTATTCACTGAAGAGGTTACATTTTATTGAAATGGAAAAGTGAACCACTATAATTTCCCACTTATGAGACAATGGAAACCAATGTGACACATGTAGAAATGCTGTCAAAAGTTAACATAATTTGTTCTATTTCTTGTGCATGGGACTTTAGTCTTTTATTTATTTATATTTGTATGGACTTTGACAGTAATCCCATATCAAACGGAGGGTGATTTTTCTCCTGAAACTTCACTTCCAGAAGTATGAGTCTCTGTTATTTTCATAACAAGTTTGGAAATCACCTAATAAACATCTAACATGACATTGCATGTATGCTCAGTTGCTCAGTAGTGTCCGACTCTTTTGTGATTCCATGGACTGTGGCCCGCCAGACTCCTCTGTCCACAGAATTTTCCAGGCAGGAATACTCGAGTAGGTTGCCATTTCCTTCGCCAGGGGATATTCCTGACCCAGGGGTTGAACCTGAGTCTCTGGCATCTTCTGCTTTGGCAGGTAGATTCCTTAATACTGAGCTACCCGGGAAGCCCTTACCATGACATTTAGACTGGATATAATGTTTAAGGGCTTCCCCGGTGGCTCAGAGAGTAAAGAATCTGCTTGCAATGTGGGAGACCTGGGTTCAGTCCCTGGGTTGAGAAGATCCCATGGAGGAGAGCATGGCAACCCACTCCAGTATTCTTGCCTAGAGAATCCCCATGGACAGCAGAACCTGTTGGGCTACCGTCCATGGGGTCGCCAAGAGTCAGACATGACTGAGTGACAAAGAACACACATAATCTTTAAACTTTGACCTACCTTGAAACCATTGACCACTCACATCTCCATTTATCACACTGTAAATCTTTTCTCTTACAGAAGTGATATATTCAGAACTTTGTGGTTTGTACCACTTCTTTTTTGAAGGCTTGAGGAAAGCAAAGAGCACAATCTGGCTGCTGTTCCTACCATGACAGTCTGGGATAAATTACTATAGGACTGAATGTGGGTGTATGCAATAAAGAATAAATATTGAGCATTTGTAAGATTATAAAAATAATTGTTATAGTTTTTTAATAAATTACTTTGGCTATATGCTCATATATAACACAATTACTAAGTAATTAATTTTGAAAACTGTTTAATTATTTTCTGAATCATCCATATACATGCCTGGGGTACAATCCTTCTTATATATTAAGGCTGGCTTTGTGCTAGCCATCTACATATTTAAAATGCTCTAAGAAAATGTAACTTTGGAACCAGGATGGAAAACCCCTCAGAAAGTCATTACTGTTTGCCCTTATTCTTTTGTCCAATCTAGATGGATAATACCAACCTTTGTGATGCTCTGCTACCAAACTTTATGGTCCTCTCCAATCCCCACCCCAAATTAGCACATATACACACATGAGTGTGTACGTGCCCACACATGTATACATACAGGTAAATATGCATCTTGAAACTGAGTATTCAGAGCTGCCAGAGACTAAATTATGCCTCTTCCCAACAGTTCTCTGAAGATCTTTATAACACCATTCTGGTGATATTTATTTAATTACATATCATAATTTCATAACTGTACATTGTAATTATATGATTCCATGTGTTTACACTCAACAGACAATTAGATATAATCACCCTTAGCACATAAATGCATGATGGCAAAAAGTTACTTTATGGAAACCAGGAATCTACATAGAAAGTGAAGTGGATTTAATGCTATTCTGACATTTTCTGTCTGGCAATGATCATCATGTGCAATGAGCAAGTCACCTTGCATGAGGGTGGAGAAAGCTTTGGAAAAGTGTTCTAACTGAAGAAAATGGAGGTAAAAAAATATCAGGGAAAGCTTTTCTGGTTAGATTTGGAGGATCAGTTAATACTGAATTTAACTGAGTTAAATACAGAAAATAACTGATAATAAATTTCAGTTAATACTCAAATTAACATATTAGAATTTTTATCTTTTTGATCATGTCAATACCTGTTTGGTTATTGATGAATGGGAGTTTCATTATATGTAGATAGCCTGTTTGAGGCACCCAGACTTCTATCTTTTCTGCATATGCATTTATTCACTCATTCATCCTTTGTTTGTAGTATATATGTTGAGTACCAGTCACATACTGAGATATCAGTTAAACACTGGTCCATGTCCTCATTCTTCAGTCAGCACTATTGCCTCTGGTGTTTAGTGCTTTGACCTTCTTCTGCAGTATGTAATATTCATCCTCTTCCCATCAAAACTTCCTGTGGTATGTCTTTCTTTTATGGCTGGATTGTTATTTAGCTGGTAGTGAGTTGTCAGGGTCTCAGAAGTAAAACAAAACAAAACAACATATACTCAGGTATTATGGAGTTAAGTGATAATTTTAGTGCTAGTCTTGATAGGCACAGAGGCAATAGTGCCCTGTCTGTGCTCATCAATAGATTGTTTCCAAGTGCTGTGTCTACTCAGACCTAAAGCTACAAGCCAAGAAGGCAGTGCATACCATCCTGAAGCAGAACATTCTCTTAAAGCCTGTCTCCACCACTTCCATTGGACTGTGTGCTCCTTAAGGAAATAGGTACCATCTGAAAAATAATCAGTGTATGGGCCTTTTGTGGGATAAGTCATCTGGGCATGCTTGCTAAGTCTCTGAATGAAGAGGGTTCATAATAAGCAGGGTTATTCCTGCCTGTATTTCTTCTCTGTAATAACCAGAAGTGAATGATTTTCCACACAAGTACTCATCATACATTCTACCAATTCTAACATTCTTTATATCAAATATCTATAGTTCTTATTCTGTTTTGCTTACCAGCTACCAATTATCATCACTATTCTAAAGAATAAATAATTAAATAAAAAAAAATAAAAAAAAATAAAAAAATAAATAAATAAAGGTGCTTGATTTAAATAGCTGTTAACTATTCAATTGGAAACAAATACTAGCCATTTCACAGTAAGCAAATGCTTAACCCCCAAGAGAATCTACAATTTAAAGAAATTTTGTGGTAAAATATTTTCTAAAAATAAAATTACAAAATTGTAGAATCTTGGAATACAAAGGAATTTAGAGGTCATTTGGACTAGACTTCTAGTTTCCATTGAATATAGAAATCTAAACTATTACATATTTAGAAGGTAGGCATTTTCATTTCAGTTCAATTGCTCAGCCCTGTCTCACTCTTTGATACCCCATGGACTGCAGCACACCAGGCCTCGCTGTCCATCACCAACTACCAGAGCCTACTCAAGCTCATCTCCATCGTGTTGGTGATGCCAGCCAATCATCTCATCCTCTGTCATCCCTTTCACCTCCTGCCTTCAGGATCTTTTCCAATGAGTCGGTTCTTTGCATCAGATGGCCGAAGTATTGGAGCTTCAGCTTCAGCATCAGTCCTTCCAGTGAACATTCAGGACTGATTTCCTTTAGGATGTACTGGTTTGATCTTCTTGCTATCCAAGGGACTCTCAAGAGTCTTCTCCAAAACCACAGTTCAAAAGCATCGATTCTTTGGCACTCAGCTTTCTTTATAGTCCAACTCTCACATCCATACATGACTACTGGAAAAACCATAGCCTTGACTAGATAGAAATTTGTTGGTAAAGTAATGTCTCTGCTTTTTAATATGCTGTCTAGCTTGGTCATAGCTTTTCTTCCAAGGAGAAAGCATCTTTTAAATTCATGGCTGCAGCCACCATATGCAGTGATTTTGGAGCATCCCCCCCCCCACCCCGAAAAAAAGTCTCTCATTGTTTCCATTGTTTCTTCATCTATTTGCCATGAAGAGATGGGACCAGATGCTATGATCTTAGTTTTCTGAATGGTGAGTTTTAAGCGAGCTTTTTCACTGTCCTCTTTGACTTTCATGAAGAGGCTCTTTAGTTCTTCTTCACTTTCTGCCATCAGGGTGATGTCATCTGCATATCTGAGGTTATTGATATTTCTCCTGGCAATCTTGATTCCAGCTTGTGCTTCATCCAGCCCAGCTTTTCTCATGATGTACTCTGTGTATAAGTTAAGTAAGCAGGGTGACAAAAGACAGCCTTGATGTACTCCTTTCCTGATTTTTAACCTGTCTGTTGTTCCATGTCCAGTTCTAACTGTTGCTTCTTGACCTGCATACAGATTTATCAGGAGGCAGGTCAGATGGTCTGGTATTCCCATCTCTTTCAGAATTTTCCACAGTTTATTGTGATCCACACAGTCAAAGGCTTTGGCATAGTCAATAAGCAAAAGTAGATTTTTCCTGGAACTCTCTTACTTTTTCAGTTATCCAGTGGATGTTGGCATTGTGATCTCTTGTTCCTCTGTCTTTTCTAAATACAGCTTGAACATCTGGAAGTTCACGGTTCACATACTGTTGAAGGCTGGCAGAGAATTTTGAGCATTACTTTGCTATCGTGTGAGATGAGTGCAATTGTACATTTGCTTGAACATTCTTTAGCATTGTCTTTTTTTAGGATTGGAATGAAAACTGACCTTTTCCAGTCCTGTGGCCACTACTGAGTTTTCCAGATTTGCTGGCATATTGAGTGCATTGCTTTCACAGCATCATCTTTTAGGATTTGAAATAGCTCAGCTGAAATTCCGTCACTTCCACTAACTTTGTAGTGATGCTTCCTAAGGCCCACTTGACTTCACATTCCAGGATGTCTGGTTCTAGATGAGTGATCACACCATCGTGGTTATCTGGTTCATGAAGATCTTTTTTGTATAGTTGTTCTGTGTATTATTGCCACCACTTTAACATCTTCTGCTTCTGGTAGGTCCATACTGTTTCTGTTCTTTATTGTGTCCATCTTTGCATGAAATGTTCCCTTGGTATCTCTAATTTTCTTGAAGAGATCTCTAGTCTTACCCATTCTATTTTTTTCCCTCTAGTTCTTTGCATAGATCACTGAGGAAGGCTTTCTTGCCTCTCCTTGCTATTCTTTGGAACTCTGCATTCAAATGGGTATATCTTCCCCTTTCTGCTTTGCTTTTCACTTCTCTTCTTTTCTCAGCTATTTGTAAGGCCTCCTCAGACAACTATTTTGCCTTTTTGCATTTCTTTTTCTTGTTCATGGTCTTGATCCCTGCTTCCTGTACAAAGTCACGAATCTCCATCCATAGTTCTTCAGGCATTCTGTCTATCCAATCTAATTCCTTGAATCTATTTCTCATTTCTACTGTATAATCATAAGGGATTTTATTTAGGTCATACTGGAATGATCTAGTGGTTTTCCCTACTTTCTTCAATTTAAGTCTGAATTTGACAATAAAGAGTTCATGATCTGAGCCACAGTCAGTTCCCAGTCTTGTTTTTGCTGACTGTATGGAGTATTAAGTCTGGTTTATCATTTCAAGAAAGGCACTCATATTATACAAGGCAATCTCCTTTTTATTGACCTCTTTACATTGAATTGAACCATACCTCCTTTACCTTTTCATTGCTTCTAATTGTACTCTGGGAGCTACACAGAATAAGTGCATATCTTGTTTCACATGATAGCTCTTCAGATAGGTAACTTCCATCATTTCTCAACTTCTGCTTCCATTTCTTTGTTTTTGCCATCTAGATATTGTCAGGTTTTCAAATATTATTTATATGTTATAGTTTTAAAACTACTTAGTTCCATATATCTTGAAAATGAGAGATACCTTTTTCTGGGTTGGCTTGACCAGGTCATAGAGAGGAGAGCTTTTAAAATTGTTCCCCTCTATGGGAAGATCTGTTTTCTTCCTAAGTACAGAACTATTGTTTTTAAATTATATTATTTGATTTATCATTCCAGTCTATTAACATGTCTTTGAATCAAGATTTTGTTACATTAACTATTTGTTTTTACTTTAATTTATAAACATGTTCATGTTTGAGCTTTCTCAGATTCTCCAAGTTAATGAGAGAGTGAGTAAGATCTATAAGAGGAATCTGTTCATCCAAGTTGCCACTGATTTATTCTTCAGAATGCATACTCTGCCAATGGTCATTCAGCTTCATAAGTATCTACTTAACTGAGTCCAGTCGGCATCATTCCATGTATTTGCCAGCGTTATTACATTCTTTTCTGAAATCGATGTGAATTGTAATTGTAACATTCAGCAAATCTGCCAGCTAAGTAACACTATGGAAAAAAGAAACAAACATGAATTTTAGAGAATCCATATTGGCTGATTTAATAAATGCCCCCAAAGTCACCTGCTTATTAACCCATTCTTGAATTTTTCTGGAAATAAATATTTCTATCAGTTTTTCTCCTAGAATCCAACAATTTATTGCTTTTGAAAATTAAGACATTTACTCATGTTTAGTCTTCAGATTCCTTTCTCATTGCTGGTCATCTCTCAAAGACCAATAGGAGTATTTTAGCAATTGTAAATAAACATTCTGTCCTTCACAACTGAATTAAACAGAGTCTTCCTTATATCAACCTAGTGTTGCTCATTATAGTCTTTAGATGCTACTTAGGATTTAATCCCTTGTTGAGAATACTTTCTGAACCCTTCCAACATGAGCATATTCATATGAAATTCAGTTATTAGATATTCCTCTTTTTGTATTTTAATTAATTTATTTTTTAATTTTTATTTTTACTTTATTTTACTTTACAATACTGTATTGTTTTTCCATACATTGACATGAATCCACCACGGGTGTACATGAGTTCCCAAACATGAACCCCCCTCCCACCTCCCACCCCATATCATCTCTCTGGATCATCCCTGTGCACCAGCCCCAAGCATCCTGTATCCTGCTCTTTGTAGATGACATGATACTATACATAGAACCCTCCAAAGATGCCACCAGAGAATTACTAGAGCTAATCAATGAATATAGTAATGTCATAGGATATAAAATTAAAAGAAAAATCACTTGCCTTCCTATATACTAACAATGAAAAATCAAAAAGAGAAGTTATGGAAACAGTCCCATTTATCCTTGCAACAAAAATAATAAAATACCTGGAAATACCTACCTTAAGAAACAAAAGACCTATGTGCAGAAAGCTGTAAGACACTGATTAAAGAAATCAAAGATGACACAAACATGTTGAGAGATATATTGGGTTCCTGGACTGGAAGTATCAATACTGCAAAAATGGCTATATTACTCAAAGCAATCTACAGATTCAATGCAATCCCTATCTAACTACCAATTGTATTTTTCACAGAAGTAGAGCAAAGGATTTCATAATATTTTTCAAAGCAATCTTGCAAAAGAAAAACAAAGCTGGAAAAATCAACCTTCCTGACTTCAGACTATACTACAAAGCAGCAGTCCTGCAAACGCTATGGTATGAGCACAAAAACAGAAATATAGACCGATAGAACAAGATAGAAAGCCCAGAGGTAAACCCACGCACCTACGAGCACTTTATCTTTGACAAAAGGTGCAAAAATATACAATAGAGAAAAGACAGTCTCTTCAAAAGGTGGTGCTGGTAAAAGTGGACAGTTACCCCTAAAAGAATTAAATTAGAGCACTTCCTAATACCATGTGAGTATGAGGTGCATGCTCAGTCATATCCAACTATTTGTGACTCCATGGACTGTAGCCCACCAGGCTCTTCTTTCCATGGAATTTTCTAGGCAAGAATACTGGAGTGGATTACCATTTTCTTCTCCAGGGGATCTTCCTGACCCAGGGGATCAAACTGGCATCTCTTGTATTTCTTGCATGGGCAAGCAGGTTCTTTACCAGTTGAGCCACCATACAAATGGTTAAACTCAAAATGGATTAAAGACCTAAATGTAAGACCAGAAACTAGTTATGCCTCTTTAGGTGGATTTACAATGACTCCAGAAGCATGGAACTCCTGGGAGGCATATTCATTTAACATACTCACCATAGATTAAATGAAACATATTCATTTAACCTACAGCTGTAGGTTACATCTGACTAAAACTATGTTAGAGTTGTCCTAGCACCTTTTCAATTCTTCGCCTTTTCCACACTTACCATACACCAAAATTTTCTATATCTTTGCAATCCTTATGTACCTTTCTTACTGTAATTTACAGATAAGGCAAACAGATAAACTTTTCATTGCATTCTTTATTACTAGCCAGAGTTTTGCTTCTCCTTCTCATCCTGCTAGTAGCCCAGGGTTCTCATGCTGATTCCTGAAATCCAAAAGTCTCCTTGTGGTGTCTCACTAGGCCTTGACAGGGTTCCATACTTTAGGCATTCTCTTAGGCTAATTTTCTCACAAGATAGTCTCCTGGGTTTTTACTCTCTACCATGTAGTAGATAAATTAATTTCTACAATTAATTTAGCTAAATAGGTTATCACTCATCTCAGGTAAATAATGTCAACCTGGAGGAAATGCGCTTGACTCAAGAGGCTGTTAAATATTGCTTTGGATGGTATTAATTGCAGACATCAAGGCATATTGGGGTAGGGGAGTGGCAGAAATTATATTTTAGAACAAAACAACCTTCTAGTGGTGTTCCCGAAAATGGAACACTATATAGATACATTTACTTTGCCATGATACTTTGCAGGTAAAAGTGAGGTTGAGGTGTGTTCTGTTGACTTACACCATGCTTGTGATAAATTGGAGAATGGGGACAATATGACAGAAAATATTTTGGACTCAACAGATTGAATTTCAAACACCAGTCTCCTCTGGACTTTTGCTGTCTATGGTCTGTTTCCTGGGTTACGATATTGGGCTGTAATATTCTCATCATGGCTCTTTATTCTCTGGAGATAGTAAATAGTCATGTGTCACCTTCTCAAGCCTCAGTTAGGCATGAAGGCTGAGAAAATACTCTTCTCAGACCTGATGGAGTGAGAAAGAGTTAATTAGAGCAGAATGACTTTTTCTCTTCCCTGGCTTCAGCTTAAGTACATCTGCATTTCTCTTTTTCTGTATCACCTTTTCTCAATTCTGAATTTTCAGTGAGAGGAAAAGCAGCTGATGGCTGCTTCTTGGATGATAGGTTTCATGGCCACATTAGAAGCAATCCTGAGAAATCTGGGTGCTGGGATTTGTGACATATAATTGACAAAAATAGCCCATTTAATCAGAACACCTTCCACTTGGTAATTGTTAAAGAAAATCTTGATTTAAAAAGATATGACCATATGGAAAAGTACATTAAATCATTCTCTGCCTGCAAAATACATGCATCACACACACACACACACACACACAAACTCCACAAGCACACATGTAGGACCTTACTTCCTACATTTCTCCCTATTTTGTCAATTTTGCCATCATAGAATCTAGAAGTTGGAGTCAGAAGGAGAGAGCAAAGGTGCACAGTTGACCTGATATAATAATCTGTGGCCTTCTCATTCTGTCTTCCTTTTTCTGTAGTTCTGCATAGCTCTATTGACATCTCTGGTATACTTCAGCAATGCAAGGGTCACTTTGCATGTACAAGAAACTTTGGATTTAGAGAATTTAATGGTTGGGGGCACTGGGGAATTGATAGAAGACAGGTAGTTAAAGCACTTAAAATAATGTCTTCATATTCATAGCTTAATACCAGGAGCTTCAAAGAGGACAGACTGTTTCATATAGAAAGAATTGGATTTAAATCTAGCTTCCTGGCTCTTCCTTATTTAAACCTCTCTCAGCCTCTATTTTATCTGTAAATTGTAAGATTACTGTGAATATTAAAGGAGAGAATATATAGAAAGGAGCCTATTGAAATTTTGGACACAAAATAAAGATTAAAATAAAATTTTTTCCCCAAGGAAATAGAGGAGGAAGTGATGGAGGGAGAATAAACCAATATTTATTGAAATTCTACATACTCAGTTGGAAATAAGGGCCAGGTAGCATAAATAGTGTAGTGTTTTTTTGCAATTCTTACATATACTGGATGATAAGCTCACCTATGGCATTCAATAAATTGAGGAAGGAATAAATATTTGCAAAATGATTTCTTGCTGACTACATAAGTGAGAGAGCACCATAATGTTACTGTTGTGATTTTTAAATGTTTTCAGCATCAGTCATTATGGAAGGGATTTTGTTCATAACCTGCTCCCAAACAAGTTTAGTGACTATATGATTCAACCATGCTTTCTAAACTCAAATATCCTTTAAAAATTAACTTTATAACTATAATTCCATTAGGATTTTTGTCTTAGTTCTGTGTTTTACTTAGATTTTCATCATCAGTGTTTTTACCACAATGTCTACATTTCTGAAATAATTTATCTTATCTATCTTTATTTAACTAGATTTTATAATCAGGTAATTTTTTCATGGATAACTAGACCTGCTGTAGTCTCTGATGTTCTTGTTTGCTACAGATATTCTTCAGCCTTCGTTCTGAAGGACATCTTGCCTAGATTGTATTTGGGTCACTCATTACTTCAAACAGAACTTGGTAGATATTGTTTTACTATCTGTGGATAATTCTGATATCAGCCAAATCTTTCCTCTTATACATAGTCAGTTTAATGCCTAAGCATGTTATTTCTTTTATTAACATTGAAACTCAATGATTTAATCAGATTTTTCATTGATTTGAGTCTATCAATTTCTGTATCAATATATTTTGGGAACATGTGTTATCTTCTTCTACAGAGTTCTTTTTTCAGAGAAATATTCTTGTAAAGCTTCATATGTATATTATGAATATGTATGCAATATATTATTATACATATACAAACACATTTGGATCCCTGATTGGATTGTCTTTGTCTGATGCACACACATATGCACACACCTTAACTCTTATCTCTAATTGCTTTCTCATCTTTTTCTACTGGATTCCCTGTGATTACTTGAGGTACTTTCTTTTTTTTTTCAGTAATTCATCTGCTTTGTATTAATGTTTATTAGTTCTATAATGGTATTGTTGTGATCACTGGTTTGTTTTGTTATCTCAGTTGTCATTTCAATGTGGTGTCTTAATTTTCTCGTCTCTGGGACATTATTTCAGTTCAGTTGCTCAGTCGTGTCCAACTCTTTGCGACCCCATGGACTGCAGCACACCAGGCTTCCCTGTCCATCAGCAACTCCTGGAGCTTACTCAAACTCATGTCCATTGAGTCAGTTATGCGATTCAACTATCTCATCCTCCGTCATCGCCTTCTCCTCCTGCCTTCAATCTTTCTCAGCATCGGAGTCTTTTCCAATGAGTCAGTCCTTCACATCAGTGGCCAAAGTATTGCAGTTTTGGCATCAGTCCTTCTAATGAATATTCAGGACTGATTTCCCTTAGGTTTGATCTTCTTGCTGTCCAAGGGACTCTCAAGAGTCTTCTCCAACACCCCATTCAAAAACATCAGTTCTTCAGTGGTCAGCTTTCTTTGGGGTCCAACTCTCACATTCATACATGACTACTGGAAAAACCATAGCTTTAACTAGACTGACCTTTGTCGATAAATTAATGTCTCTGCTTTTTAATATGCTGTCTAGGTTTCTTATAACTTTTCTTCCAAGGAGTGTGTTTCAATTTCATGGCTGCAGTCGCCATCTACAGTGATTTTAGAGCCCAAGAAGATAAAGTCTGTCACTGTTTCCATTGTTTCCCCATCTATTTGCCATGAAGTGATGGGATTGGAATCCATGACCTTAGAAATCTGAATGTTGAGTTTTAAGCCAACTTTTTCACTCTCCTCTTTCACTTTCATCAAGAGGCTCTTTAGTTCTTCTTCACTTTCTGCCATAAAGGTGGTGTCATCTGCATATCTGAGGTTATTGATATTTCTCCCTGCAATCTTGATTCCAGTTTGTTCTCTGGGACATTATTCCACTGAAATTGCATTTTTATTAAACTCTTTCATTGCATAAAGTACACACAAGGAATGGTATTTTCCTCCTTTCATTTGAAGATGTCTGTTTTTTCACATTGGATTATTCATTCCTCTTTCCATGTCTTAAATTGGGTTTTTCAGAAATACCCCCTGAGAGGGAAGATTCTTGGAAAAGTAATTTTTTAAGGTAGAAAGTACTGTCAGGGGAAATTCCAGGAGACGTAAGAAAAGGACAGTGAGAAGCCATGCATTGATGTGTCTTAGGCAAAGCCTTACAGAAGGTAGATTCAGCTTAGTAGAGAGATTCTAGAATGTAAATTACAGCTCAAAGTTCCCTCAAACCAACTCAAGAACAGCTTTCATACTCTTTTCACCCATCAGCCATTGACTAATCCCAGGTAGAGGGAGAGAGATCAATACATTCTTGAGAGATTCCATTTCTGCTGGAATATAGACAAAGTAGAATCTAATAGCCTGAAGGGCAGACCTCTGTAAAAGAGCCTTTGATGAAGGTTTTTAGAAACAAAATTCACCTCCAAGAAAAGGACACACAAAAGAACATGTAAGAAAAGATTTGAGGTGATCTAGGTGGAGAAGGAAATGGCAACCCACTCCAGTGTTCTTGCCTGGAGAATACTAGGGATGGTAGAGCCTGGTGGGCTGCCGTTCATGGGGTCGCACAGAGTTGGACACTAGCAGCAGCAGCATGAGGAAGAGCAGGAAGACTGTCTGCTACACTTGCTATATTATTCTCATTTATTATTTTTAATGGGTTTGTGACCATGCAGTTCCTTTCATATTGCCTATTGGTCATTCTTACCATGTGTGAACTCTATTCTGGTGTTTCATTTTAGATGAAATGTTCTTTACTTAATATTATATTTGAATCCTATTGTTCATTGTCTTCCAAGTATATTTTGAGAAATGTGGCAAAGAATGGTGGGGTAGGTGGAAGGAAGAGCTTCACTGCTCATAGATATAACTTTGTGTGGATGACATGGATTCTGCTGTTTCTTCAACAGTCGTATAAGAGGTCATATATCTGGACTCAGCCCACCAACTTGGAGAATATATTGTATTCTTCTATGAGAATATGCTAGAAATTTTAGATCAGTTCTTTAATTTATTATAGAACCCTGAAAAACGTCACTGTTTTATTGCCTTTGTTGAATTCTTGATGATTGTAAGTATGGACTCCTACTCTTAAAGATCTTACAGTTATTTCCTGGGATTTGTCAGTTTACTTTTGTCCAGATGTGCAGTTTGTTCATGACTATACTCTGAATCTGTTGATCTACTGCCTTTCCTAAGAATGAAATTTGTCAGAACACAAAGAATCCCACTATAATATTTTGTTTCTTTCTTTGGCTATCACTTTTAATAGTTAATAATATACATTTTTGTTATTTAATTAATATGGGTGATGCTCTGGAATTTCTTTTGCTCATTTATTTGTTCATTTAAGGAGAGAGATTCTGTGATCTAGAGACTTATTCTATTCAAGTGAGATATTTACTGTCTTTTCAATCAGAAGTTTTCCTATTTGTTTTAGTAAAGTAGAATAAAATCCTTCCTATGAAATTTCCTTCATATGTTTGCATCTTTACCTCTAGCTTATGGCTGTTGAAAAATCACCAAATGGTCTTCTTTGCATCAGTCAGCTTTTAAACTGTATAATACTTGGAGTTATAATAAATCTGATTTAGACGACAGTTTCTTAAAGAGTCCAGTCTCTAATCAGAGGAAGTAATTTTCAAACATCCCATAAGTATAATGAAACTTAATTTTGGTCATAGACTTTCTGTGTTTTTTCCCCAGGACAGCAAAAGAGAATATTAATTAGTCCTTTACACTTTCACTCTGAATATTTCATAATGATTCAGGTTCATTTCATAATGAACCAAGGTCAGCCTCAGCTCTGCCTTGGTTCAAATATCATTTAAACTGAATGAGTGTTGCATTCATGATGTCTACTATCATCTCTCTAGATAAGGTCTAGGCTGCTAAATATGCTATCTAGATTATTTGGGTAATAGCAGAGAGAATGTGGAACTAGAAGTGCAGTATGAAATATTTTCACTGTGGCAAAGGATCACAATCTACATAATCATGTTTATTTTTTATTTTTATTTTTTTAAAGTCACAGTACCATATTTATTTTTTTTTTCTAAAAGCAAGTTTACATGTAAACACTAGGCTACAAAGTATATAGACAAGAGGAACAAATTCAACAATATAGTTACTCTTTGAATTGGATGGGAAATTCTGCATTGCCTATTCCTACAGTGTTAACAGGCATCATATCCAAGTTAGTATCTGTCCTCACTACAGTACTCCTCTGATGTCTACTGTCACTCTAAGAGGAGGCCTCATCATGGTAACATTTCGAAGAAGATCTTGTTCTTTCAGACTTCTGTGAAAGCAAGGCAGCTAACTAAAATATGTGGCTGTTTGAGATCTTGAAAGAGGAAAGAAAATACTAGATTTTAGAACCCTGTATCATTTGATTGCAGTACTCGTGAAACAATTTTGCAAGGTAATTCTTTTGTTCCTACTTACTGCTACTTAGCCTCCATTCTAAAGAACAATAAGGGCTGGGAGATACTAGATCACCTCAAAGAAAAACCAGATAAACAGTCTTTAAAGATTTCTGCTTTAATATTTTCTCTGACAAAATATATTAAAAAATACTTGGTGGAGTATATCTTTCTCACTGGGGTCAAATTCTGTTTAGATCATTAGTAGCTGAATAGTTTTTGGATATGTGTTGGTATTTTCTGTTTGTTTCTAGTGGACAGATGTGAGTGATTCATTTCTGTCAGCTTACCCATTCTCAGAAAACTAGATTTGTCATTCTGCCGTTAGGGTCATTGAGTCACCCAGTCATCAAGCTGCTGCTTGCCTATCTGCTTTGACAGGGAAGGAAATTGAGGGTGTTAGTAGAGGTTATTTCAGGTCACTCAGTGGGTGTATCAAAAATAAACCACAAGAAGTGCTTTGGCAGATTTGAATTTAGAAGAAGATAACACCAAGGAGAAAAACAGTAAATTTTGTACATCAAGCACTTTTTTACAAAAAGGATTGCATTGTATTATTTCATCTGTATTTGTATAAATATATATTTTTCTTGCCTTTCCCATTAGTCATAGCATAAAATATGAAGTAATCAAATGATCAAATGGGCATTTATAGTTTTCCAAACTATATGACTGTGCTCTTAGTTATCAGGATGAATGTGTATATATGTGTGCATATATATGTATTTATGCTGAGCCATACAAAATTACCTCCATTGCAGGTCAACAAAAGTCAAATATTGGCAATTGTATGTAGTTTAATCCAAAATACTGTAGATGATTAAAACATTCACAGTTTTGGATATTATTCATGAGTAATCCAAAAAATGTTTGCTTTTAGTGATTTTTGAAATCTTATTAAGGGCTAAGATGGCAGAGGAATAGGACGAGGAGACCACTTTCTCCCCCACAAATTCATCAAAAAACATTTAAACACTGAGTAAATGCCACAAAACAACTTCTGAATGCTGGCAGAGGACATTAGGCACCCAGAAAAGCAGCCTATTGTCTTCGAAAAGAGGTAGGAAAAAATATAAAAGACAAAAAAAGAGACAAAAGAGGTAGGGACCGAGCTCCATCCTGGGAAGGGAGTCTTAAAAAGAGAGAAGTTTCCAAACACCAGGAAACACTCTCACTGCTGAGTCTGTGGTGAGCCTTGGAAGCGCAGAGGGCAACATAACAGGGAGGAAAAATAAATAAATAATTAAAACCCACAGATTATGAGCCCATCGGTAACTCCCTCAGTGGAGAAGCAGTGCAGACGCCTGCATCCTCCACTAGCAAGCAGGGGCTGGGCAGGGAGGCACGGGCTGAATTGCTTAGAGTAAGAATCAGCCCGAATGCCCTGAGTGTAATCAGAGCGAACTAACTTGGGCTAGCAAACCCAACTGTGGGATAGCTGCCATGCAAAAAGCTCTAACATAAGACACCACCAAGACCATGCACAGAACAAAGAACTGAACAGAATTAGCCAGCTGCAGACCATCCCGCTCCAGTGACAGGCCGCCAGAGGTGGAAGGGCTGGAAGGGGGCAATCGCAGCCCCAGAGAGACATTATCTACCAAACTGTAAGTAAGCTTCTTTGCTAACTAAGACTTCTTGGGGTTCTGGACAGTCATAATCTGCCTGAGAAGGTGTGCCAGTTGTACACCCAGAAAACTGAGCAGCAGGGACGGGAGAGGCAATAAGTCACAGCGACCGTGCTCGCCAAACACCTGAGCTACTCCGACCTGGGAAGACCACAAAATGCAGGCCCAACTGAGTCTGCACCTCTGAGGACTACCTGAGTGCCTGAATCTGAGCGGCTTGGAACTGGGAGGTGCATGCAGCCCAGGGCCGGCCTTGGACGGTTCCCCGTGGAGCAACCTAGAGCCTGAGCTGTATGTGCCACGAGTGGGGGCAGGCCCAGTGTGGCTGAGACACTGCGAGCACATGCCAGTGTTATTTGTTTGCAGCATCCCTCCCTCCCCACAGCGTGACTGAACAAGTGAGCCTAAAAAAAGTGTCCACCACCACCCTCCTTGTGTCAGGGTGGAAATCAGACATTGAAGAGACCAGCAAACAGAAGAAGCTAAAACAGAGGGAACCACCTTGGAAGTAACAGATGCAATAGATTAAAACCCTGTAGTTGGTACCAACTACATAGGAAGGGGCCTATAGATCTTGAGAAATATAAGCTGCACCAAGGAACTATCTGAAAATGAACTGACCCCACACTGCTCACAACACCACCAGAGAAAGTCCTAGATATATCTTTACTATTTTTACGATCATTCTTATTTTTCTTCTTCTTTTTAACTTTTAAAAATTTTAAGTCCTCTATTACTCCTTTAATTTTCATTTTTATAACCTGTTATTACTTTTTTTAAAAAAAGACCCTATTTTTAAGGCAAACCTCATATATATATATATATATATAATTTCTGTGACTTTTTTTTCTTCTTCTTTTCTTTAATATTGTATTTTTGAAAATCCAACCTCTACTCTAGATTTTTAATCTTTGCTTTTTGGTATTTATTATCAATTTTGTACCTTTTAAAACCCAACCTTCAGTACCCATTTTTACTTGAGAACGAGATAAAAGGCTTGACTGCTCTCTCCTCCTTTGGATTCTCCTTTTTCTCCACCAGGTCATGCTGTCTCCCCGCTCCCTGTTCTCTTCTCTACCCAACTCTGTGAATCTCTGTGTGTTCCAGACAGTGGAGTACACTTAGGGAACTGATTACTGGCTGGATCTGTCTCTCTCCTTTTCATTTCCCCCTTTTATCCTCCTGGCCACCTCTGTCTCCTTCCTCCCTCTTCTCTTCTCTGTATAACTCCATGAACATCTCTGAGCCTTCCAGTTGTGGCGTGCACATAAGGAAGTGATTACTGGCTAGCTTGCTCTCTCCTCTACTGATTCCACCTCATCTCATTCAGGTCACCTCTAACTCCCTCCTCCGTCTTCTCTTCTCCATGTAACTCTGAACCTCTCTGGATGTCCCTCACTGTGGAGAAACTTTTCATCTTTAACCTAGATGTTTTATCAACAGTGCTGTATAGAAGGAGAAGTCTTGAGACTACTGTAAAAATAAGACTGAAAACCAGAAGCAGGAGGCTTAAGTCGAAATCCTGAGAACATCAGAGAACTCCTGACTCCAGGGAACATTAATCGATAGGAGCTCATCAAACGCCTCCATACCTACAGTGAAACCAAGCACGACCCAAGGGCCAACAAGTTCCAGAGCAAGACATACCATGCAAATTCTCCAGCAATACAGGAACACAGCCCTGAGCTTCAATATACAGGCTGCTCAAAGTTACCCCCAAACCGCTGACGTCTCGTAACTAATTACTGGACACTTCATTGCACTCCAGAGAGAAGAAATCCAGCTCCACCCACTAGAACACCAACACAAGCTTCCGTAACCAAGAAACGTTGACAAACCACTTATACAACCCCACCCACAGCAAGGAAACTCCACAATAAAGAGAACTCCACAAACTGCCAGAATACAGAAAGGCGACCCCAAACGCAGCAATGTAAAAAAGATGAAGAGACAGAGGAATATCCAACAGGTAAAGGAACAAGATAAATGTCCACCAAACCAAACCAAAGAGGAAGAGATAGGGAATCTACCTGATAAAGAATTCCAAATAATGATAGTGAAAGTGATCCAAAATCTTGAAATAAAAACAGAATCACAGATACATAGCCTGGAGACAAGGATTGAGAAGATGCAAGAAAGGTTTAACAAGGACCTAGAAGAAATAAAAAAGAGTCAATATATAATAAATAATGCAATAAGTGAGATCAAAAACACTCTGGAGGCAACAAATAGTAGAATAATGGAGGCAGAAGATAGGATTAGTGAATTAGAAGATAGAATGGTAGAAATAAATGAATCAGAGAGGAAAAAAGAAAAATGAATAAAAAAAATTGGAACAATCTCAGAGACCTCCAGGACAATATTAAGCACTCCAACATTCGATTTCATATGAGTACCAGAAGAAGAAGACAAAAAGAAAGATCATGAGAAAATACTTGAGATAATAGTTGAAAACTTCCCTAAAATGGGGAAGGAAATAATCACCCAAGTCCAAGAAACCCAGAGAGTCCCAAACAGGATAATCCCAAGGTGAAACACCCTAAGACACATATTAATCAAATTAACAAAGATCAAACACAAAGAACAAATATTAAAAGCAGCAAGGGAAAAACAACAGATAACACACAAGGGGATTCCCATAAGGATAACAGCTGATCTTTCAATAGAAACTCTTCAGGCCAGGAGGGAATGGCAAGACATACTTAAAGTGATGAAATAAAATAACCTACAGCCAAGATTACTGTACCCAGCAAGGATCGCATTCAAATATGAAGGAGAAATCAAAAGCTTTACAGACAAGCAAAAGCTGAGAGAATTCAGCATCACCAAACCAGCTCTTCAACAAATGCTAAAGGATACTCTCTAGACAGGAAACACAAAAAGGGTGTATAAACTCGAACCCAAAACAATAAAGTAAATGGCAATGGGATCATACTTAACAATAATTACCTTAAATGTAAATGGGTTGAATGCCCCAACCAAAAGACAAAGACTGGTTGAATGGATACAAAAACAAGACCCCTATATATGTTGTCTACAAGAGAACCAGCTCAAAACAAGGGAAACATACAGACTGCAAGTGAAGGGCTGGAAAAACTATTCCACACAAATGGAGACCAAAAGAAAGCAGGAGTAACAATACTCATATCAGATAAAATAGACTTTAAAACAAAGGCTGTGAAAAGAGACAAAGAAGGACACTACATAATGATCAAAGGATCAATCCAAGAAGAAGATGTAACAATTATAAATATATGTGCACCCAACATAGGAGCACCACAATATGTAAGACAAATGCTAACAAGTATAAAAGGGGAAATTAACAATAACACAATAATAGTGGGAGACTGTAATACCCCATTCACACCTATGGGCAGATCAACTAAACAGAAAATTAACAAAGAAACACAAACTTTAAATGATACAATAGACCAGTTAGACCCTATTGATATCTATAGGACATTTCACCCCAAAACAATGAATTTCACCTTTTTCTAAAGTGCACATGGAACCTTCTCCAGGATAGATCACATCCTGGGCCATAAACCTAGCCTTGGTAAATTCAAAAACATGGAAATCATTCCAAGCATCTTTTCTGACCATAATGCAGTAAGATTAGATCTCAGTTACAGGAGAAAAAATATTAAAAATTCCAACATATGGAGGCTGAACAACACGATTCTGAATAACCAACAAATCACAGAAGAAATCAAAAAAGAAATCAAAATATCCATAGAAATGAATGAAAATGAAAACAAAACAACCCAAAACCTGTGGGACAGTGTAAAAGCAGTGCTAAGGGGAAAGTTCATAGCAATACAGGCATACCACAGGAAACAAGAAAAAAGTCAAATAAATAACCTAACTTTATACCTAAAGCAACTAGAAAAGGAAGAAATGGAGAACCCCAGGGTTAGTAGAAGGAAAGAAATCTTTAAAATTAGGGCAGAAATAAATGCAAAAGAAACAAAAGAGACCATAGCAAAAACAGCAAAGCCAAAAGCTGGTTTTTTGAAAGGATAAATAAAATTGACAAACCATTAGCCAGACTCATCAGGAAACAAAGGGAGAAAAATCAAATCAATAAAATTAGAAATGAAAATGGAGAGATCCCAACAGACAACACAGAAATACAAAGGATCATAAGAGACTACTCTCAGCAATTATATGCCATAAAATGGACAACGTGGAAGAAATGGACAAATTCTGAGAAAAGTACAACTTTCCAGTACAACTTTCCAAAACTGAATCAGGAAGAAATAGAAAATCTTAACAGACCCATCACAA
Source organism: Oryx dammah (assembly GCF_014754425.2). NCBI lineage: Eukaryota > Metazoa > Chordata > Mammalia > Artiodactyla > Bovidae > Oryx > Oryx dammah. Next base: position 27,452,012 of record NW_024070207.1, read on the forward strand.
GCATGGAAATTGAAACTGTAATCAGAAATCTTCCAGCAGACAAAAGCCCAGGTCCAGATGGCTTCACTGCTGAATTCTACCAAAAATTTAGAGAAGAGCTAACACCTATCCTACTCAAGCTCTTCCAGAAAATTGCAGAGGAAGGTAAACTTCCAAAGTCATTCTATGAGGCCACCATCACCCTAATAACAAAACCTGACAAAGATGCCACAAAAAAAGAAAACCACAGGCCAATATCACTGATGAACATAGATGCAAAAATCCTTAACAAAATCCTAGCAATCAGAATCCAACAATACATTAAAAAGATCATATACCATGACCAAGTGGGCTTTATCCCAGGGATGCAAGGGTTCTTCAATATCCACAAATGAATCAATGTAATACACCACGTTAACAAATTGAAAAATAAAAGCCATATGATTATCTCAATAAATGCAGAGAAAGCCTTTGACAAAATTCAATATCCATTTATGATAAAAACTCTCCTGAAAGCAGGAATAGAAGGAACATACCTCAACATAATAAAAGCTATATATGACAAACCCACAGCAAACATTATCCTCAATGGTGAAAAATTGAAAGCATTTCCCCTAAAGTCAGGAACAAGACAAGGGTGCCCACTTTCACCACTACTATTCAACATAGTTCTGGAAGTTTTGGCCAGAGCAATCAGAGCAGAAAAAGAAATAAAAGGAATCCAAATTGGAAAAGAAGTAAAACTCTCACTGTTTGCAGATGACATGATCCTCTACATAAAAAACCCTAAAGACTCCACCAGAAAATTACTAGAACTAATCAATGAATATAGTAAAGTTGCAGGATATAATATCAACACAGAAATCCCTTGCATTCCTATACACTAATAATGAGAAGATAGAAAGAGAAATTAAGGAAACAATTCCATTCACCATTGCAACGAAAAGAATAAAATACTTAGGAATATACCTACCTAAAGAAACTAAAGACCTATATATAGAAAACTATAAAACACTGGTGAAAGATATCAAAGAGGACACTAATCGATGGAGAAATATACCATGTTCATGGATCGGAAGAATCAATATAGTGAAAATGAGTATACTACCCAAAGCAATCTATAGATTCCATGCAATCCCTATCAAGCTACCAGCGGTATTTTTCACAGAGCTAGAACAAATAATTTCACAATTTGTATGGAAATACAAAAAACCTCGAATAGCCAAGGCAATCTTGAGAAAAAAGAATGGAACTGGAGGAATCAACCTGCCTGACTTTAGGCTCTACTACAAAGCCACAGTCATCAATTCAGTATGGTAGTGGCACAAAGACAGAAATATAGATCAATGGAACAAAATAGAAAACCCAGAGATAAATCCACACACCTATGGACACCTTATCTTCGACAAAGGAGGCAAGAGTATACAATGGATTAAGGACAATCTCTTTAACAAGTGGTGCTGGAAAATAATGAAACTAGATCACTGTCTAACACCATACACAAAAACAAACTCAAAATGGATTAAAGATCTAAACATAAGACCAGGAACTGTAAAACTCCTAGAGGAGAACGTAGGCAAAACACCCTCCGACATAAATCACACCAGGATCCTCTATGACCCACCTCCCAGAATACTGGAATTGAAAGCAAAAATAAACAAATGGGACCTAATTAAAATTAAAAGCTTCTGCAAAACAAAGGAAACTATAAGCAAGGTGAAAAGACAGCCTTTGGAATGGGAGAAAATAATAGCAAATGAAGCAACTGACAACTAACTAATCTCAAAAATATACAAGCACCTCCTGCAACTCAATTCCAGAGAAATAAACAACCCAATCAAAAACTGGGCCAAAGAACTAAATAGACGTTTCTCCAAAGAAGACATACAGATGGCTAACAAACACACGAAAAGATGCTCAACATCACTCATCATCAGAGAAATGCAAATCAAAATCACAATGAGGTACCATTTCACGCCAGTCAGAATGGCTGCAATCCAAAAGTCTACACGCAATAAATGCTGGAGAGGGTGTGGAGAGAAGGGAACCCTCCTACACTGTTGGTGGGAATGCAAACTAGTACAACCACTCTGGAGAACAGTGTGGAGATTCCTTAAAAAACTGGAAATAGAACTGCCTTATGACCCAGCAATCCCACTGCTGGGCATACACACCGAGGAAACCAGAATTGAAAGAGACACGTGTACCCCAATGTTCATCACAGCACTGTTTATAATAGCCAGGACATGGAAGCAACGTAGATGAATGGGTAAGAAAGCAGTGGTACATATACACAATGGAGTATTACTCAGCCATTAAAAAGAATACATTTGAATCAGTTCTAATGAGGTGGATGAAACTGAAGCCAATATACAGAGTGAAGTAAGCCAGAAAGAAAAACACCAAAAACAAAACAAAACAAAACAAAAAACAAAAAACAAAAAAAACACCAATACAGTATACTAATGCATATATATGGAATTTAGAAAGATGGTAACAATAACTCTGTATGCGAGACAGCAAAAGAGACACAGATGTATAGAACAGTCTTTTGGACTCTGTGGGAGAGGGTGAGGGTGGGATGATTTGGGAGAATGGCATTGAAACATGTATAATATCATATAAGAAACAAATTGCCAGTCTAGGTTCAATGCAGAATACAGGATGCTTGGGGTTGGTGCACTCGAATGACCCAGAGGGCCGGTATGGGGAGGGAGGTGGGAAGAGGGTTCAGGATTGGGAACACGTGTACACCTGTGGCGGATTCATGTTGATGTATGGCAAAACCAATACAATATTGTAAAGTAAGAAATAAATAAATAATAAAATCTTTTAAGGCAAAATTTAAATGGCACGCACCACAGGGCACATGAGAAAGTCCTCAACTAATGAATTGTATAGTCACCAGTGTTAATTATCTTTCATGAAAAATTGTTTTAAGTGATAAAACCCCATATCATCCAGCTATTGCTTGAAATGTAGAGAAAAGGTGACATAAGTGATGGTTCTCAGTTGAACAGTAGATTTAGTTGGTAAAGAATAAAGCAGCAGAATCTATGATAGTTCAGTATATGACATGAATAATTCACTCTATGTGCTCTCTGTGGAACTAAGAAGATTTCACTTTTAAAACTGTTTCTTCCAATACTACAAGTGCAATAATGTCCATCAAGAGAGAGAGAAAAATTATTGAATGCTTAAAAAAATTAGCTTAGTTTTGCTGTTTGTTTTGCTATTCAGCAGATTCCCTCCTCTTTCATATAACAATGTGTTTGACCCTTGAACAACAAGATTTTGGACTCCACAGATCCACTTATATGTTGACTTTTTTCAGTAGTAAATACTATACCGCTACACCATAGATGGATGCAGAACCACCAATATGGAGGATCCATGGGAAGGTCAACTACAAGTGATGCACAAAAATTTGACTGTGCTGAGGGTTAGTGCCCCTAACACTCACATATGTTCAAGTGTCAATTGTATTCTGAATTTCCTCTAAAATTTATCTTTCTTTAGCTCTGCCATGTTCTCAACCATATGATTTACATGCAATTGATTCTACATCTAGCTTCAGATGTGTCCGGATTAGCCTAAACCAATCAGTGTGCAGCACTCACTTAATAAATGAGTCTTGTGTAGGCGCATGATGTGATCCAGTCCAGCCATAACAAATCTCAGGAGGTTTCTTGAGAATTTGGGTCAACGATTTTCTCTGTGCTTTTGAACTGTGGTGTTGGAGAAGACTCTTGAGAGTCCCTTGGACTGCAAGGAGATCCAACCAGTCCATTCTGAAGGAGATCACCCCTGGGATTTCTTTGGAAGGAATGATGCTAAAGCTGAAACTCCAGTACTTTGGTCACCTTGTGCGAAGAGTTGACTCATTGGAAAAGACTGATGCTGGGAGGGATTGGGGGCAGGAGGAGAATGGGACGACAGAGGATGAGATGGCTGGATGGCATCACGGACGCAATGGACGTGAGTCTGAGTGAACTCCAGGAGATGGTGATGGACAGGGAGGCCTGGTGTGCTGCAATTCATGGTGTCGCAAAGAGTCGGACATGACTGAGCGACTGAACTGAACTGAACATGGTTTATTGGGCTTCCCTGGTGGCTCAACGGGTAAAGAATCTGCCTGCAATGTGAGAGACCTGGTTTCAATCCCTGGGTTGAGAAGATCCTCTGGAGAAAGGAATGGCTACCTATTCCAGCATCCTGGCCTGGAGAATTCCATGGACTGTGTAAATCTATGGGGTTGCAAATAATTGGACATGACTGAGCAACTTTCATTTTCACTTTCACTTTCCTGGGGTTTATTACTCTGAGAGTGCATGGTTTGGAATTACTGTAGCTGTTTTGATACTATGAGGAGAGATAGCCTGAGGCCAAAGTTTGAAGGCTGAGGAAGAGAGAAAGAGATGTGAATGACAGTAGAGGTGGAACTCGGATAATGTCTTGAATTTCTGGATCAACTTATATCTGAAGTCAGGAATACTTTTGATATTTCTGTTCTCTGAGTCAATTAATATACTATTTTGTTGAGACACTTCTGTTCAGGTTTATTTTTCACTAAAAATATAATCATCCTAACCATATATAGCCTCTTGATGAAAGTGAAAGAGGAGAGTGAAAAAGTTGGCTTAAAACTCAACATTCAGAAAACGAAGATCATGGCATCTGGTCCCATCACTTCATGGGAAATAGATGGGGAAACAGTGGAAACAGTGTCACACTTTATTTTGGGGGGCTCCAAAATCACTGAAGATGGTGACTGCAGCCATGAAATTAAAAGATGCTTACTCCTTGGAAGGAAAGTTATGACCAACCTAGATAGCATATTCAAAAGCAGAGACATTACTTTGCCAACTAAGGTCCGTCTAGTCAAGGCTATGGTTTTTCCAGTGGTCATGTATGGATGTGAGAGTTGGACTGTGAAGAAGGCTGAGCGCTGAAGAATTGATGCTTTTGAACTGTGGTGTTGGAGAAGACTCTTGAGAGTCCCTTGGACTGCAAGGAGATCCAACCAGTCCATTCTGAAGGAGATCAGCCCTGGGATTTCTTTGGAAGGAATGATGCTAAAGCTGAAACTCCAGTACTTTGGCCACCTCACACGAGGAGTTGACTCATTGGAAAAGACTCTGATGCTGGGAGGGATTGGGGTCAGGAGGAGAAGGGGACGACAGAAGATGAGATGGCTGGATGGCATCACTGACTCGATGGACTTGAGTCTGAGTGAACTCCAGGAGTTGGTGATGGACAGGGAGGCCTGGCGTGCTGCAATTCATGGGGTCGCAAGGAGTCGGGCACAACTGAGCAACTGAACTGAACTGAACTGAACCATATACATGGTTAATTTGAGGTTTGAATATATGCATAAGAAACATGTGATTCTCAGTAGAAATATGATTTGAGATAAAGTGAGGGAATTATTCAAACATGTTTATGATGCTACTGTTAAAGGAAACATTAAAGTGTCTGCTTGAACAGATCTGTACCAAGAGTAAAATTTGGATAAATAATTAAAATGTGTGTTCTATTAAGCAATCCCCCTGAGTATAAAAGTACACACTCATATGAAAAATTAAAGTATGCAAGTATAAGGCAGAAAACAGCAGTCACCTATAATTCCACCACACACAGGAAAATATTATCATTATTTTAGCATATTTGTTTTTACTCTTCTTTCTACCCTTTTTTATGTAGTAAAGATCATCTTGTATATATAATTTTTATCCTGCTTGTTTTCATTCAACACCAAATAATAAGCATTTTCCCACATCATTAACAACCTTTCATAAAAGACATGTTTTTCTTCCCAAGAAAATTACACATATTGGGGAATGTAATACAAATACATAAGAAACAATGAATAGTCTAGTAAAAAAAAAGTATGCAGTGCAATCAATTAGGAAATGTAACTGTGATGAAACTAATATAATTGCATTATTTAAATTATCACATAAAATACCAATTTAAAATAGAATTTTCTGATTTTAGAAAGTTTAGAAAATCAGAGAATTTGTCAGAGTGAAGGTGGAATTTATAGTGGAAGGTGACTCAGATGGTAAAGAATCTGCCTACAATTCAGGAGACACAGGTTTGATCTCTGGGTCAGGAAGACATCCCCGCCCCCCAAGAGAAGGGAATGACAACTCACTCCGCTATTCTTGCCTGGAGAACCTCATGGATAGAAGGGCCTGGTGGGCTACAGTCCATGGGGTCACAAAGAGTCGGACACAACTGAGCAACTAACACACACAGACTATAATTTGCCCTCTTCCCTGGTGGCTTAGATGGTAAAGAATCTGCCTGTATGCAGAAGACCCAGGTTTGATCCCTGGGTTGGGAAGATCGTCTGGAGAAGGAAAAGGCTACACTCTCCAGTGTTGTTGCCTGGGAAATCCCATGGACAGAGGAGCCTGGAGGGTTACAGTCCATGGGGTCGCAAAGAGCTACTAACACTTTCACTTTCAGAATATAATTTAGGAGCAAGGAATGGATTAGACAATGTAGACAAAGAGAATTGCATTTCATATGTGTTCTGATTCAGTTGAGGCATGATCTATATATAAAGAACAAAGGCTAGGATGAAAATTTAGTAAGGGTGGTCAGAAATAAGAGTAGATTTAAGTGTTTTGATTTGGGAGGATCTTGTAAATCAGAAAAAAAAGTTTCTATTTCCATAGAGCAATGATGTGTATGTAAACATCTGGATTAATCTAGGACTTACTGGTTTAAGAGGCATAAACAGGACTATGTCATCTTATGTAACATGTTTTAACAAGGAATTGTGAACAAAGAAGAAACCAAATGATATGAGTCAGACCCCTCCAAAAAGATACAGTGCAAAACATGATGTTGCTTTTGCTAGGGGATTTGAGATCAAGCACTCTGGCTTAATTATGGCATTTTCTGTATTCATTTGCTGACACTATTTTTTTCTTCCTATAAACATACACTACAGATATCATTGTTGTTATCTGTTTTTAAAGAAAAAGCATTTGTTTATTTGGCATAGAATCTTTAGTTGTGGCATGCACACACTTAGTTGAGGCATATGGAATCTAGTTCCTTGATCAGGGACCGAACCCTATTCCCTTACATTGGGAGCATGGAGTTTTAGCCACTGGACCACCAGAGAAGTCTGCACTGTTTTCATCTTTATTTTATAAAATGAGAAATTAAGACTTAGAGAAACTGCAAGTATAGTAATTCAGTTCAAAGTAGCTTAAGGTAGTTTAATATAAATATGGATATGATTGAGAAGGTAAATATATTTCACATTCAGTTCAGTTGCTCAGTCGTGTCTGACTCTTTGTGAGCCCATGGACTGCAGCACACTAGGCCTCCCTGTCCATCACCAACTCCCGGAGCTTACTCAAACTCATGTCCATAGAGTCGTGATACCATCCAACCATCTTATCCTCTGCCATCCCCTTCTCCTCATGCCTTCAATCTTTCCCAGTATCAGAGTCTTTTCCAGTGAGTCAGTTCTTCACCTTCACCTTAGGTGGCCAAAGTATTGGAGCTTCAGCTTCGGCATCAGTCCTTCCAGTGAATATTCAAGACTGATCTCCTTTAGAATGGACTGGTTGGATCTCCTTGGAGTCCAAGGGACTCTCAAGAGTTTTCTCCAACACCACAGTTCAAAAACATCAATTCTTCAGCACTCAGCTTTATGGTACACCTCTCACATCCATACATGACTACTGGAAAAACCATAGCTTTGACTAGATGGACCTTTGTCCGCAAAGTAATGCTTCTGCTTTTTAACATGCTGTCTAGGTTGGTCATAGCTTTTTTCCCAAGGAGCAAGTGCTTTTTAATTTCATGGCTTCAGTCACCATCTGTAGTGATTTTGGAGCCCAGAAAAATAAAGTCAGCCATTGTTTCCACTGTTTTCCCATCTATTTGCCATGAAGTGATGGGACTGGATGCCATGATCTTAGTTTTCTGAATGTTGAATTTTAAGCCAACTTTTTCACTTTCCTCTTTCACTTCCATCAAGAGACTCTTTAGTCCTTTGCTTTCTGCCATAAGGGTGGTGTCATCTGCATATCTGAGGTTATTGATATTTCTCCTGGCAATCTTGATTCCAGCTTGTGCTTCATCCAGCCTGGCATTTCACATGATGTACTCTGCATATAATTTAAATAAGCAAGGGGACTATATGCATCCTTGATGTACTCCTTTCCCAATTTGGAACCAGTCCATTGTTCCATGCCCAGTTCTAACTGTTGCTTCTTTTTTTTTTTTTTTTTTTTTTTAATTTATTTATTTATTTTTAATTTTTACTTTACAATTCTGTATTGGTTTTGGCATAGATTGACATGAATCCACCACAGGTGTACATGCGTTCCCAAACTCCTACAAGATATCATGTTCCAAATATATTTGGAACCCAATTACGAACCTTTGCAACCAAATTATAGTTCATATTGTTTGGATTCCAAACAGCTCTTTTCCAGCTAGTCTTATGTTCTTACCACACTTTACTGAATTGCTAGTGTTAATGTTAGGCTCCTGGGTCTTTATCCATGGTAGCCAAGGCTTGAGTCTTTTCATATCATTGATTCCGTGTTTATGAATCATAAATATTCATTCATTGAGCAATGGTCATATAGTGCACATATTTATTCTAAGGATTTACACATGATAGTACAATTTAGCCTTTGTACCTGTCCTTTGATCCTTTGCCTATGAGCCTAAGACTGTGTTCTGTATGTTTTTTGTACATGAAACACAATTCAACTTAGTATATAATCCTTAGTTCACAATATTTCCCCTTAAAAATCACATTGATTTTGCTTCATTCATTGCCTTTTAAAAAATGCTGTGTGTCTTAGGTGTTTGATGATAGATTAAATTTTGTAGCTTTTGAGATAACCTGTTTATTTAGCTCTATGGATATTTGTAAGAGAAAAAGTCATTCTAATAATAAAAATTTGTTTTTTTCAGGATATATCTGATCACAGGTCTCTTTTCATTGCCTATTTAAAAAACCCAGACAAGGTTCTTTGATCATGTTCTTGCTTCTGATATCTTCCTCAGTAACCTCCATAATTCTTGACTTGGATGTTTATTTTCTGTATTTAACAGTTTTGTCATGTTTTCATACTTGCCTGTAACATTTTACTGATCATATGTTTTCTGGGAATTTGTCTCTGGATATGGACAGCAAGATAGTAATACTGTGATGATGGAGAGATAAAGTTGTATGTATGAACTAGGTGGTCAGCCCTTGCTTTGCTGAATTGTGGGACAGAATGTGAGGGAAAGATGAAATGTGTTTGCTCCTTAATTTTAAGTGAGAGATTGATTTCCAGTGGGATTGGATAGATTGGCTTTTATTTTCATTTCCTGTGCTGTTCAAGAATCCTGGATGACTACATACACTATACTTCCTTATCAGTTTTGATTCAGATTTGCAAGTTCAGTTTGGTTCTTAGTTAATACTAACAAATAGTAGAGTTTATTTTAGTAGCCAAATTTACTATCATAGCTTTATAAATGATCATTGCCATGTCATTGTGGAATCACAAAGTGTCTAACATTTTAATTTGCTACATTTTAAAAGGAAAATTATGTAATGTAAGTTCACAAATTTTAAATATATGAGAGTCTGTACGTGTATGTGTGTGTATAAAATCTGGTGTCTATCAGGGCTTTCCTATCCACTGTACATGTGTCCATTTAAATCTATGTATTTAACATACTTATGTGCAATATTAGTACTTATTGAATGATGATTGTATGCTCTGTAAAGTTTCTTAAATTTATTATAATTGAAGGATAATTGCAAACAATATTGTGTTGGTTTCTGCCATATACCAACTGCACTGTACATTTTATAAGTACTTCACAAAGATAAGTCACTTCAGTTCGGTTCAGTTCAGTCGCTCCATTGTGTCTGACTATTTGCGACCCCATGAATCGCAGCACGCCAGGCCTCCCTGTCCATCACCAACTCCCAGAGATCACTCAGACTCATATCCATTGAGTCAGTGATGCCATCTAGCCATCTCATCCTCTGTCATCCCCTTCTCCTCCTGCCTCCAATCCATCCCAGCATCAGAGTATTTTCCAATGAGTCAACTCCTCGCATGAGGTGGCCAAAGTACTAGACTTTCAGCCTTAGCATCATTCTTTCCAAAGAAATCCCAGGGTTGATCTCCTTCAGAATGGACTGGTTGGATCGCCTTGCAGTCCAAGGGACTCTCAAGAGTCTTCTCCAACACCACAGTTATAAAGCATCAATTCTTTGGCACTCAGCTTTCTTTACAGTCCAACTCTCACATCCATACATGACCACTGGAAAAACCATAGCCTTGACTACACAGACTTTTGTTGGCAAAGTAATGTCTCTGCTTTTGAATATACTATCTAGGTTGGTCATAACTTTCCTTCCAAGGAGTAAGCATGTTTTAATTTCATGGCTGCAGTCACCATCTTCAGTGATTTTGGAGCCCCCCAAAATAAAGTGTGACACTGTTTCCACTGTTTCCCCATCTATTTCCCATGAAGTGATGGGACCGGATGCCATATTCTTCATTTTCTGAATGTTGAGCTTTAAGCCAACTTTTTCACTCTCCTCTTTCACTTTCATCAAGAGGCTTTTTAGTTCCTCTTCACTTTCTGCTGTAAAGGTGGTGTCATCTGCATATTTGAGGTTATTGATATTTTTCCCAGTAATCTTGATTCCAGCTTGTGCTTCTTCCAGCCCAGCGTTTCTCGTGATGTGCTCTGCATATAAGTTAAATAAGCAGGGTGACAACATACAGCCTTGGCGTACTCCTTTTCCTATTTGGAACCAGTCTGTTGTTCCATGTCCAGTTCTAACTGTTGCTTCCTGACCTGCATATAGGTTTCTCAAGAGGCAGGTCAGGTGGTCTGGTATTCCCATCCCTTTCAGAATTTTCCATAGTTTATTGTGATCCACACAGTCAAATGCTTTGGCATGCTCAATAAAGCAGAAATAGATATTTTCTGGAACTCTCTTGCTTTTTCGATGATCCAGTGGATGTTGGCAATTTGATCTCTGGTTCCTCTGCCTTTTGTTAAACCAGCTTGAACATCTGGAAGCTCATGGTTCACATATTGCTGAAGCCTGAATTGGAGAATTTTGAACATTACTTTACTAGCATGTGAGATGAGTGCAATTGTGTTGTAGTTTGAGCATTCTTTGGCATTGCCTTTCCTTGGGATTGGAATGAAAACTGACCTTTTCCAGTCCTGTGGCCACTGCTGAGTTTTCCGAATTTGCTGGCATATGGAGTGCAGCACTTTCACAGCATCATCTTTCAGGATTTGGAACAGCGCAGCTGGAATGCCATCACTTCCACCAGTTTTGTTCGTAGTGATGCTTCCTAAGGCCCACTTGACTTCACATTCCAAGATATCTGGCTCTAGGTGAGTGATCACACCATTGCGATTATCTTGGTTGTGAAGATCTTTTTTGTACAGTTCTTCTGTGTATTCTTGCCACCTTTTCTTAATATCTTCTGCTTCTGTTAGGTCCCTACAATTTCTGTCCTTTATCGAGCCCATCTTTGCATGAAATGTTCCCTTGGTATCTCTAATTTTCTTGAAGAGATCTCTAGTCTTTCCCAGTCTGTTCTTTTCCTGTATTTCTTTGCATTGATCACTGAAGAAGGCTTTCTTATCTCTTCTTGCTATTCTTTGGAACTCTGCATTCAGATGGTTATATCTTTCCTTTTCTCCTTGGCTTTTCCCTTCTCTTCTTTTCACAGCTATTTGTAAGGCCTCCCCAGACAGCCTTTTTGCTTTTTTGCATTTCTTTTACATGGAGATAGTCTTAATCCCTGTCTCCTGTACAGTGTCATGAACTTCTGTTCATAGTTCATCAGGCACTCTATGTATCAGATCTAGTCCCTTAAATCTATTTCTCACTTCCACTGTATAATCATAAGGGATTTTATTTAGGTCATACCTGAATGGTCTCCTGGTTTTCCCTACTTTCTTCAATTTAAGTCTAAATTTCACAATACAGAGTTCATGATCTGAGCCACAGTCAGCTCCTGGTCTTGTTTTTGTTGACTGTATAGAGCTTCTCCATCTTTGGCTGCCAAGAATATAATCAATCTGATTTCGGTGTTGACCATCTGGTGATGTCCATGTGTAGAGTCTTCTCTTGTGTTGTTGGAAGAGGGTGTTTGCTATGACCAGTGCATTTTCTTGGCAAAACTCTATTAGCCTTTGCCCTGCTTCATTCTGTACTCCAAGGCCAAATTTGCCTGTTACTCCAGGTGTTTCTTGACTTCCTACTTTTGCATTCCAGTCCCCTATAATGAAAAGGACATCTTTTATGGGTGTTAGTTCTAAAAGGTCTTGTAGGTCTTCATATAACCTTTCATCTTCAGCTTCTTCAGTGTTACTGGTTGGGGCATAGGCTTGGATCACCATGATATTGAATGGTTTGCCTTGGAAACGAACAGAGATCATTCTGTCGTTTTTGAGATTGCATCCAAGTACTGCATTTCTGACTCTTTTGTTGACCATGATTACTACTCTATTTCTTCTAAGGGATTCCTGCCCACAGTAGTAGATATAATGGTCATCTGAGTTAAATTCACCCATTCCAGTCCATTTTAGTTCGCTGATTCCTAGAATGTCGACATTCACTCTTGCCATCTCCTGTTTGACTACTTCCAATTTGCCTTGATTCATGGACCTGACATTCCCGGTTCCTATGCAATATTCCTCTTTACCGCATCAGACCGTGCTTCTATCACCAGTCACATCCACAGCTGGTATTGTTGTTGCTTTGGCGCCATCCCTTCTTTCTTTCTGGAGTTATTTCTCCATTGATCTCCAGTAGCATATTGGGCACCTACTGACCTGGGGAGTTCCTCTTTCAGTATCCTATCATTTTGCCTTTTCATACTGTTCATGGGATTCTCCAGGCAAGAATACTGAAGTGGTTTGGCATTCCCTTCTCCAGTGGACCACATTCTGTCAGACCTCTCCACCATGATCCTCCCTTCTTGGGTTGCCCCACATGCATGGCTTAGTTTCATTGAGTTAGACAAGGCTGTGGTCCTAGTGTGATTAGATTGACTAGTTTTCTGTGAGTTGGTTTCAGTGTGTCTGCCCTCTGATGCCCTCTTGCAACACCTACCGTCTTACTTGGGTTTCTCTTACCTTGGACGTGGGATATCTCTTCACGGCTGTTCCTTACCTTAGATGAGGGGTATCTCCTCACCACTACCCTCCTGACCTTGAACATGAAATAGCTCCTCTAGGCCCTCCTGTGGCCACGCAGCCACAGCTCCTTGGACATGGGTTTGGTCCTCCCGGCTGCCACCCCTGGCCTTGAGTGTTGGGTAGGTCCTCTCGGCTGCTCCTCCACTGTCGCTTCCTGGCACTCTCGGCCGCTGCCCCTGACCTTGTATGTGGGGTAGTTCCTCCTGGCTGTTGCCCCTGACCTCAGACGTGGGGTAACTCCTCTTGGCTGCCGCCCCTCGGGCATGGAGTCCTCCTGGCTTCTGTCCCTCACCTCAGACATTGGATAGCTCCTCTTGGCCATGCTATGTGCACCGTGGCAGCTGCCCACGCTATGTGTGCCATCGCAGCGGCCCCCACTACTTAATTTCACCACTGGGGAATTAAGTCACTTAATCCTCATTAAAACTCCATGAGAAAGATTCCATAATTGTCCTCAGTTTACAGATAAGAAAATCAAAGCACGTGGATGTTAAATGATTTGTCTAAGGTCACACCACAGGATACGTTATAACCTGGATAGAAACCCAGATGATCTTCTTCCAGAGTCCTTGTAGTAAAGCACTATGTAATTCAATCTCCCCATGTGTATATAATATACATTTATCATCTATCTACATATTGATTGAGCGATTTACTGGTGTGTTTACTTGTGTGTGTGTGTTCAGAGTGAATCTGAATTGAATATCAAAGACAGCCTCCATTTCAGGATCACATCAAGTTTAATAGATTCAATCCAGGTGTTTCCAGTTGCTGAACCCGCTGCTTACCAAATGTCTGTTTTCCTGTAATCTCGTATCTATGCTTTTGGATTTAACTTCTGACTCATTGCTGCTTGTTCTTCCACTGGTCCCAAGCATGAAGACACATTTGGATCTTGAAGTGAGAATGTGTTTGAATTTCTGACTAATGGCACTTGGGTTACCCTTGTCTTTCCTATATGGATTGATTTCCAAATTGTGAACCTACTTCATATTTTATATTCATCTGAAAATCATTATATGCCAGATTGTAGAAAAAACACTTGCCTTATTCTTGTGTGTAGTTGCCATTTTCCAATCCATGTCCTTTTTTTAGATATTTATTGAATTTAATATTGATTCTGCTTTATGTTTTTGTTTTCTGGCTGCGAGGCATGTGGGATCCCAGTTCCCCAACGAGGGATAGAATATGTACCCTCTGCATTGGAAGGCAATGTTTTAACCACTGGACCACCAAGGAAGTCCCCAACCCATGTTGTTGACCTTTGATTCGACTTGAATTTGACCATTGACTCTACCTCTCTACGAACTCTGGTTTTGCAAGGATTATACTGAATGTCAGTCTTATCCTTTACAGTGTTTCCAGTGCATTGGAGAAGGAAATGGTAACCCATTCCAGTGTTCTTGCCTGGAGAATCCCAGGGATGGGGGAGCCTGGTGGGCTGCCATCTATGGGGTCGCACAGAGTCGGACATGACTGAAGCGACTTAGCAGCAGTAGCAGCCAGTGCAATTATTTTAAACCTGACAATGAGTTTCCTATATGAGAATCTCCCATAGACACCCACTGTATAAACGCTAAAGCCTAAACACCTTCAAATAATAGTATACAAGAGTCTTTACAATCTAGACTCTGCCTGTCTTTCTAGTTGTGGATCTTGTCTAACATTCTAAAATGTGCTTTCTCCCGAGAAGGACAAATAATGGGTAACACTTGAGCTTCCTCAGAGTTAACCACTCAATACATGTTGGTTGAATTCATTAAAAAGTAAAAGGTATTGGGCTGTGGCATGTGGTGGGAGGAGTGCTGGGCTCCAGGCATTGCCTTGTGTCTAAGTAGGACATGCCAGTAAGACATCAGAAGCACTTTGAGTGCTATGGCATGGTGGCAGGGTGCTAACAAGAGGGATGCAGGGAATCTGCAGAGAAGCATTGCTTATTTTGCAGCTCTGCATTGTTAAGAAAGCTTCTCTAGCACCTGTGAAATGCTGTCCATGTCTGAGATGGAGACTGACTAGGGCACACTGTTTTTGAAGATCTATTATTTGAATCCTGCCATGTCAGTGAATAAATGGACATTTGGCTAATCTATACCCACCTTCCTTTAGCACATCCAGACCTGAAACATTACAGTGTCTTGCTAAGGTCTCAAACAATAGGATTTGTGCATCTGCAAAGTCAGAATCAAAGACTAATCCATACTTGGTTATCCTGAGTGAACTAAAACACAGTAATTCATTTTCATTATAGATTGGGCATCCTGAGGAGAGGAACTGATCCATTACTGAAATCTGCTGTGTGTTCTCCATTAAGTTCACTGAAGCAAGGGGTCAGTCTGACACCTCACTATGGGAGAGCCAGGGGGAGGGGGCTCATCCCCAGGAGTGTGAGGTTGGCTGGGGTAGTTTGCACTGTATTTCTGGTACCTGAAAGTGCACTTCAGCTCAATGACTTCTCTCAAAACCTTCTGTGGTCATGGGAAATGCATGGGACGATGACCAAAAAAGCTGCATAAAAGCCGAACAGATGTGGAAATCTCATCTTTGTAGAAGACAGCCACCAAGATATAAGTCCATGTTTGGTCTTCCTTGTAGAATGGATCTCTGGGAGCTAAAACAGGTTCCACTGTGTTAAAAAAAATGGTTGTCCTCTGCTACTTTCTTTGTTTTTAAATGTTTGGAAAGATATTTTAGCAAAGTTAATGTAAGAGTTTAGTCTCCATTTATTTTAAGGAGGCAATTCTCTGTCAAGACTTCTTAACTCTAGAGTTTTTTATTTTAGTCTATCTACTCAACCTTCATGAACTCACATTGTGTTGCAACTTTGCACACATTATGGCTGTGTGCTGAGTCTTTGTTGCTGTGTGAGCTTTTTCTTTAGTTACTGAGAGCAGGGGCTACTCTAGGATTGTAGTGCACAGGCTTCTCATTGTGGTGGCTTCCCTTGTTGACCAGCATGGACTCCAGGCTGTGAGCTTCAGTAGTTACAGTGCATGGGCTTAGTTCTACATGCTGTGTGGCATGTAGAATCTTCCTGGACCAGGGATCAAACCCATAACCCCTGCATTTTCACATGGATTGTTTACCACTGAGGCACCAGGGAAGCCTGCCATTGTTCTTCTGCTGAGTGGGCTTGTTTGTGATTGCATATGTGTGATATGCACACATATGTATGTCTTTGATCTCCATTTAAATTGCAGGCTTCTAACATGCAGAGCATTTGGCTGTTTTCCTTTCTTTTGAAGTCCTCCTGGGCTTTTGGTCTTTATAACATGAAGCTTTGTATGTAACTCCCTTTTCCCACCAGGTTCTGTTAGAAAGTTAAAGCAGAAAAATTCTTGAAATTAATCACAGGAAGAAACTGGAATGAAAGAAAGAGGGCAATAATGAGTCCTGAGTTTTCATTCTGGTTGTACCACCTTCTTTCAAAATGACTACATGGAAGTCTGTTTCTGTCTCTGCATCTCAAGTTCCTAGGAAGAAAATCAGAGGTTTAGACCGCACAATTTCTAAGGCCCCTTCTGGCTCAATCTTCTTGAATCTGTCATGGCTATTTTTTGTTACAGGGTTTACGGAATTAAGCATAAAGAAATCTGATATAATCAATATCAAATTTTTATCTTTGAATAACTTAGTTCAGCTACTACTATATTTAAAATATAATTCTGGATCCATTACATGCATTATCATGTTTTATCCTCAAAACAAATATATGAATCTTGACACTATTCTTTTCTCCATTTTCAGCAGGGAGTTTGTTTGCTTGCCCACTGTTACATGGCTATAAAATTCTAGAGATGGAACACAAATCCTTGTCTATCTGATTCCAAAGCCCATGTTTTTAACAGCTGTATTATACCACTTAGTGTACTAAACTTCACCTGGTTGAGAATATGTGATATAGACTCAGAAATACAAACATGCATACACTTACATGTATATCTTAATAGATAAAAAAAAAATAGCAAGAGGGCAAGGGTGAACTGGATGAACTATGTTTATCTGTGAGTGAACTTTAACCAATTTACCCATTGTTGACCTGGGTTGGCACAGCTCTGAAATTAAGTGAGTGAAAGTGATAGTCACTCGGTCATGTCCACCTCTTTGCGACCCCATGGTCTGTAGCCTGCCAGACTCCTCTGTCCATGGAATTCTCCAGACAAGAATAGTGGAGTGGGTTGCCATTCCCTTCTCCAGGGGATCTTCCTGACTCAGGGATGGAACCAGCATCTCTTGCACCTCCTGAATTGCAGGCAGATTCTTTACCATCTGAGCCACCAGGGAAATCCCAGTCTGAAATTAAAGCTGTCCCTAAATTTGAAAGTAACAGGAAAAGGACACTGAGCAGAAGCATGAAAAATAAAGAGATTCAACCAAGGGCACAAGGGCAGCACTGCTGGAAACCCTGTATCTGTCTAAGAAAAATAGATAGACGTAGCAGGCAGAAGCATGAGGAAAGTCAGAGAGAAGGAGAAAAGGGACAATGGAAAGGAATCTAGCACAATTTCCTCCTGATCCCTGTCCAGATTGACTCTGTGTGTTCCTTCCTTACTTGTGGTTTCAAGCTATAAGCTCCAATTTCTTCTGCTCTAACCTAAATAAATTTTTCAGATCTTCTTAATCAGCTAGTGATTAGACACAAATAGTATATGAACCATGAAAAATTATAATTTCTCATGTATCTATGGGACTAAAATGGAAGTAGTTTATAAAGGAGAAAAGTCTGACTGTTTCTAATTTAACATTGTCCTTTGAGGTTGGGAGAGGAATTGTCAAACAGTTGGTCAAAGTGAGGGTCCATCCTTAGTACCAATGACATATGCTACTATAAACTTACTCTCTCACCCTCCTCAACTCCTTGTTAGTACAATAGACTTTTTATTAGGCTATTCATGTTTTTTCTTGAGAGAGAGAGAGAGAGAGAGAGAGAGAGAATCCCAGTAGCCCGTATGGTTTGGGAAGCCAAAGGGGCTGGAGGCCTGGGACATGGTGCATAAGGAAGGAAATTGCATGGTTGATTTGAACTATGCTTTCAGGCAAGCATTTAGTGAAGCTGAATTGTACTTAGTTGAAGGAGCTCCTAGCGAAAAGCAATGACCTAGGTAATATCTAATGTTCTGTCTTTGCTCTGAGTACTGTGAGGGAGGTGCTTAAGGACATGGGAAGGCATTCTCTTAGTAGATTAGAATGAGAATGGGGTCAAATCCTGTTCTGTGTAGAAGTCTCTACCAGGAGACTGTTTTTCTGGCCAGTTGAAGTGCAGCCATTGTGTGAAACTTAGCCATTAAGTCCTCACTTCATATGACTTCAGGTCTTCAGTGTCCTATATTATTCGGCAACTCTCAACGAAGCACAGAACATTTTCTGAGGTCATTTGTCTCACTTGGAAGGGCCAGTTGAACTGAGCTGTTAAGAGGATAGAGTAAGGCAGGCAGAAGCTTTCACAAAAGAAAAGAAAGAGCAGAGAGCCTTAGCAAATGCTCCCTGGTTCCCCACAGTGCAGGCCAGAAAGAGGGCAGAAATCATTCTGAAAAATTAATGGCATCCAAATGAAGAGTTTTTTTGAGAACCCTAAAGTGAGGGATAGAAAATTATTTGCAGTAGGTAGAAGTCTTATTTATTATCTTCCATACCTTCTCTTGTGAATAATGTTACCTCTCAACTGCTTCCATGTGTGTTGTTCACTTTATGGATTAGTTGCTGCCAATTTAGAATGCCCCAAATCCGCATTTTGAGTCTCATAACCCCATGATTCTCATTAGCAAATGTACTAATTTTATTAATAATCCAAACAAAATCCCAGAAGGTAAAGCTGCAGCAAAGAAAACAAATGTCTGTACAAGCATCCTACATTCCAAAGCCAGATATGAATGAGTTTATATAATTTACTCTTTTAGAATTTTTGTTATCCTCCTCCAATACCATGAAAAATCAAGGGTTGTTTGGCATGCAAGATGAGCATATTAAGATGAAGAAGAAAGTATTGTACTGCATTGCAAATAGCTGAAGCTTTGACTAATGTGATGCTTTTTGATACAAACAAGGTATGCTGTCAGATTACCCCTAAAGAATACTGAAGGATTCCCAATCATTACAACTGTATGCTAGGAGGCTCTTTACTTTCCCTCTTGGACACAAACAATAAAATAAGACCTTCTATGTATCTTTAGGGGAAAAAATGTAGTTTTGACCTTGTGGTCCTGTGAGAGACCCAAGAAACATGTTCGGGAAAGCACAGTTTTATATTATATTCAAGTTATGAAAGTGATTGTACAGCAGTGAGCCTGTGGGTGAAGCAAAAGGGCAGAATTTTATCTGAATTTTGTTTCTTCCACTGGAAGCTGGGGGAAGATCGGGAATGTTTCTTTCTCTGCTCCATTAGTGAAGCCTGCTCCTAGGATGACCCCAGGATTAGCTAGAGAACTCTGATATTCTAAAATCATCTCTTTTCAGGAAATCCTAAAAGAAATGGAGAGTCTCTTTCCAGTTCAGGCCAGAGTTAAACCCAGGGATCACAGACACCACCTGCCAATGTGAAGTGGGATTCATAAGTCTTGGCTTTTGCCCAGATTTAGAACTGGATTTGGGGGCAATATAAAATTATCCTGTGATATGACTTTTTGGGGCCTCATGTTTCTTTCTTTTTTTAGATCATTTCTTTGGTACTCACAAGAATTCAGAGAAAGAACAATGATCATCAACATTTTGGTTTTGCCTAACACTTTTCAACTCATTTCACTCTGTACTTTCTTACTTCACATTTGTCGAGAACCTACCATGTGTGAGGTATCATGCTTTCACCTATATTGCCTGATTTAATCATCATGTCAGTTTTGTACTGTGGATCTGAATAACCTCATCTTACAGATGAATTTCTGACACTTGAACATCTGAATAACTTGCCTAAAGCTTGTAAATTGTGGAATCTGGATTTATATCTACACCTCCTTGATTCTAAAATCAGTGCCAGTTGCATCACATGCCTTGCTGAATTCTGTAGCAGATATGAGTCAAAAGAGCACAGAGAGACATAACCTAACATATATATGTTTCTTTTCTCTGTCTTAACCTGCTCACCTCCTTTGCCCTGCCCTTTTCATGCATCAGCTTGTAAAGAGCTAGGTTCACTAATCTCTCCACCAGTGTTATTGTCCCTGACCCACTTCTCAGATGTGATATAGGAAGTCCTTAAGCCAGTAATGGGAAATGTGAGAGCATGGATGAAAGATTTTCATCCTATTCCAGCACTGACCTATTGGCAGTAACTTCTTAGAACACTTTCGAGAAGATTTATGAAATGGATGCTATGATCAATTACTGAAGGCTGTAATTGCCATGGGAAGAGAGAACTCATCTGCTATATATTTGCTACCCCTCTCTTCAGCAATTCCAAACTCCATTCCTGGTAAGAGGAGAATTAAGTCTATATCTATGTCAGTAATATATACTTATATCCTTTCACAGGCTTCCTCCTAATTTTGACAAGTGGGTCCTCAGGCAACTGTTTTTTGCTGTTGTTCAGTCACCCAGTCATGTCCTACTCTTTGCAATCCCATGGACTGCAGCACTCCAGGCTTCCCTATCCTTCACTGTCTCCCAGAGTTTGCTCAAACTCATGTCCATTGAGTCAGTGATACCATCCAACCATCTCATCCTCTGCCCCCTACTTCTCCCTTTGCCTTCGATCTTTCCCAGCATCCAAGTCTTTCCCAGTAAGTCAGCTGTTCACATCAGGTAGTAAAAATGCAGGAACTTCATCTTCATACTAACAGAAATCTAGTCAATCTAATCACATTAGGACCACAGCCCTGTCTAACTCAATGAAATTAAGCCATGCCCGCGGGGCAACCCAAGACGGGTGGGTCATGGTGGAGAGGAATGACAGAATGTGGTCCACTGGAGAAGGGAATGGCAAACCACTTCAGTATTCTTGCCTTGAGAAACAGTATAACATGAACAGTATGAAAACGCAAAATGATAGGATACTGAAAGAGGTCGGTAGGTGCCCAATATGCTACTGGAGATCAGTGGAGAAATAACTCCAGAAAGAATGAAGGAATGAAGCCAAAGCAAAAACAATACCCAGCTGTGGATATGACTGGTGATAAAAGCAAGGTCCGATGCGGTAAAGAGCAATATTGCATAGCAATCTGGAATGTCAGGTCCATGAATCAAGGCAAATTGGAAGTGGTCAAACAGGAGATGGCAAGAGTGAATGTCAACATTCTAAGAATCAGCGAACTAAAATGGACTGGAATGGGGGAATTTAACTCAGACGACCATTATATCTACTACTGCGGGCAGGAATCCCTCAGAAGAAATGGAGTAGCCATCATGGTCAACAAAAGAGTCCAAAATGCAGTACTTGGATGCAATCTCAAAAACGACAGAATGATCTCTGTTCATTTCCAAGGCAAACCATTCAATATCACAGTAATCCAAGTCTATGCCCCAACCAGTAACGCTGAACAAGCTGAAGTTGAAAGGTTATATGAAGACCTACAAGACCTTTTAGAAGTAACACCCCCAAAATATGTCCTTTTCATTATAGGGGACTGGAATGCAAAAGTAGGAAGTCAAGAAACACCTGGAGTTACAGGCAAATTTGGCCTTGGAATATGGAATGAAGCAGGGCAAAGACTAATAGAGGTTTGCCAAGATAATGCACTGGTCATAGCAAACACCCTCTTCCAACAACAAAAGAGACGACTCTACACATGGACATCACCAGATGGTCAACACCAAAATCAGA
This sequence comes from Oryx dammah, assembly GCF_014754425.2. Classification (NCBI taxonomy): domain Eukaryota; kingdom Metazoa; phylum Chordata; class Mammalia; order Artiodactyla; family Bovidae; genus Oryx; species Oryx dammah. Next base: position 27,473,964 of record NW_024070207.1, read on the forward strand.
TTGATTATATTCTTTGCAGCCAAAGACGGAGAAGCTCTATACAGTCAACAAAAACAAGACCAGGAGCTGACTGTGGCTCAGATCATGAACTCCTTATTGCCAAATTCAGACTTAAATTGAAGAAAGCAGGGAAAACCACTAGACCATTTAGGTATGACCTAAAAATCAAATCCCTTATGATTATACAGTGGAAATGAGAAATAGATTTAAGGGCCTAGATCTGATAGAGTGCCTGATGAACTATGGAATGAGTTTCATGTCATTGTACAGGAGACAGGGATCAAAGCCATCCCCATTCAAAAGAAATGCAAAAAAGCAAAATGGCTGTCTGGGGAAGCCTTACAAATAGCTGTGAAAAGAAGAGAAGGGAAAAGCCAAGGAGAAAAGGAAAGATCTAACCATCTGAATGCAGAGTTCCAAAGAATAGCAAGAAGAGAGAAGAAAGCCTTCTTCAGTGATCAATGCAAAGAAATACAGGAAAAGAACAGAATGGGAAAGACTAGAGATCTCTTCAAGAAAATTAGAGATACCAAGGGAAAATTTCATGCAAAGATGGGCTTGATAAAGGACAGAAATTGTAGGGACTAACAGAAGCAGAAGATATTAAGAAGAGATGGCAAGAATACACAGAAGAACTGTACAAAAAGGATCTTCACAACCCAAATAATCACAATGGTGTGATCACTCATCTAGAGCCAGACATCTTGGAATGTGAAGTCAAGTGGGCCTTGAAAAGCATCACTATGAACCAAGCTAGTGGAGGTGATGGAATTTTAGTAGAGCTATTTCAAATCCTGAAAGATGACGCTGTGAAAGTGCTGCACTCAATATGCTAGCAAATTTGGAAAACTCAGCAGTGGCCACAGGACTGGAAAAGGTCAGTTTTCATTCCAATCCCAAAGAAAGGCAATGCCAGAGAGTGCTCAAACTACCACACAATTGCACCCATGTCACACGCTAGTAAAGTAATGCTCAAAATTCTCCAAGCCAGGCTTCAGCAATACGTGAACCGTGAAATTCCAGATGTTCAAGCTGGTTTTAGGAAAGGCAGAGGAAGCAGAGATCAAATTGGCAACATCCACTGGATCATGGAAAAAGCAAGAGAGTTCCAGAAAATATCTATTTCTGCTTTATTGACTGTGCCAAAGCCTTTGTGTGGATCACAATAAACTGTGGAAAATTCTGAAGGAGATGGGAATACCGGACCACCTGACCTGCCTCTTGAGAAATCTGTATGCAGGCCAGGAAGCAACAGTTAGAACTAGACATGGAACAAGAAACTGGTTCCAAATAGGAAAAATAGTACGTCAAGGCTGTATATTGTCATCCTGCTTGTTTTACTTATATGCTGAGTACGTCATGAGAAATGCTGGACTGGAAGAAACACAAGCTGGAATCAAGATTGCTGGGAGAAATATCAATAACCTCAGATATGCAGATAACATCACCCTTATGGCAGAAAGTGAAGAGGAAGTAAAAAGCCTCTTGATGAAAGTGAAAGAGGAGAGTGAAAAAGTTGGCTTAAAGCTCAACATTCAGAAAACAAAGATCATGGCATCTGGTCCCATCACTCCATGGGAAATAGGTGGAGAAACAGTGGAAACTGTGCCAGATTTTATTTTTTTGGGCTCCAAAATCACTGCAGATGGTGATTGCAGCCATGAAATTAAAAGATGCTTATTCCTTGGAGGAAAAGTTATGACCAACCTAGATAGCATATTCAAAAGTAGAGACATTACTTTGCTGACTAAGGTCCCTCTAGTCAAGGCTATGGTTTTTCCAGTGGTCATGTATGGATGTGAGAGTTGGACTGTGAAGAAGGCTGAGTGCCGAAGAATTGATGCTTTTGAACTGTGGTGTTGGAGAAGACTCTTGAGAGTCCCTTGGACTGCAAGGAGATCCAACCAGTCCTTTCTGAAGATCAACCCTGGGATTTCTTTGGAAGGAATGATGCTAAAGCTGAAGCTCCAGTAGTTTGACCATCTCATGCGAAGAGTTGACTCATTGGAAAAGACTTTGATGCTGGGAGGGATTGAGGGCAGGAGGAGAAGGGGACGACAGAGGATGAGATGGCTGGATGGCATCACTGACTCGATGGACGCGAGTCTGAGTGATCTCTGGGAGTTGGTGATGGACAGGGAGGCCTGGCGTGCTGCGATTCATGGGGTCGCAAAGAGTCGGACACGACTGAGCGACTGAAGTGAACTGAACTGTTTGGTCTCCTTTCTCTTCAAGAGGTTCTCAAGAGTCTTCTCCAGCCCCACAGTTCAAAAACATTAATTCTTTGGCACTCAGTATTCTTTATGTCCAAGTCTTGCATTCATACATTACTGGAAAAACCATGGCTTTGAGTATGCAGATCTTTGTTGGCAAAGTGATGTTTCTTCTTTTTAGTATGCTGTTTAGGTTTGTCATAGCTTTTCTTCCAAGGAGCAATCATCTTATAATTTTGTGGTTGCAATCATCATCCACAGTGATTTTGGAACCCAAGAAAATAAAATCTGCCACTGTTTTAACTTTTTCCTCTTCTATTTGCCATGAAATAATAGGACCACAGATGCCATATCTTGGTTTTTTGAATGTTGAGTTTTAAAGCAACTTTTCATTCTCCTCTTTCACCCTCATCAAGAAGCTCTTGATAGTCTGCCTAAAAGTTAAACAGGGTGACAGTTTACAGCAAACTCCTTTCCCAACTTTGAATCAGTTCATTGTTTCATGTTCAGTTCTAACTTTTGCTTCTTAACCTGCATACAGGTTTGTCAGGAGGCAGATAAGGTGGTCTTGTATTCCCATCTCTTTACAAATTTTCCACAGTTTGTTGTGATCCACACAGTCAAAAGCTTTAGCATAGTCAATGAAGCAGATGTTTTTCTGGAACTTCCTTAATTTTTCTCTGCTCCAACAAATGTTGACAATTTACTCTTTTGTTCCCCTGCCTTTTCTAAATCCAGCTTGCACTTCTGGAATTTCTCAGTTCACATAATGTTGAAGCCTAGGTTGAAGGATTTTGAGCATTACCTTGCTAGAATGTGAAATGAGTGAAATTGTGAAGTACTTTGAACATTCTTTGGCATTGCCTTTCTTTGTGATTGAAATGAAAACTGACCTTTTCCAGTCCCTGGCCATTGCTTAGTTTTCTAAATGTATTAGCATATTGAGTGCAGTGCCTTCAAAGCATCATATTTTAAGATTTTAAATGGTTGATCTGGAATTCCATCAGCTCCACTAGCTTTGTTTGTAGTAATGCTTCCTAAGGCCTACTTGCCTTCACATTCTAAGATATCTGGCTTGACCACACTGTCATAGTTGTCTGGGTCATTATGACCTTTCTTATATATTTCTTCTGTGTATTCTTGCCTTGTAGTTCCCTGAGTTTATTACCCTGCTTCTCTCATCATTTACCCTTACTACACACCCCTCTTCTCATATGGCAATTTCTTTATTCAGTTTCCAAAGGTTGGTTTATCCTTGACTTAGTTTTCATGGCTTCCTGTTCCTTTACCCTAATGTGATTTGATTAAACTTTGAACATGAAAACTGCCTATGGAGAAGCTGCTGCTCTAACCTATACCTGTTTGCTCACCATCAAGAGAAAAGACCACCTCCTGGAAATTTTGCTCTTTTTTGAATACCACATGCTAACAGTTCTCTTCTTCTGTTTCATAATTACAAATCCTTTACATGTGAAGTAACAAGCCTCGATCCACAGTCTAAACTTCCACTGTCATCTTGGCCTCCTTCACATCCCTGTCTTATCCTAATGGGCAGGTACACTGCCAGATCCTATCCTTTGTGGATCCAATTCCTGCTGGATTTTGGTTTGTGAACATTTCTGCAACACAGGAATTTCAATCCCTGGTATGTCAGAATATACTGTTTAAATAACCAAGATTCACTAGCCATGTTTCTCTTGGTCTGTATAGCATTGGCATAAAATTGGGCTCAACCTCTAATTTCCTAATATCAGTGAGCAAAGTGAAAGTCACTCAGTAGTTTCTGACTCTTTGTGACCCCATGGACTCCATGGAATTTTCCAAGCCAGAACACTGGAATGGGTAGCCTTTCCCTTCTCCAGGGGATCTTCCCAATCCTGGAATTGAACCCAGGTCTCCCACATTGCAGGCCAATACTTTATGAGCTGAGCCACAAGGGAAGGCCAAGAATACTGGAGTGGGTAGCCTATCCCTTCTCCAGCAGATCTTCCTGACCCAGAAATTGAACTGGGTCTCCTGCATTGTAGGCAGATTCTTTACCAACTGAGCTATCAGGGAAGCCCTTATGTCAGTGAAGGCATGCTAAAATCAGGTTCCAGACCTGATCCTGGGTATTTAACCAAAATAATTTTAAAAAAATCAAAGTAATACATTTACATGATATTGAAAAGTCTGTTGAAATTAAAATGTGTTGCCAAAATAGTAACCCTTCCTAGCTTCTTTTTTTTACTCTTTCAAATGGGGATTAGACCTATTGCACAGGGCTGTTTAATCAAGGTTTTAGCATAGTATTTGGTCTATCTAATAACTATTAACAGGCATTTATCTATCTATCTATCATCATAAATATTAAGCTATGTACCCTTGCAAAGACTAGAGTATAAAACAATTTGTTGACATGTTTAGCTGAGATCTGTAAGAATTTCATTTTTCCCACTCAATAAATAGGAATTATAAACCTGAAAGTACTGAGAAATCAACTAGCATTATTTCTTTAACCAAGTGGAGAAAAAGATTGATTAAACAAAGCTTTTCCACTTGCTCGTTTTTCCCTATGTGTCTTGAAGAACCCTATGGGCAAATATAAATTTGTCAAGTATAAGGCAAAGATTTGACTGCTGGAGAGTTTACCTAGCAAAGGATCATTCTGAATATAAAGTAAGAGAAACTTCCCTTTCACTTTGTGATTAATATTCTTCTTGCTGAATAGACACCAAATGCTTAGGAGACTGTGGAAGTCATCTGCTTTTGCAATTTGATCATGCCTCCAGATTATCAGATGATAAATTTGTTATAAGGAATGATAAAAACTGTAATTCTTCCCACCCACATAAATACGTAAAACCAATTTCCTTGTTCAGGTTCCTGAGAAATAAACATGTCAACATGGAAAGGCTATTTATCATGGCTGTCATAATTAGGTTCAATTGGGGAAGTCAGTTCCCTTTCGCAAATAACAAACTTCAAGTTCCAACTCACCAGCACCATTTTGCAGGACACGTCTAATAACCTCCAGTCATTTATCACTATTCCCAAATTCCAGGAGCATCAGAGGCAGGGCAGGTGTGCCTCATTCCAGTTCACTGACCTAAAATTATTATCATTGTTTTATCAGTATGAAGATACTGCCTAGCTTCTGATAGAAGCTCATTTTCAACAGAGGGCTCCCCCCCCTTTTTTTTTAGTTTAGGAAGTATAGTTCATAAAAATTGTTCAGGGTAGTATTTTTCCTCTTGACTTTTGACTTTACAAGTAGGTACTCAGCTGCTAGCTTTAGCCAGGGCATACATATGTGTGAAGTAGACATTAGCAGACAAGGAGATCAAAGAAACCCTGACTATCTCCCTTTCTACTTCCTGCTAGCATAAAGAAAGAAAGAGAACAATGCCTGGCTGGAGCAGTTGCCTGCCAAAACCAGTTGGCTAACAGGTTTTGTGTACTTTCTGGACTTATAGAACTGAAAGTTCTGCTTCAAAAATCATAATGATCATACTAAATATATCACCTCTTCAATTAGTGGAAAGAATCTGGGATTATGTGTGTGGTGGGAGAGGGTTTGATTGATAAAGGGATTCTATTTAATGAGATCCCCTCAAAAATTGACAAATCTTATTTGATTCACCTCTCAGGATTAAAAATCTTACTAAAATGATGTCCGTTTCCTTCATAATAAGTGTAGATAAGTGACCTTTGTGTATTAGATGAAAAAACTCAGGGAAAGAACAGTGGAGTTGGCATCCACCAGCCTGCCATGAACAAGTTTGGTGTCCTTAGGCTAGTGGCTCAATTTTGCTGGACTGTGATTTCTTCTTTTGTAAAATAGGCATAAATACTATTGCTTTTATGAAAAACCAAGAAAGACAATTGATATGTGGTAAGTAATGTAAGTTTCATATGAAAGAGAAAGCAAAGCTCAGAACCAGTGAGTGACATTCAGAAATGGTGAGTGACAGCCAGGTTTACACAGCTCATCCATGTTAAAGTGAGGCTGTGAATTGAGACACTGTCAGTTCCCACACCAACGTTCATTCTCCTGTGATGCACTGATCAGCTATTTGCCAAGCATTGGAATCCAAACAGCTTTAATAGTTCAAGTGGACAAAAGGATGCCATGTCCTTTGTAATGCCACCTTTTTATCACATCACTTAATTCATTGTATTGCAGTTGCCTTTTGGCATGTCTGTCTCATTAGACTATGGGATCCTCAAAGACAGGGACCATGTCTTATTGATATTTCTATCCCTAGAACATTGTCCAGTGTTCAGAGACACAGTCAGCATTCAGTTAATGCGTGTTGTAGGAAAAGGAGGGCTTCCCAAGTGGCTCAGTGGTAAAGAATCCACCTGCCAGTGCATGAAGCATAAGAAATGCAGTTTCACTCCCTGGGTCGGGAAGTTCCAGAGGTGATTCAGAGAAGAAGATTCAGAGGTGAAGGAGGGCATGGCGACCCACTCTGATATTCTTTTTTTTTTTTTTAAATTTATTTATTTATTTTAATTGGAGGCTAATTACTTTACAATATTGTAGTGGTTTTTCCATACATTGACATGAATCAGCCATGGGGGTACATGTGTTCCCCATCCTGAACCCCCCTCCCACCTCCCTCCCCATCCCATCCCTCAGGGTCATCCCAGGTGCACCAGCCCTGAGCACCCTGTCTCATGCATCAAACCTGGACTGGCAATCTGTTTCACATATGATAATATACTTGTTTCAATGCTATTCTCTCAAAGCACCCCACTCTCGCCTTCTCCCACAGAGTCCAAAAGACTGTTCTATACATCTGTGTCTCTTTTGCTGTCTTGCATATAGGGTCACCATTGCCATCTTTCTAAATTCCATATATATGTGTTAGTACACAGTATTGGTGTTTTTCTTTCTGGCTTACTTCACTCTGTATAATCGGCTCCAGTTTCATCCACCGCATTAGAACTGATTCAAATGAATTCTTTTTAATGGATGAGTAATATTCCATTGTATATGTACCATATTTTTCTTATGCATTCATCTGCCAGTGGACATCAAGGTTGCTTCCATGTCCTGGCGATTGTAAACAGTGCTGTGATGAACATTGGGGTACACATGTCTCTTTCAATTCTGGTTTCCTCGGTGTGTATGCCCAGCAGTGGGATTGCTGGGTCATATGGCAGTTCTGTTTGCAGTTTTTTATGGAATCTCCACACCGTTCTCCAGAGTGGCTGTACTAGTTTGCATTCCCACCAACAGTATAAGAGGGTTCCCTTTTCTCCACACCCTCTCCATCATTTATTGTTTGTAGACTTTTGGATAGCAACCATTCTGACTGGTGTGAGACTGTACCTCATTGTGGTTTTTACATTTTTCTGACAATGAGTGATGTTGAGCATTTTTCATGTGTTTGTTAGCCATGTGTATGTCTTCTTTGGAGAAATGTCTGTTTAGTTCTTTGGCCCATTTTTTGATTGGGTCGTTTATTTTTCTGGAATGTAGCTGCAGGAGCTGCTTGTATATTTTTGAGATGAATTATTTGTCAGTTGCTTTGTTTGCTATCATTTTCTCTCATTCTGAAAGCTGTCTTTTCACCTTGCTTATAGTTTGCTTCATTGTGCAAAAGCTTTTAAGTTTAATTAGGTCTTATTTATTTTTCCTTTCATTTCCATTACTCTGGGAGGTGGGCCATAGAGTATCCTGCTGTGATTTATGTCAGAGAGTGTTTTGCCTATGTTTTCCTCTAGGAGTTTTAGAGTTTCTGGTCTTACGTTTAGATCTTTAATCCATTTTGAGTTTATGTTTGTTATCGTGTTAGAAAGTGTTCTAGTTTCATTCTTTTACAAGTGGTTGACCAGTTTTCCAAGCACCATTTGGTAAAGAGATTGTCTATTCTCCATTGTATATTCTTGCCCTCTTTGTCAAAGATAAGATGTCCATAAGTGTGTGGTTTTACTCTGGGCTTTCTGTTTTGTTCCATTGATCTATATTTCTGTCCTTGTGCCAGTACCACACTGTCCTGATGACTGTATCTTTGTAGTATAGCCTTAAGTCAGCAGGTTAAGTCCTCTAGTTCCATTCTTCTTTCTCAAGATTGCATTGACTATTCGAGGTTTCTTGTAATTCCATACAAATTGTGAAATTATTTGTTCTACTTTTCTGAAAAATACCATTGGTAGCTTGACAGGGATTACGTGGAATCTATAGATTGCTTTGTGTAGTATACTCATGCTGGTTTGATGGTGTTGAATTCTCTCAGCTTTTTGTCTGTAAAGCTTTTGTTTTCTCCTTCATATTTGAATGAGATCCTTGATGGGTACAGTAATCTGGGTTGTAAGTTTTTCTCTTTTATCACTTGAAGTTTGTCCTGACATTACCTTCTGGCCTGAAGAGTTTGTATTGAAAGATCAGCTGTTATCTTTTTGAGAATCTCTTTATGCATTATTTGTTGTTTTCCCCTTGCTGCTTTTAATATTTGTTCTTTCTTTTTGATCTTCGTTAATTTGATTAATATGTGTCTTAGGGTATTTTGACTTGGGTTTTTCCTGTTTGGTACTCTCTGGGTTTCTTCAACTTGGGTGGCTATTTCCTTCCCCATTTTAGGGAAGTTTTCAACTATTATCTCCTCAAGTATTTTTTCATGGACTTTCTTTTTTCTTCTTCTTCTTGAACTCCTATGATTTGAATTTTGGGGTGCTTTACATTGACCCAGAGATCTCTGAGGTTGTCCTCATCTCTTTTAATTATTTTTTCTCTTTTCCTCTCTGCTGGATTTATTTCCAGTATTCTATCTTCCACCTCACTTATCCTATCTTCTGCCTCAGTTATTCCACTGTTGGTTCCCTCCAGAGTGTTTTTTATCTCATTTGTTGCATTATTCATTGTTGACTGACTCTTTTTTATTTCTTCTAGGTCCTTGTTAAACATTTCATGTGTCTTCTCAATCCTTGTCTCCAGACTATCTGTAACTTCATTTTTTCCCCAAGATTTTGGATCACTTTTACTATTATTATTCTGAATTCTTTTTCAGGTAGACTCTCTATCTCCTCTTTTGTTTGGTTTGGTGAGCATTTATCATGTTCCTTTACCTGCTGAATATTTCTCTGACTTTTCATCTCACTTAGATTGCTGTGTTTGGGGTGGTCTTTCTGTATTCTGGCAGTTTGTGGTTCCTGTTTATTGTGGAGGTTCCTCCCTGTATATGGTGGTGGATGAGTGACTTGTCAAGGTTTCATGGTTAGGGAAGCTCGTGTCAGTATTCTGGTGGTTGGAGCTGGATCTCTTCTCTCTGGAGTGCAATGAAGTGCCCAGTATTGAGTTTTGAGGTATCTGTGGGTTTGATGTGACTTTTGGCCCTCTGTATTTTAATGCTTAGGCTTATGTCTCTGCATTGTTGAAGAATTAACTTAGTATGTCTTGCTCTGGAACTTCTTGGCTCTTGGGTAGAGCTTGATTTCAGTGTAGGTATGGAGCCTTTTTGATGAGCTCTTGTCGATTAATGTTCCCTGGAGTCAGGAGTTTTATGGAGTTTTCTAGTTTTGTATTTAAGCCTCCTGACTCTGGTTTTCAGTCTTATTTTTGCAGTAGCTTGAAGACTTCTCCATCCATACTGCACCAATGATATAACATCTAGGTTAATGAAGAAAAGCTTCTCCACAGTGAGGGACACCCAGAGAGGTTCACAGAGTTACATGGAGAAGAGAAGCAGGAGGAGGGAGATAGAAGTGACCAGGAGGAGGGAGATAGAAGTGACCAGGAGGAGAAGAGGGGCAATCAAATGGGGAGAGAGCAATCTAGCCAGTAATCAGTTACCTGTGTGCTCTCCACAGTCTGGAACACCCAGAGAGGTTCACAGGTTTACATAGAGAAGAGAAGAGGGAGGAAGGAGATAGACATGACCAGGAGGAGAAGAGGGGGAATCAAAAGGAGAGAGACAGATGTAGCCAGTAATCAGTTCCCTAAGTGTTCTCCACAGCCTGGAATACCCAAAGATATTCACAGAGTTGGGTAGAGAAGAGAAGGGGGAGGGAGGACACAGAGGTGACCTGCGGAAGAAAAAGGAGAGGCAAAAGGCAGAGAGGGCAATCAAGCCAGTAATCACAGTTCAGTTCAGTTCATTTCAGTTGCTCAGTCATGTCTGACTCTTTGTGACACCATGAATTGCAGCATGTCAGGCCTCCCTGTCCATCACCAACTCCTTGAGTTCACTGAGACTCACATCCATCGAGTCGGTGATGCCATCCAGCCATCTCATCCTCTGTCGTCCCCTTCTCCTCCTGACCCCAATCCCTCCCAGCATCAGAGTCTTTTCCAATGAGTCAACTCTTCACATGAGGTGGCCAAAGCACTGGAGTTTCAGCTTTAGCATCATTCCTTCCAAAGAAATCCCAGGGCTGATCTCCTTCAGAATGGACTGGTTGGATCTCCTTGCAGTCCAAGGGACTCTCAAGAGTCTTCTCCAACACCACAGTTCAAAAGCATCAATTCTTCGGCGCTCATCTTTCTTCACAGTCCAACTCTCACATCCATACATGACCACTGTTAAAACCATAGCCTTGACTAGAGGGACCTTTGTTGGCAAAGTAATGTCTCTACTTTTCAATATGCTATCTAGGTTGGTCATAACTTTCCTTCCAAGGAGTAAGCGTCTTTTAATTTCATGGCTGCAGTCACCATCTGCAGTGATTTTGGAGCCCCCCCCCAAAATAAAGTGTGACACTGTTTCCACTGTTTCCCCATCTATTTCCCATGAAGTGATGGGACGAGATGCCATGATCTTCGTTTTCTGAATGTTGAGCTTTAAGCCAACTTTTTCACTCTCCTCTTTCACTTCCATCAAGAGGCTTTTTAGTTTCTCTTCACTTTCTGCCATAAGGGTGGTGTCATCTGCATATCTGAGGTTATTGATATTTCTCCCGGCAATCTTGATTCCAGCTTGTGTTTCATCCAGCCCAGCATTTCTCATGATGTACTCTGCATAGAAGTTAAATAAGCAGGGTGACAACATACTCCTTGATGTACTCCTTTTCCTATTTGGAACCAGTCTGTTGTTCCATGTCCAGTTCTAACTGTTGCTTCCTGACCTGCATACAGGTTTCTCAAGAGGCAGGTCAGGTGCTCTGGTATTCACTCCTAAGTAAAAATGGGCACTGAAGATTGGATTCTCAAAGGTACAAAATTGATAACAAATACCAAAAAGCAAACATTAAAAATCTAGAGTACAGTTTAGATTCTCAAAAATACAATATTAAGGAAACAAAATCACAAAAATTATTTATATATATATATATAATTTGCTTTAAAATTAGGGCCCTTGTTTTGCAAGGTAATAGTAGTTCATAAAAATGAACATTAAAGGAGTAATAAAGAACTTAAAAATTAAAAAAAGATTTAAAAATTTAAAAATGATAATAGTAAAATATATCTAGGAATTTCTCTGGAGCTGTTGAGGCCAGTGTGGTGTCAGTCCAGTTTCAGATAGTTCCTTATTCCAGCTTATACTTCTCCTCAAGTTCTATAGGCCCCTTCTAATGTAGTCAGTGCTACCTACAGGGTTTTAATCTGTTGCACCTCTCACTTCCAAAGCAGTTTCCTCTTTGTTTATTTTGGCTTCCTCTGTTTGCAATTCTCTTTAGTGTCTAATTTCTTTCCTGACACAAGGGGGCGAAAGTGGTCACTTTTTTGGGCTCACTTGTTCAGTCGTGCTGTGGGGAGGGAGGAACACTGCAAACAAATATCACCGGCCTGTGTGGGGAGTGCTTGCGGTGTCTGGGCCACACTGGGTTTGCCCCTGCTCATAGCGTGTGTGCTTTCCTGGTCTACACTGCTCAGACTCCAGGTTACTCTGCAGGGGAATTGCCTAAAGCGGTCCCTGGGTTGTGTTAACTTCCCAGGTCTGAGCCATTCAGGTTCTTGGGTACTCCCCAAAGGCACAGACTCAGTTGGGCCTGAGTTTGTGCCCTTCCCAGGTCTGAGCAGCTCAGGCGACCAGGTGCATGGTGAGCACACTCTCCCCAGGTGGGCGGTGCATCTTATCACCTGCCTGGTCCTAGCCACTTGGTTTCCTGGGTGTGCAGCAGGAGCATCATCTCACATGTGCTATGTGTCTCCTCTGGGGAGCTGATCTCTGGCTGCGGCCCTCCTGGTGAATGACAACTGTCCAGGATCCAAGGAAGACTTGGTTAGCAACTGGGAGCTTGCTTGTAGTTTGGTAGAGGATGTCCTCTCTGGGGCTGAGATTGCCCTTTGCCTTCCGGCTCTAGCTGTTGCCTGCCTGCCTCTCTGCCTCTAGCCGGGGATGGGCCAGTCCACAGCCAGCTAGCTTTCCTTTGGTATTCGCTCAGTCCTTTGTTCTGTGAGTGCCTTAGGTTAGAACTTTTTACAGGAAAGTTCTCTCTCTCTCTCTCTCTTTTTTCCTCTCTCTCTCTGGCTATCCCACATTTTGGGTTTCTATCTCATGTTAGCTTTCTCAGATTCTCCTCAGGGCATTCAGGCCCAGTCCTTAACCTCAGCAGTGCAGCCTGTGCCTCCCTGTTCAGCTCCCACTTGATGCTGGCTGGCTCACTGCTGGCGGACTTGAGCGTCTGGGCTACTTCTCTGCTGGAAGTTGCAGTTAGGCACGTAATCTGTGTGTGTGTGTGTCTGTGTCTGTGTCTGTGTCTGTGTTTTCCTTCTGGTTATGTTGCCCTCTGAGATTCCAAAACTCCACACAGACCCACTGGTGAGAGGGTTTCCTTGTGTTTGGAAACTTCTCCTCCTTCACGACTCCCTCCCCAGGATGGGTCTGCATCCCTAACTCTTTTGTCTCTCTTTGTATCTTTTATATTTTGTCCTACCTCCTTTCAAAGACAATGGGCTACCTTTCTGGGTGCCTGGTATCCTCTGCCAGCATTCAGAAGCTGTTTTGTGGAATCTGCTCAGCATTGAAATGATCTATCAATGAATTTTTTGGGCAGAAAGTGGTCTGCCCATCCTATTCATCTGCCATCTTAGGACCCCCCCCCCCGACTCTAATATTCTTACCTGGAGAATCCCATGGGCAGAAGAGTTTGGCAGGCTATAGTCCTTAGGCTTGCAAAAAGTTGACCATGACTTAGCTCACACACACATAGGAGAAAGAAGAAGAAGAGACAGAATGAGGTATAGGTGATCCAGAACGCACTTCTGACTCTTCCCTTGCCGTTACTTCTTTAGGACAACACCTGCAAAACATTCTAATTCTTTGAACTTTCTTGAGGTTTGAGTTCTGGATTAGTGAGAATTTACAATGATGCCTAACTAATCTGAACTTCTTGAATGTTTTCGTGATAAAGCAGTCAGCCCAGCCAACTCTTGGATCATATATCAGCTAATCAATAGCAATGTTCAGGCTATACCAAGACTTTCTAACAGCTGTCAAGGCTGACTAATCAGGGATTATTCAAAAATCACATGGAAGAGAAAAACCTTTCTTTTTTTTTGGAGATTTGCTATGAGAAAAGACCTTGAGTAGGAATTGGACAGTTCAGTTCTCGAATAATCTAATTATTATTAAGGAGACTATATAAAATGAAGAAGCAGGAAAGAAGAAGGTAAACCCAAGGGACTTAATCATGCTCATCATTGTTCCCTTAGGAACACTGCTCAATATTCTGTAATGATCTATATGGGAAAAAAATTTGAAAAAAGAATAGATACAGTTATATGTGTGATTGAATCATTTTGCTGTATACCTGAAACACAGCATTGTTAATCAACTATTCTCCAATATAAAATAAAAAAAATTAAATAAAAATGTATTTGATTCCTGACTTTCTGGTTTCTCTCATGGGGTTACAGGAGGTGAGGAGTAGGGAGGGGAGAAGAGATGGTTAGGAATTTAGGATTAGATAGAAAGTGAAAGTGAAGTCGCTCAGTCGTGTCTGACTGAGACCCCGTGGACTGTAGCCCACCAGGCTCCTCCGTCCATGGGATTCTCCGGGCAAGAATACTGGAGTGGGTTGCCATTTCCTTCTCCAGGGGATTGAACCCAGGTCTCCCGCATTGCAGGCCAATGCTTTAACCTCTGAGGATAGAAGGAAGATAGACAATGGTGGTGTGTGGTGCCCACACTTTTTGTAACAGTTGGAAAAATGTTTCCCAGCTGCATTCTCTTTTCAAAAACATTGGCTCACAGAATTAATGCTTTTGAAATACTGTGCACAGCTCCCCATCCCCATCCCTCAAATAGAGGCAGACTTAGAATTTCTGCCTTAGCCCTTACTGTAACACCTGCTGGTATACCACCTGCTGTTTTTAGACTCCTAGAGCTCAGTAGATTTGATAGTGTGAGGGTAAAGTGAAAGGCACTTGGTCGTGTCTGATTCTTTGTGATCCCATGAAAGATACAGTTCATGGAATTCTCCAGGCGAGAATACTGGAGTGGGTAGTCTTTCCCTTCTCTAGGGGATCTTCCCAACCCAGGGATCGAACCCAGGTCTCCCATATTGCAGGCAGATTCTTTCCTAACTGAGCCAAAAGGGAAGCCTAAGAATACTGGAGTGGGTAGCCTATCCCTTCTCCAGCGTGGTCTTTCCAACCCAGGAATCAAACCAGGATCTCCTGCATTGCAGGCAGATTCTTTACCAACTGATCTATGAGGTGAGGGTAAAGAGTCTGCATTGTTTCCATCAACAGTATTTACCCTCTATGTACCAGTTCAACTGTTTCACATTGTATTAGGCTCAAGCTTGGCACCAAACATCAGAGGACAAATGATTTTGAAAATGTTGCTGCCTTTTTTAAAAACACAAATAATCAAATCTGTTAAAATATTGTTAATTTAGAGGTGAGAATATATGTCCTTACTTCTGATTCACATTTATTTTTGTTTTGTTTAAAGATATGTGTTTTAAAAATAATATTAGGGAATTTTTTTTGGAAGAAGAGAGATAGGAGTCCTTGGTGATGCCTAGCCACAGTTTGTCATGCAGTAGAGAAGGAGAAAGTATGATGAGATTTGAGTAGCTATTTTAATATTTATTCTTGATGCTTAGAAGACTATTTTTTTTTCCTCATAATTCAGGGAATATTATGGGTAATCACCACTTTTTTTCCAAAATGACAAATTCAATGCTCATCCCCATGGGATAGAGTAAAATGTCAATGAAATGATTCAAGTTGCACATTCTTTCAGAATTCCATCAAATTTGCCACAAGTAGGTGTGCGTGTTTCAAACAACAAGTTCTACACTCTGGTGAAAAGTATGATTGTGCTCAAGCTGCAATGCTTAAATAATGCTTTTAATACATTTATAAAGATGGCTGTATTACTTTTATATTTTATTTGATTAATGTGGAGTATCACATTGATTGATTGGCAGATGTTGAATCATTCTTGCATCCCTCAAATAAATCCCACTTGATCATGTTTTATAATCCTTTTAATGTTGTTGCATTAGTTTTGCTCATATTTTGTTGAGGATGCTTGCATCTATGATCATCAGGGATTACTGACCTGTCATTTTCTTTCATTGTGGTACCCTTGAATGGTTTTGGTATCAGGGTAATTTTGGCCTACCTCATAAAATGAATTCAGAAGTATTACTTCCTCTTATATTTTTTGGAAGAGTTTGGGAAGAATTAGTATCAATTCTTCATTATATGTTTGATAGAATTTACTGGTAAAGCCATCTGTTCCTGAACTTTTCTTTATTGGGAAGGTTTTATTATATCCCTGATTCAGTCTCTTTACTAGTAATTGGCCTATTCAGATTTTATGTTTCTTCAAGATTTAGTCTTGCTAGGTGTATGTTTCTAAGAATTCATCCATTTCTTCTAGGTTGTCAAGTTTGTTGGTGTATACTTGTTCATCATAGTCTAGTATGAAACTTTGTGTTTCTGCAATATGTTGTCATGTCACATATCTATTTTAATGTACACAGTGCCAGACTGTTATAAGGGAAAATGGTTTTGGTTCTGCATCCTCATAGGTTAGACCAGTCTACAAACAGATTAATGCTCCTTTAGAAAAGAAAAAAAAAAGCTAAGACCCAGAGCCAATGGTTACAATATATCATATGGAATATGTTGAAACAGCATTACATTTTATGGAGTTAGAAATACTGGATTCAAGTCTCAGGTCTTAACCTAACAAGTTATGTGATTTGGGGAAAGATAGTATACTTTATGGAGCCTTGATTGATTTGCAATCAAATTCAGACATATAAACTTTTCTGAGTTGTATTGTAAAATATATATCATTCTAACACTGATACTCTGTGTCTCCATTCCTATTAGTATGGAAAATGAGGAGCATGCTAGAGCTGAATTTAAAGATAAGACATTAATTTTCAGTTGGTCTATATTATGGTTTTGAAAAGATATGATGACAGTAGAAGCCTCTCTTCTACTAAAGCCAGTCAGTCAACTTTGCCAGATGGGAATTATAAGAAAAAAGCACAGTAAGGAAATATCTAAAACTCTGAAAAGGCATAAGGTCAAACAATGGATGGACACATACCAACACACATTTGAGGTGCAGTAGCTCAAATGTTTAATTAATATGATTGATCTGGAGGAGGCAAAAAACAATGAATAAAACTAATAAAATTTGTTCCATTGAAAAAACTTTTAATCATCTAGAAAAACATCTTTGTATACTGTTAGTTGAAAAAATCAGTGTATAAAACAATGTATATAAAAATAGTTTATAATAGTTTAAATAGCTTAATAGTTAAATAGTTTAAATCAGTATATAAAACAATGTGTATAAACAGTGTATAAAACAATTGTTGTAGTTTTATATAAACATATTGTATACACAGGCTTCCCTGGTGGCTCAGATGGTAAACAATCTGCCTGCAATACAGGAGACCTGGGTTAGATCCCTGGATTGGGAAAATCTCCTGGAGAAAAAAATACAGACTCCAGTATTCTTCACTGGAGAATCCCATGGCCAGAAGAGCCTAGTGGCCTACACTCCATGGGATGGCCAAGAGTCAAACATAACTGAGT
The DNA here is from genome assembly GCF_014754425.2 of Oryx dammah. NCBI lineage: Eukaryota > Metazoa > Chordata > Mammalia > Artiodactyla > Bovidae > Oryx > Oryx dammah. The sequence goes on from NW_024070207.1 coordinate 27,491,118, forward strand.
GAGTAACATATTCACTTTCACATGTTTGAGAAAAAAAGACCAAGTATATACTGTTTGTATTAAATACTAAGCTCCCATCAGTAAGACTCATAAACCTCTTATGCTTATTCATCAGAGGGCAGACAGAATGAAAACAATAGAGAAAATGAACCGAACTCATCACATGGACCACAGCCTTGTCTAACTCAATGAAATTATGAGCCATACTAAATAGGGCCACCCAAGATTGACGGGTCATAGTGGCGAGTTCTAACAAACTGTGGTTCACGGGAAAGGGGAATGGCAAACCAATTCAGCATTCTTGCCTTGAGAGCCCCATGAACAGTATGAAAAAGCAAAAAGATATGAAACTGAAAGATGAACGTCCCAGGTTGGTAAGTGCCCAATACGCTACTGGAGAAGAGTAGAGAAATAACTCCAGAAAGAATGAAGAAACAGAGCCAAAGAAAAAACAATGCCCAGTTATGGATGTGACTGGTGATGGAAGTAAAGTCTGATGCTGTAAAGAACAATATTGCATAGGAACCTGGAATTTTAGGTCCATGAATCAAGGTAAACTGGAAGTGGTCAAGCAGGAGATGGCAAGAGTGAACATTGACATTTTAGGAATCAGTGAACTAAAATGGAATGGAATGAGTGAATTTAATTCAGATGACCATTATATCTACTACTGTGGGCAAGAAATCCTTAGAATAAATGGAGTAGACCTCACAGTCAACAAAAGAGTCCAAAATGCAGTACTTGGGTACAACCTCAAAAATGACAGAATGATCTCTGTTCATTTTCAAGGCAACTCTTTCAATATCACAGTAATCCAAGACTATGCCCCAGCCACTAATGCTGAAGAAGCTGAAGTTGAATAGTTCTATGAAGACCTACAAGACCTTCTAAAACTAACACCAAAAAAAGATGTCCTTTTCATCATAGGAGACTGGAATACAAAAGCAGGAAGTCAAGAGATACCTGGAGTAACAGGCAAGTTTTGCCTTGGAAAACAAAATGAAGCAGGGCAAAGGCTAACAGAGTTTTGCCAAGAGAACTCACTGGTCATAGCAAACACCTCTTCCAACAACACAAGAGAAGACTCTACACATGGACATCACCAGATGGTCAATACCGAAATTAGATTGATTGAGAGTTGGACTGTGAAGAAGGCTGAGCACCAAAGAATTGATGCTTTTGAACTGTGGTGTTGGAGAAGACTCTTGAGAGTCCCTTGGACTGCAAGGAGATCCAACCAGTCCATTCTAAAGGAGATCAGCCCTGGGTGTGCTTTGGAAGGAATGATGCTAAAGCTGAAACTCCAATACTTTGGCCACCTCATGTGAAGAGTTGACTCATTGGAAAAGACTTTGATGCTGGGAGGGTTTGGGGTCAGGAGGAGAAGGGGACAACAGAGGATGAGATGGCTGGATGGCATCACTGACTTGATGGATGTGAATCTGAGTGAACTCTGGGAGTTGGTGATGGACAGGGAGGCCTGGCGTGCTGTGATTCATGGGGTCGCAAAGAGTCAGACACGACTGAGTGACTAAACTGAACTGAAAGATGGAGAAGCTCTATACAGTCAGCAAATACGTGACTGGGAGCTGATTGTGGCTCAGATCATGAACTCCTTATTGCCAACATCAGACTTAAATTGAAAGAAGTGGGGAAAACGACTAAATCATTCAGGTATGACCTAAATCAAATCCTTTATGATTATACAGTGGAAGTGACAAATAGAATCAAGTGATTAGATCTGATAGACAGAGTACCTGAAGAACTATGGACAGAGGTTAGTGACATTGTACAGGAGGCAGTGATCAAGACCATCCCCAAGAAAAAGAAATGCAAAAAGACAAAATGGTTTTCTGAGGAGGCCTCACAAATAGCTGAGGAAAGAAGAGTAGCAAAAGGCAAAGGAGAAAGGGACAAATATACCCATCTAAATGCAGAGTTCCAAACAATAGCAAGGAAGATAAGAAAGTCTTCCTCAGTGATTAATGCAAAGAAATAGAGGAAAACAATAGAATGGGAAAGACTAGATATCTCTTCAAGAAAATTAGATATACCAAGGGAGCATTTCATGCAAAGATGGGCTCAATAAAGGACAGAAATGGTATGGACCTATCAGAAGCAGAAAGTATTAAGAAGACTTGGCAAGAATACACAGAAGAATTATATTAAAAAAAGATCTTAATGACCCAGCTATCACGATGGTGTGATCACTCACCTAGAACCAGACATCCTGGAATGTGAAGTGAAGTGGGTCTTAGGAAGCCTCACTACAAACAAAGCTAGTGGAGGTGATGGAATTCCAGTTGAGCTATTTCAAACCCTAAAAGATGATGCTGTGAAAGTGCTGTACTCAGTATGCCAGCAAATCTGGAAAACTCTGCAGTGTCCAGGACTGGAAAAGGTCAGTATTCATTCCAATCCCAAAGAAAGACAATGCCAAAGAATGTTCAAACCACCATACAATTGCACTCATCTTACATGCTAGCAAAGTACTGCTCAAAATTCTTCAAGTGAACCAAGAATTTGCAGATGTACAACCTGGATTTGGAAAAGGCAGCAGAACAAGAGATCAAATTGTTAACATTCGTTGGATCATCGAAAAAGCAAGAGAGTTCCAGAAAAACATCTACTTCTGCTTTGTTGACTACACCAAAGCCTTTGACTTTGTGGATCACAATAAACTGTGGAAAATTCTTAAAGAGATGAGAATACCAGACCACCTGACCTGCCTCTTGAGAAACCTGTATGCAGGTCAGGAAGCAACAGTTAGAACTGGACATGGAAAAACAAACTGGTTCCAAATAGGGAAAGGAGTACATCAAGGCTGTCTATTGTCACCCTGCTTATTTAACTTACATACAGAGTACCTCATGTGAAATGCCAGGCTGGATGAAGCAAAAGCTGGAGTCAAGATTGCTGGGAGAAATATCTGTAACCTCAGATATGCAGATGACAGCACCCTCATGGCAGAAAGCAAATAAGAACTAAAGAGTTTCTTTTATATATATATATATATATAATTTTGTAATAAATTTATTTATTTTACTTGGAGGCTAATTACTTTATAAGAGTTTCTTAAGGAAAGTGAAAGAGGAGAGGGAAAATGTTGGCTTAAAAATCAATATTCAAGAAACTAAGATCATGGCCTCTGGTCCCATCACTTCATGCAAATAGATAGGGATACAATGGAATCAATGACAGCCTTTATTTTCCTGGGCTCCAAAATCACTGCAGATGGTGACTGCAGCCAGGAAATTAAAATACACTTGGTCCTTGGAAGAAAAGCTATGACAAACCTAGACAGCATAGTAAAAAGCAGACATTACTCCGCTGACAAAGGTCTGTCAAAGCTATGGTTTTTCCAGTAGTGATACATGGATGTTAGAGTTGGACCATAAAGAAAGCTGAGCACTAAAGAAATGATGCTTTTGAACTTTGGTGTTAGAAAAGACTCTTGAGGGTCCCTTGGACTGAAAGGAGATCAAACCAGTCTATCCTAAAGGAAACCAGTCTTGAATATTCATTGGAAGGACTGATGCTGAAGCTGAAACTCCAATACTTTGGCCACCTGATGCGAAGAACTGACTCATTTGAAAAGATCTTGATGCTGGGAAGGATTGAAGGTTGGAGGAGAAGGGGATGACAGAGTATGAGATGGTTCGATGGCATCACTGACTCAATGGACATGAGTTTGTGGAAGCTCTGCAAGTTGGTGATGGCCAGGGAAGCCTGTCAGGCTGCAGTCCATGGGGTGGCAAAGAGTGGGACATGACTGAGGGGCTGAACTGAAGATAATTATATTAGTGTCATTTTCTTTTTTAGCTTTTTAATAATATATTAGGTTTTCTACACTGAGCCCAAATTGAAAGTTTATTCGTATAAACCTGTGTATGCTATGTAGAAGAAGAAAGAGGAGAGGAGAAGATGCTGAACCTTTCTTCAGCTTTTGTATTTGATATGACGAATTTCACCAGCCAATTGATCCTTGAAATTCCTATTTGAATCTCTTGCAGTGGGATAAATCACCCTCTTCAGGCATCCACTGCTTCCAGGCAAGTAGGTTGTTTGGGATATAATAACTATAACCTCATTAGTATCTAATCACAAAAAATGCAGTCCTGAACAATTGAGACACAGATGAAGTGCAAGTAAATGTCCGTGGTGATGATGGTGGGTTCACTTGTCACCAAAGGAGGGTATTGTTAGTGGTAATCGAGCCACATGAGGACAGGTGTTTGCTGAAGTTTGCCAAAGTTAGAGCTTCACAGAGCAAGCTGGATTCTTACCTTCTGTTCATATTTCATTGTGATGTTTGCCTGTGTTTATGGATCTTAAAACAAATGAAATTTTCTCCCATGGATGTTCAATCATATACTCACATTTCATTTTTCATTCTTACAGATTGCATTCATTTTTCAGTCAGTCAGATGGAGATGGAGAAATCAAGCCACTCAGATGGAATCACACTTATTACAATAGATAACCTATGGAATTGTGTTGGTGGTTAACTTCTTTTCTTGTATGTTGCTTAGGGTTTGGGATTGTAGTGAAGGTGGGGAGAGCAAGCATTTAAGACAAGCATACTTTTCTTGTCTCCAGACTTTGGCAGTGCTGCAATATGATGTGGGAGCCTTTATGCACGTTTCTTTCATTCTTTTATAGTCAAGATAGTGTGACAGTGATGATACATGAGACATTTGTATTTCCATGTATTTCCAGTTAAAAATTTTCTTCAAGGCATGTTTTCCCTTTTCTTGTGCTAAATAACTATATTTTTCCTGGGCTAGAATACTCTGTACTAGTGAAATACGAAGCAGAAAATCTCTTCAGCATCTTTTTATTAAATAATTAGTGCCAAACTTGAATCTTCAGCAGTAGTGGAAGCAAGCAGCTATCTGGGGAAAACCTAGATTTGTTTGGCTTCAAAATACATCATGTGAGGTTTTTTTCCCTTGTCTCCAATATATTTATCTTCCTTAAAATACCTAACTGTGTAGATAACAGATTGACTTTATGTTGTATGATTATATAAAAATTGTTGGTAGGGGATGATCATTGAGGCACAATATACTACAATGGTGTAGACAACAGGTTTGGGGCGAGATCTAGCTTTTAATTTTGGTTTTGCTACTCATAGACTCTTGCCTTTGGGGAAGTTATGACTCTCCTGAGCCTCAGTTTTCTATTTTGTAAGGAAAAGTGAGGCTAATTCTGATACAAACCACTTGGGTGTGTTTGAGGAATAAAGGATGTAATAAAGGGAAAATGCTTAGGATTGTGAATGGTCCTCTGTATATAATCACAAATAGTAATTGTGGCATCAAGCACTGAGATGGACAAACAGAAATGGACAAAAGTGCAGCAGATATTAGATAAATAATTTAGATAAGTAAAACCCATGCATTTGCTGAAGCCTGAGTCAACTCGAAGTCTTTAACAGAAATGTCAAATGTGAACCTGGAGTACTGAAGACATTTTGCTCATTTTGTCAGATTTCTTAACTGCATTTGTAAGGCAACTGGTATAGGAACTTAACAAGGACCTTTTACGTAGATACTTAAGTATTCTTCTATAGTATTAATTTTAATGGTTATAGACTATTTGATCATATTGAAGCACATAGATTTATCTGTTTAAGCAAAATCTTGGGCAGTTTGAATGTAGACTTTTACTATGGCAGAGACTCAGGTGTACATCGATCTCTATTCTCCTGTTTTTTGTTGAAAGTGTGAAAGTGTTAGTTGCTCAGTCATGTCAACTCTTTGCAACCCCATGGACAGGGGAGTCTGGCAGGGGCACCCTTCAGGCTTCCTTGTCCATGGAATCTCCATGCCTGAATACTGGAGTGGGGAGCCATTCCCTTCTTGTAGGGATCATCCCTACCCAGAGATCAAACCTGCATCTCCTGCACTGCAGGCAGATTCTTTACCATCTGAATCACCAAAGCTGAACTCAAACATTTAGCTGGATCTATGCATGCCCATAGAGGGATTTGAGGGATTCCCTGGTGGCTCAGATGGTAAAGCGTCTGCCCACAATGCGGGAGACCTGGGTTCGATTCCCAGGTCGGGAAGATCCCCTGGAGAAGGAAATGGCAACCCACTCCAGCATTTTTGCCTAGAAAATCCCATGGATGGAGGAGCCTGGTGGGCTACAGTCCATGGGGTTGCAAAAAGTCAGACACAACTGAGCAACTTCATGGATGCCCAACTTAAACCTACATTTCCTGCACTCCTTTGCAACTTTGGGCATGTAATTATAGTGTGGCTAATGCTGTATGAGTAGTGGTGCTATGTTCTACTTCCTAGATTTGTCCCTAAAAATGATTTAATGTTCTATGCTTCCCTGACTCTTTGCTAGAAGATGATGAGAACTGAGCAGTAGTCCTAGATCCAGAGATCAAAGCTACGAGATTAGAAGTGCTGCTTAACTAGCTTATATTCTTCTGAAATGCTTCTATAAGAAAAACACAAATGTCTCAAATGTCTATTTTATTCATGCTATTTATGTAGGGGGTCTTTGTTTTGTAAGTTATATCCTAAATTGCTATATAGGCAATGCTATGACTGACACATTGTGTTTGTGAACTTCTGATAATTTCTGTAAGATAAGTTCCTAGCAGTAAAAATTCTTACTTGAATAGCATAGATATTTCAGGCATTTGTTGCATATTTCAAAGTACTCTTCAGCCATGTATGAGCATACCAAATTTCCTGTGCCCATACGGGATCTTGGTATTGTTATTTTTGGTTTATCTTCATTAATTGATATCTTATTTAAATTTTCATTTACTTGACTAAATGTGAGGTTGAATATTTTTCTTATGCTCACTGTTTGTATTCTTGAACAATTTTTGAAAAAACTGGCATACTTCTATGTTGTTTAAAGACAGGTTTTTTAATATAAAGATATCAAGAATTCATTTTAGGATTATCTTGAAAATTCTTCCTCCATTTGTCATTTTTTCCTATAAAGTTTGTATAGGATATATTAAGTGTTAACATCAAAGATCTACCAGATTTTCTTTGCTTTCTTTATAATTAGACTCATTGTGGTCTGGTCCCAAAGCTTAAGATCAGTAATTATTCACAATACTTTGCTAGTATGACTTAATTTTTAATGTCTAAATCTTTAATACATATGAAATTATTTTTGATATATGATCTAATTTTATTTTTAGTATTGTTTCTACAGATGGGTGGCCAGTTTTTCCCATAATAATATATCAGTTCAGCTCAGTCACTCAGTCGTGTCCAACTCTTTGCAAACCCATGAACTGCAGCACGCCAGGCCTCTCTGTCCATCACCAACTCCCAGAGTTTACACAAACTCATGTCCATTGAGTTGGTGATGTCATTCAACCATCGCATCCTCTGTTGTCCCCTTTTTCTCCTACCTTCAGTCTGTCCCAGCATCAGAGTCTTTACCAATGAGTCAGCTGTTCACATCAGGTGGCCAATGTATTGGAATTTCAGCTTCAGCATCAGTCCTTCCAATGAAAACTCAGGACTGATTTCCTTTAGGATGGACTGGTTGGATCTCCTTGCAGTCCAAGAGACTCTCAAAGTCTTCTGCAGTGCCACAGTTCAAAAGCATCAATTCTTTGGCACTCAGCTTTCTTTATAGTCCAACTCTCACGTCCATACATGACTACTGGGAAAACCATAGCCTTGACTAGATGGACCTTTGTTGCAAAGTAATGGCTCTGTTTTTAATAAGCTGTCTAAGTTGGCCATAACTTTCCTCCCAAGGAGTAAGTGTCTTTTAATTTCATGGCTACAGTCACCATCTGCAGTGATTTTGGAGCCCCCCAAAATAAAGTCAGCCACTGGTTCCATGTTTCCCTAACTATTTGCCATGAAGAGATGGGACCAGATGCCATGATCTTTGTTTTCTGAATGTTGAGCTTTAAGCCAACTTTTTCACTCTCCTCTTTCACTTTCATCAAGAGGCTTTTTAGTTCCTCTTCACTTTCTGCCATAAAGGTGGTGCCATCTGCATATCTGAGGTTATTGATATTTCTCCTGGCAATCTTGATTCCAGCTTGTGCTTCCTCCAGCCCAGTGTTTCTCATTATGTACTCTGCATATAAGTTAAAGAAGCAGGGTGACAATAAACAGCCTTGACATACTCCTTTTCCTATTTGGAACCAGTCTGTTGTTCTGTGTCCAGCTCTAACTGTTGCCTCCTGACCTGCATACAGATTTCTCAAGAGGCAGGTTAGGTGGTCTGGTATTCCCATCTCTTTCAGAATTTTCCACAGTTTATTGTGATCCACACAGTCAAAGGCTTTGGTTTAGTCAATAAAGCAGAAATAAATGTTTTTCTGGAACTCTCTTGCTCTTTTGATGATCCAGTGGATGTTGGCAATTTGATCTCTGGTTCCTCTGCCTTTTCTAAAACCAGCTTGAACATCTGGAAGTTCACAGTTCATGTATTGTTGAAGCCTGGCTTAGAGATTTTTGAGCATTACTTTACTAGTGTGTGAGATGAGTGCAGTTATTTGATAGTTTGAGCATTCTTTGGCATTGCCTTTCTTTGGGGTTGGAATGAAAACTGACCTTTTCCAGTCCTGTGACCACTGCTGAGTTTTCCAAATTTGCTGGCATATTGAGTGCAGCCCTTTCACAGCATCATCTTTCAGGATTTGAAATATTCACTGGAATTCCATCACCTCCACTAGCTTTGTTCATAGTGATGCTTCCTAAGGCCCATTTGACTTCATATTCCGGGATGTCTGGCTCTAGGTGAGTGATCATGCCATCGTGATTATCTGCATTGTGAAAATATTTTTTGTACAGTTCTTCTGTGTATATCACTGCTACTCAGTTATAAGCAGTATCTTTCCTCCAAGATAAATTTGTGTATATAGACTTTTCTATATGTCACGGTAACTGTGATGTGCTAATGACATAGAACACAGATACCAAGGATGCTAAATATCTTGTAATATGTAGCATAATGCCACATAAAGAAGAAATATCTCACCCAAAATATTAAACAAATATCTCATTGAGAAATGCAGATGTGTTCTTGTCTTGCTGATTATAAGTGTCACCTTTTTCATAGAAGAGATTTCTTAAGATTTTATATACATGTATAGATATATACTATGTTTTTTGTTCCATCTACCACCACTATATTTTTTGTTTGCTAAAGAATTTATGTTTTTATTTTTTTAATTTAAGAAAATTGATTTATGATGTTGAGTTGGTTACAGTTGTACAATAATGAAAATCAGTCATAATTATAAGTCTCATCTTACTTGATCCTCCCTCCCCTCCGCAATCCTATCCCTCTAGGTCATCACAAAGCACCAGGCTATACCAGTGGATTTTAAATGATTTTAGTTCCATCATATTAAATTTTTACTTCATTACATTATTCTCCCTTTGCCTATCTCAGGAGTATCTTTTTCAAGTATTCCTTCAAATGAATAATTTTGTCAAATTCCATCTTTTCATTGATATTATTTATGAAATTTTGTTCCAAAAGTGTTCTCTAAAGTATTAATATTAGGTTTGATTTTATTTTTATGACATATAAAAGTCAATATATCTTAATAAGAGATTATCTTCCTGTTATGTTTGACTTCTCTCCTTTAACTTTGAGTTTTTGCTTCTTCCTTTTTTCTCTCATTTGATAATCTAATCTTTTTCTTGGTTGCTTTACATTTAAGGATTTAAATTTATATAATTCTTTTTTTGTTGGGATAGCATAATGGAACAAATAAAAATAGATAGATGAACTAATAATTCACAGATGTAATACAACATTCCATGACTAGCATAATATAGTACTATATTATATGTAATATAGTACATAATATTGTACATAGTATAGTACATAATATAGGACTATAATATAGTCCTAAAGATTATTGATGTTAGAAATTAGGTATTTTGGTCTTTACATTTAGTGAAGATTAAAAAATATAAATAGTACATCATTCACAATTAGAGTGTATAATCTTTGAAAGATGGTTCAACAGTATCTATCAATATAAATGTGCAAACTTTTACCTTGCATATGTTTATAATCTAATTTTTTTCTGTAACATTTTAGCCAGATACTCTTTGGCTAAGGGGAAGCTTAATAAAAGTTATGTTTAAGTAGAAACAAATCACAGATAAAATAGTTTATTTTTGCATCTTAAAAAATAGGACTTTGTAAAAACCTTGCTAGGGTTCTTCCTTCCATGGTCTTGAGAGGGATCTAAAGCCCAAATTTTATGGACTTTATTGGAAATCTGCTTCTGATCATAAAAAAATTTAACATTTCATAGCTTTCTCTTTTAAAATTTTTATTCATTTATGGCTGTGGTGACTCTTCATTGTTGTGCACAGACTTTGTCTAGTTGTGAAGAGCAGAGGCTACTCTCTAGTTGTGATATGCAGGCTTCTTATTGTGGTAAGTTTTCTTGCTATGGAGCACAAGTTCTAGGGCACATGGGTTTCAATAGTTGCAGCTTACAGGCTCTAGAGCATGGGCTCAGTGGTTGTGGCACAGGGGCTTAGTTGCTCCATGGTATGTGAGATAGTTCTGGACCAGGGATTGAACCAGTGTCCCCTGCATTGTAAGGTGGATTATTAACCACTGAACCACTAGGGAAGCCCGCATAGCTTTCTTAACCATTACTTATTCTCTACATTTCCTCAGTTCTTTAATTATTATTTACTTTATAGCATTCCCCCAATTCTCTAATTTATTATTTTATCTGATATATTTATTTATTGTAGTTATTCTTTTATGTAGAAAAATTAGTGTATATACTTTCTCATCCTTGGATATCTTAATATCTATATTTCTGCTGCCCTCATAGGTGTATAATAGCTTGGCTGGGTATAGAATTTTGTTGCTATTTTAGTTTTTCTCAAACTGCATAGGTATTGTTCAATTGTTTCCTAGCTTTCAATGTTATGGAAGATGTGACAAACAAAAGTTATATTTGGTTTTCTTTTTAGGTAAGCTGTTTTTGATTTGCTTGTTTTCTTAGTTTATTGCTATGAACATTAATAGGAGTTTTCCTCTTTCCTTGACAGTAAAAAGCTATCAACAGATACAGATTTATTCTGTAAGTCTGTATTTTCTACAAAGTTCTTTTTTTTTTCATTTTTTTCTCCTAAATCTGCTATACCTGTTTGTAGAATCCCATATATGTGTAACATATATATATATATCTATGAAGTATGTATTGATATGTATATGAATATATTAGGTTGGCTATTAAAATGTAGTAAAATTACTTGATTTAGCTTTAGGGGTTTGAATCAATCAAACTTTTCTTGTGTCCCACCTCTGCTCTTTACTAGCTATGTGACTTTGTTAAAGTTATGCAAATTTACTATGCTCCCATTTTTTTAAACAGTAAAGTAATACTTCTATTACTACTACTACTACTACTACTACTACTACTATCTAGGGCTTCCCAGGGGGCTCAGTGGTAAAGAATCCACCTGTTAAGCAGGAGATGCAGAAGATCCAAGTTGGATCCCTGGGTAGGAAGGATCCCCTGGAGAAGGAAATGGCAACCCACTCCAGTATTCTTGCCTGGAAATCTCATGGACAGAGGAGCCTGGTATGCTATAGTTCATGGGCTTGCAAAGAGTTGGCCATGACTTAGTGACTAAACAGCAGCAGGGCAATAATAATATCTAGTTCACAGCACTGAGAGGAGTAAATGAGCTATAACATGTTACATATTTAGAATAGCTTCTGGCATATAACAAGCACCCAGTAAAATTAGATACTTTAAATTATTTTCCTTCATCATAGTTTTATATTAAATGAATATGTTTTTCATCTCCATAAAATCTTCTCTGATTTTATTTTGTTGCCTTTTCATCACTCTCTGCCAATTAAAATATATTTACAAATACAATATACTATATATTCTCATTGGAAATATACAATTATGAGTTACAGATTTTTCTGTCATTTTCTCATGTTTTTATTTGTTTGTTTCTGGTTTATTTACTTTTAAGTGACTCAATTTCATAGATCATTACAATTCTAAAGGAAAATTACTCAGGGGAAAAAATTGATCAACTCGTGGCAGACATCCTATTGCTGCTTCATTCAATTTTATTCTCTCCATTTATTAGAACCCACTCAAAGGTCTTCACCTACACTTATTCTCTGGTGATGGAATAAATGAATACACTTTGACAGGTATATCTGAGAACTCCTTGTAACAAATAGTTCTCCTTGGCTAATTGCCTGTTTCTATGTGACAGTTGATATCAGGAGATGATAGAAAATTTCCAGTATTAAGTGACAGCATGTCTTCATTGAACCAGAAGTGTGGTCACGAACTGTTAACATACCAATTATGTTTCATTTGACCAGTACAATATTTCTTAATCTCTTTAGACACTGCATACACTATTTCTCTACAATCCCAACTACTCTCAGTTGATTTTACAATAAGGCTACTTCATTTATTTCTACAACTTGCTTTGTAAACATTTAAGATTGTGATTCCTAAGCTGATATAAAGTTTGTGCAAGTGAACCTTAGTGTGAAGATCAAGATTAGCAAGAGGGCATAAAGTCATGTCTAAACCTGCCAACTGGGATAATAATAGATCAGTGCATTTGCCAACTATTTGCCTAGTCTGTGCCAGAATTTGAGGTAAGTTCTAAGGATAGAGCAGTAAACAAAATATACATAGTCACTGGACCTCTTGGAGCTTACAGTGCAGTGGAAGAAACAGAATGAGGAAGTTACTCACTTAAGTGAAAAATTTGTAATGGTGATTTGTGACTGAAAGAAAGTAGAAAATGGAAATATTTTCTATATCTCAATCTGTTTCTATTTTGTATATATATTCAATGTTTTTCTTGCATTCCACATATAAGAGATATTATATAGTATTTTTTTCTGTCTGAATTATTTCACTAAGCACAATATTCTCTAGGTCCAACCACATTGCTGCAAATGGTAACATTTTATTCATTTTTTATGACTGTACATCCATGTGTGCTCAGTTGCTCAGTTGTATTTGACTTTTTGTGATGCCATAGCCCATCAGGCTCTTCTGTTCATGGAATTTTCCAGGCAAGAATACTGGACTATATTGCCATTTCCTCTTCCACTTTATGACTGAGTACTATTCAATTTGTGTGTGTGTGTGTGTGTGTCTGTGTGTCTGTGTATACTATACATAGGATACATACACACATATTGTTTTTGTTTTTCAATTGCTAAGTCGTGTCTGACTCTGTGTGACTGTAGATCGCCAGGCTTCCCTGTCCTTCTCCATCTCCCGGAGTTTGCTCAACTTCATGTCCATTAAGTTGTTGATGGCATCCAACCATCTCATCCTTTGTCACTCCCTTCTCCTCCTGCCCTCAGTCTTTCTCAGCATCAGGGTCTTTCCCCATGAGTTGGCTCTTCACAGGTGGCCAAAGTATTGGAGCTTCAGCTTCAGCATCAGTCCTTCCAATGAATATTCAGGGTTGACTTCCTTTAGGATTGACTTGTTTGATCTCTTTTCAGTCCAAGGGACTTTCAAGAGTCTTCTCCAGCACCATGGTTTGAAAGCATCAATTCTATGGTGCCCAGCCTTCTTTATGGTCCTACTGGAAAAACCATAGCTTTGACTAGACAGACCTTTGTTGGAAAAGTGATATCTCTGCTTTTTAATACACTGTCTAGGTTGGTCATAGCTTTTCTTCCAAGGAGCAAGTCTTTTAATTTCATGGCTGCAGTCATCCATCTGAAGTAATTTTGGAGCCCAAGAAAATAAAGTGTGTCACTGTTTCCATTGTTTCCCCATCCGTTTGCCATGAAGTGATGGGACCAGATGCCATGATCTTAGTTTTTTGAATGGTGAGTTTGAGCCAGCTTTTACTCTCCTCTTTCACCTTCATATGCATACATATACACATACACATCTTCTTTATCCATTTGCCTGTTGGTGGAAACTTGAGTGCTTCCATATCTTGATTATTATAAATAATGCTACAATGAACTTTGGGTTGCATTTATCTTTTAAAACAAGTGTTTTCATTTTTTTTTCATAGTAATCACAAGTAGAATTGCTGCATCTTTTGATAGTTTTATTTTTAGGTTTTCAAGGAAGCTCCATCTTGTTTTCCATAGTAGTTGTACCAATTTATATTCCCACCAACAGTGTACAAGGATTCCCTTTTCTCCACCTCTTCCTAAAACTACTTTTCCTTTTAAAATTTAAAATAAATTGTTATCTGTACATGGCCAGTGACAATATCTCACTGACATATCAAACGTGATGACAGCCTAATTAACCCTCTCTGGTAAGCTCTCAATCAGCTGGGTCAACCCAGAGTTTCTCAACCATGAATTTATTGAAGCAGCTTAAAAATTGCTCTTTATTTTTCTATATGTCTGGTCTGAACAGTATATGGGAAACTGTGGCTTCCAGCCCCATTGGGCTGAGTTAAAAGTCAAGACTGCAGAATGTTACCTAATTCTGGTGGTGTGGTGACCTAGCTGGTATTCATTCCAGTAGTAATCTCATCTGAATTTTATATCTGTCAGGAGGAGACTGAGTTCCTGATAGGAATTTTTCTGAATTCCTACAGGCATTCCCATGGTACCAGCTCATGGTGACCTCTCATAAGCCTCTGCATACAGACAGAATTTTAGATCAGACTGAAAATGAGAGCAGGTGCCCTTGACCAATGTCTCTTCCCAGCATAAAAATCTGTAATGTAAACTTTCATTGATCAGATATTTGATACCACAGCTACTTAACATTTCAGCACTTGGAACATGAAAACTTAATAACAATAATCACTAATACCTATTGGGTGCCCATTATGTGCCAAACACTACAGAGATTGTTTTCTTGGATCTTCATAGCAGCCATTTATAGTGGAACTTTGATTGAATCCCCTTTTTATGGAAGGAAAGATGGTAAACTAGAGTGAATTTCCCACAATCTGTGTTAATACCTGATGGGGTTGGGATTTTCCATTCAGTTCTCGATGGCTTTAGAATGTGAGGTTTTAGCAACAATACCATTATCCCCAGAGTATGAGTTTTTACATTGTCCTGTGATTATTAAGCCTTTTGAGTCATCAAAGAAAGATTTCTGTTTTTTTTTTTCAGCTTAGCAATGTATATTCTATGTTCAGTTTAGTTCAGTTCAGTTGCTCAGTCATGTCTGACCCTTTGTGACCCCTTGTCTCTTCTTTTGTATACGCTCTCTAGGTTGGTCATAACTTTTCTTCCAAGGAGTAAGTGTCTTTTAATTTCATGGCTGCAATCACCATCTGCAGTGATTTTGGAGCCCCCCAAAATAAAGTCTGACACTGTTTCCACTGTTTCCCCATCTATTTCCCATGAAGTGATGGGACGGGATGCCATGATCTTCGTTTTCTGAATGTTGATCTTTAAGCCAACTTTTTCACTCTCCTCTTTCATCAAGAGGCTTTTTAGCTCCTCTTCACTTTCTGCCATAAGGGTGGTGTCATCTGCATATCTGAGGTTATTGATATTTCTCCTGGCAATCTTGATTCCAGCTTGTGTTTCTTCCAGTCCAGCATTTCTCATGATGTACTCTGCATATAAGTTAAAGAAGCAGGGTGACAATATACAGCCTTGACGTACTCCTTTTCCTATTTGGAACCAGTTTGTTGTTCCATTTCCAGTTCTAACTGTTGCTTCTTGACCTGCATATAGGTTTCTTAAGAGGCAGGTTAGGTGGTCTGGTATTCCCATCTCTTTCAGAATTTTCCACAGCTTATTGTGATCCAAACAGTCAAAGGCTTTGGCATAGTCAATAAAGCAGAAATAGATATTTTTCTGGAACTCTCTTGCTTTTTCGATGATCCAGTGGATGTTGGCAATTTGATCTCTGGTTCCTCTGCCTTTTCTAAAACCAGCTTGAACATCAGGAAGTTCACGGTTCACATATTCTATGTATAATATCATTTTTCAGAGTTATAAAAATAAATAATTTATATTTATATTGCAATGTGATAAGAGCCATACTGAAAGTTTGGAGAAATTTCAGAGCACTGACTGGTAGTAATATTGCAGTTGGTCATGATGATGCCACATAATACTAAGCAAAGAACAGTAAGAAGGGAATTCTATACAGGGGAAATATTATGAACAAAACATCAGGAAAATGTATCCAAATAGATGGTATGTCTCAGGAAAAGGACACATTATTTATTGTAGCTAAATAGAGCATGCATGGAAAGCTGAAATAATGGAAGGAGGAAGATAAATTGTGAAGGATCTTTGATGTTTTATGTTATTAACAATGGTATGTGTTTGTGTATCTAACATACATGTATATAATGTAATAATATGCTTGTGATTCATTTGTGCATTCATTCATTCATCCAATGAACATTTACTTACTCTGTGCCAGGCCCCATGCTAAATCATAGTGATTCAGAGATGTAAGACATGGCTCCTTTCCACACAGATTTTTCTCACAGCCTAATCTCTGGTGGCTCAGACAGTAAAGAATCCCCCTGCAGTGCAGGAGACCTGGGTTCGATCATTGGGCTGGGAAGATCCCATGGAGGAGGGCATGCCAACTCACTCCAGTGTTCTTGCCTGGAGAATCCCATGGACAGAGGAGCCTGGCAGGCTACAGTCCACGGGGTCGCACAAGTTGGACAAGACTGAGCACAAGCAATCACATGTAGCCCATGATTCATTTTAGTAACTTACAGAGTATTTTCATGCAGATTTTCCTTCTCACCAAACATGCATACTCAACAATGTATACACACCACCCATATGTTTCAAGATGTGTTTCAAAGCCCATGCTGAATGTCTGAACATTCTGAGAACCTATTTTAAGCATTCAGTACTTATTTGTTCAAATTTATTCTTCAGAATGGTCCCTGAACCTCTCAATATTCTTTCAAGAATGCTTTTACCTCTTTGTCCCTTGGAGGGAGATCACACTAAGTGCATTTTAATGTGTGCTAAAAAAAGGGCAGCACAGCTGAAGCCTGATTGAAAATCTGATCTTTTCCCTAATGTCACAAGGACATCCTGAGACAATGACTGAGGAGTTATGCACCAGTACTCAGCTGGATCCCTGATACTTACATTGACAGATGTATTATCAACAGAGGTATTGATTGAGTGAATTAAGTAACCAATTTGCATTTTCAAGCCTCCAATTCCACGTTAGCACCCAGAGATATTAACCGGTATTCTTGTAGGTGAAACCTGATTGTGTTAAGGAGGGTACCTGGACAATTGGAGGGACCCAGGATAGGAAATTAGAGTTCTGAATTTTTGTTCTCAAGTCTAGCCTACTGGGTCACCTTGAATAACTTACATCATGACGGAATCTTAACTTTTAAAAATAAAATCTTACTTGCTGTAATTTTGAAGAAGAATTTTGGATTACCGACTTTCTATATATAACTCTTGCAGGGTAAGTATATGCAAGGAATTGCTGTAGATGCAAGATTTTCCAAGTCGTTGTAATGAAACATTGGATTGGTCTTGAAATATACTACTTTTCATTTGTATAGGTAGCAGACTAAAAGCAAAGTTGAAACACAAGTGCTCTTGTTTCCAGCATGTGTCTAGCAGATTGATAGAGCCCGGTAGAGTAGGAAGGCAGGAAGAGACAAAGTCTTATGTAAAAAGTCACTGTAAGACATAGGAAAATATTAATATTGTATAATAGCTCTTCCAGGTATAATTTTGCTGCTTTAAATGCTTTAAAGCTATATTGGTGCTATTTATCCTATACAATGTTTTAAACAACAAAATTATATCTAGAATTATGTTGAGTCAAATTGTGAACACACAGTTTTACTCTAGAATTTCCTCTGTCCTTCTCAGTTTCTCATATATATATATATATATATATATACACACACAGAGAGAGAGAGAGAGAGAGAGAGAGAATATTTAATACTAATAGTATAACTATATAACATTTTACAATTCCCATATAAGTCAATTCATTTTAGCTAGTATTATTCTCTTTATTTCATAGTTGGAACAGTTGAAGTTCAGATTGATTGTTCAGTTCAGTTCAGTTCAGTTGCTCAGTTGTGTCTGACTCTTTGCAACCCTACGAATTGCAGCATGCCAGGCATCCTGTCCATCACCAACTCTCGGAGTTCACACAAACTCATGTCCATCGAGTCGGTGATGCCATCCAGCCATCTCATCCTCTGTTGTCCCCTTCTCCTCCTGCCCCCAATCCCTCCTAGCATAGGGTCTTTTCCAATGAGTCAACTCTTCACATGAGGTGGCCAAAATATTGGAGTTTCAGCGTCAGCATCAGTCCTTCCAAAGAACACCCAGGAAGGATCTCCTTTAGAATAGACTGATTGGATTTCCTAGCAGTCCAAGGGACTCGCAAAAGTCTTCTCCAACACCACAGTTCAAAAGCATCAATTCTTCAATGCTCAGCTTTCTTCACAGTTCAACTCTCACATCCATACATGACTACTGGAAAAACCACAGCCTTGACTAGACGGACCTTAGTCGGCAAAGTAATGTCCCTGCTTTTGAATATGCTATCTAGGTTGGTCATAACTTTCCTTCCAAGGAGTAAGCATGTTTTAATTTCATGGCTACAGTCACCATCTGCAGTGATTTTGAAGCCCCCCAAAATAAAGTCTGACACTGTTTCCACTGTTTCCCCATCTATTTCCCATGAAGTGATGGGACCAGATGCCATGATCTTCATGTTCTGAATGTTGAGCTTGAAGCCAACTTTTTCACTCTCCTCTTTCACTTTTATCAAGAGGCTTTTTAGTTCCTCTTCACTTTCTGCCATAAGGTTGGTGTCATCTGCATATCTGAGTTTATTGATATTTCTCCCGGCCATCTTGATTCCAGCTTGTGCTTCTTCCAGCCTAGTGTTTCTTATGATCTACTCTGCATATAAATTAAATAAGCAGGGTGACAATATACAGCCTTGACATACTCCTTTTCCCATTTGGAACCAGTCTGTTGTTCCATGTCTAGTTCTAACTGTTGCTTCCTGACCTGCATACAGATTTCTCAAGAGGCAGGTCAGGTGGTCTGGTATTCCCATCTCTTTCAGAATTTTCCATAGTTTATTGTGATCCACACAGTCAAAGGCTTTGGCATAGTCAAAGGCTTTGGCATAGTCAATAAAGCAGAAATAGGTGTTTTTCTGGAACTCTCTTTTCCCATGATTCAGTGAATGTTGGCATTTTGATCTCTGGTTCCTCTGCCTTTTCTAAAACCAGCTTGAACATCTGGAAGTTCACAGTTCACGTATTGCTGAAGCCTGGCTTGGAGAATTTTGAGCATTACTTTACTAGCATGTGAGATGAGTGCAATTGTGTGGTAGTTTGAGCATTCTTTGGCATTGCCTTTCCTTGGGATTGGAATGAAAACTGAACTTTTTCAGTCCTGTGGCCACTGCTGAGTTTTCCAAATTTGCTGGCATATTGAGTGCAGCACTTGAACAGCATCATCTTTCAGGATTTGAAATAGTTCACTGGAAATCCATCACCTCCACTAGTTTTGTTCGTAGTGATGCTTTCTAAGGCCCATTTGACTTCACATTCCAGGATGTCTGGCTCCAGGTGAGTGATCTCACCATCGTGATTATCTGAAGATCTTTTTTGTACAGTTCTTCTGTGTATTCTTGCCACCTCTTCTTAGATTGATTGTTACTTGCTAATATTTCCTAGCTAGGACTAAGTTCTGGCATTCTGCATCCACCGATAGTGATCTCTCTGCCACAGTATGCTGCATAAACTAAGTTTTGGTACAACTAAACAAAGCTATGACAACTACAAGATTTGAAAGATTAATTTGGGCCAGAGGCCTCAAAGAAAATAGATTTCATTACTGAGGTGGGATCCTTAAGTATGGCATTTATTTATAATAGAGAACACTAAAAACCTGCTGGTACTTAACCTTACTTTTTAACCTTGTGAGGCCATCGTTTGTGAAAATAAATAACTACTGGTATTTTATTAGCATACTGTTTTATAGACTCTATTTGGTAGGGGTGTGTCCCATAAGAAAACAAGGACAAATACCTTTGGGGAAAATTGTGCATGATATATCCTTTTCTTGGAGGCTCATAGTGTGTATTAGTAGATAAACTGTTTTGAGAAATTTTGGAAAAACGAAATTTGTTCAAGTTTGTTAAACTTGGATTTTCTTTCTTTTTAAGTCTAACACCAATTAAACCTCTCCTGTGTGTGTTAGTCACTCAGTTGTGTCCAACTCTTTGTGTCCTTATGGACTGTAGCCCACCAGGCTCCTTTTCCATGGAATACTCCAGGCAAGAATACTGGAATAAGTTGCCATTTCCTTCTCCAAAACACCTCCTGGAGCACTCATATTTATGTGAAGTGCAATTTGGAAAATGGAAAATAATTGTCCCATTTCTCCTATTAATCACATCAATCCTTTTTCTTCCATAATTACACTTCAAGAAGAAACTAAAGGAATCCAAGATAAATTGATGCTGAATATGGCTCTATTCATAGTATCATTAGAGTGGAAACTATGGAGACCATGATCTGTTTTTCCTAAAGAGCCTCACACATTATAGTTTCTCAGTATATTCTAATGTTTCTGTCCAATAGACGTGTAATCTGGTTCTGAATATTTTTATTGATGAGAACAATAAAATATTATATATTTTAAAGAAAGACAAGTATATATTCAGAGACATTAGACATCTCTCTAAAAGCTGAGGGCTGGAACAGTGGTCTTTGTATATTTCCTTTAATTTCATTAACAGGGGTCATTGTTATGGCATCTCTCTAGTGTTCTTATTCAACATTTTAGCTACTGCATGTGAGGCCATGATTTATTTGTTGCTTTATGGATATAACTCTATTTGTCTCATTGAGTTAGCTTAAATGTTGCTTATACCGATGTGCCTATCAAAATAAAGTTATATACTCAGGTGTTTTATGGTAAGGCATCTCTTGAAATGTGAAGGCATCCTTGATGTCCAACATCTTGAGAAAGGGGCTTCTATTTCAGGTTAGATGCAGGAACTGAGAAGGATAATCTGTTAAAGTTTTCTCCTTTCATTTAATCCACATGTCCAAGGGTATTTCTAGATGTTGCTTTGGGAGATTTTTCCCATCGTATAGAGGAATTCTGCAAGATATGAAATTAATAAGCCTAAGCAAGGTGCTGTTGAACAGTGTACTAGAGTTCTGTGGCCCATGTACTGATGTTACAAGACAATGAAAAGAATTGGTGCTAAGACTCTTCAACCCTAGCCATGGTAGGATTCGAGAGCTCAATGTTTAACTCTCCAGTTTCATCACTTATCTCTCACTATTACACCAGCTTTCTATTGGACAAATATATTGAGCATATTTCAGATTTCTGAGTGGAGTACTGTCTCTTCCCTTTGGCTAATTTCACATGCTATTTTCTCTGACTGGAACATTCTCCCTTGACCCTATTCCCACTCTAATTTGATAAAGCCTACACATGCTTCAGTTCTTCTTTCCAGATGTTATTTTATGTGGAAAGCGTTCTTAATTCCTACCCACACACCCTCTCTCATTTAGGTTATGTGTTGGATGTCCCTTCTGTATGATCTCAGAGCATCCTGCATTTTTCTCATCTCTATACTCTCCTTGGAAGGAAAACTTTGAAAAACTTAGCATATTAAAAAGCAGAGACATTACTTTGCCAACAAAAGTCTGTATAGTCAAAGCTACAGTTTTTCCAGTAGTCATGTATGGATGTGACAGTAGGACCATAAAAAATCTGAGTGCCAAAGAATTGATGCTTTTAACTATGGTGTTGGAGAAGACTCTTGAGAGTCCCTTGGAAAATAAGGAGCTCAAACCAGTCAATCCTAAAGGAAATTATTCCTGAATATTCATTATATTCCTTCCATGCTGAAGCTGGAGCTCCAATACTTTGGCCACCTGATGCAAGGAACTGACTCATTGGCAACAACCCTGCTGTTGGGAAAGATTGAAGGTGGAAGGAGAAGGGGACGACAGAGGATAAGATGGTTGGGTGGCATTACCGACCCCATGGACATGAGTTTGAGCAAGTTCTGGGAGTTGGTAATGGACAAGGAAGCCTGGCGTGCTGCAGTCCATGGGGTTGCAAAGAGTTGGACACGATTGAGCGACTGAACTGAACTGATACCCATATTACTGTAAAGTCTGCAAAATGTCTTTTCTCTTACTAAAATCTGAGCTCTCTTTGGATAAGGACTATGTCTTTCTTGTGTATCATTTTATTTATATTAATAACAGTGCTTAGCAAGTAGTAGGTTCTCAATAAATATTTGCTGAATGAATAAATACGATAATTATTTTCTTGCATTTTTAAAACTGGTTTCTGTTCTGTTTGTTATTTTAGGTTTTCAGTTTGAGAAGAGCAGAGAAGAGAATGGCTCTCAGAATTATGGCAGGTTGGAAATCCTGAGCAGAAGTCAGTCTGACAAGGATGAATTGTGAGTAGATTCCATTGTATCTTAAACTAAAAGACCAAGAACACTTCTAATTTTCTTTTGATAGTATCCTTACAGATTAAATCTTCTCTCTGTGATTCCATTGCTTTCACTCAAAATTGTGGCAGTTGTTCAACTTCAGTTCCATGAAGGTAACAAAAACATCTCTCATTGATCTTTCAAGAGATGAAAAGAGTCATTTGAAAATGGCCAGCAGTTTTACATAGTGTTAATGAAAATATTTAAAATATGATTTACTAACGTTATATAATGTCTGCACCAAAATCACTGCATATGGTGATTGCAGCCATGAAATTAAAAGATGCTTACTCCTTGGAAGGAAAGTTATGACTGACCTAGATAGCACATTAAAAAGCAGAGATATTACTTTGCCAACAAAAGTCCATCTAGTCAAGGCTATGGTTTTTCCAGTGGTCACGTATGGATGTGAGAGTTGGACTGTGAAGAAAGTTGAGTGCCAAAGAATTGATGCTTTGCAAGGAGATCCAACCAGTCCATTCTGAAGGAGACCAGTCCTAGGTGTTCATTGGAAGGACTGATGCTAAGGCTGAATCTCCAATACTTTGGCCACTTCATGTGAAGAGTTGACTCATTGGAAAAGACCCTGATGCTGGGAGGGATTGGGGGCAGGAGGAGAAGGGGACGACAGAGGATGAGATGGCTGGATGGCATCACCGACTCAATGGACATGAGTTTGGGTGAACTCTGGGAGTTGGTGATGGACAGGGAGGCCTGGTGTTCTGCGATTCATGGGGTCGCAAAGAGTCAGACACGACTGAGTGACTGAACTGAACGTTACATATTAATATTTTAAATGGATTTTTCAGATATATGCACTGAGAAGCCTTATCCTTCCTATATGAAGGTGTTATTTATTTGAAATGTTGGATATGCTATTTGAAAAGAAATACGATTACCTTTTCCTTTGCTGTTAGCCCCAGTATCTGTCTCTGGCTGTTTGACATCTAACCCTAACGCTTGAACAGAAATAATGAAAAAGAGGAATCAAGCAGGCTAAGCAAGTGACAAGGTACCAGGAAGGAATCGGAGGCAAAATAATTGATCTTTATTTGGTTATGTGACTGAATTAAAGAGTCAGCCTCTGCTTTCTTTTCACTCATAATACTCAATTTTCCTAGATTTGGTAGTTTGGCTAAAATAATGCCTAATTCCATTATGTTTTGATGTCGAAAATGATAGCATCTCTGTGGTTTTTAACATTTCTGCCAAAACCTCCATGCCTCTTGCTGAAGAAGGAAATAGTACAGTTCTCTGGGAAATTTTGTTTCAGTAATCTAATGGTTTGGCTATGAAAGGAAGGAAAGAAAACTTTAGATGATTGACAGATTAGGTTTTTCTACACTTGTGAAAATATGCTGACATAGATTTTTTCTCCTGAATTTCAAATTTGGGGCTCAAGTAGGATGAAATAGGCTGATGTCTGATTGTTTATTGAGTGAACTGGAGAAAACATAATGATTTATCAGTCAGTCAGTCATTAAGCAAGAGCTATGAAGCTCCTATGCCATATGTGGCTCTGTGTTAGCTATTACAAAAGCTATGACAAAAGAGAGCTATATTCCCAGACCTAAGAAAACCTTACGATCCTGTTGGGAAAAGAGGCAAGACTCACAGTCAAAATCCTGAAACAATTTTTTCCAATTGTGAGTGCTAGGGGTGTGGTACAAAATGCATTGCTATTCAAGCTCAAGAAAAATAGAGACCAGTCTGGGATGAAACCACCAGGAAAATCAAGGAAAGATTCCCTAAGTGATGGGATGTCCTAGCTGCGACTTGATAGACTGTACTATACTTTCATTTATTAGAGCGTGAATGGGCACTTTTCATTTCCTTAAGAAATGCATATTCAGTTAAATCTTTTAAATTACTAGAAGGAAAAGAGATGAACAGAGAGGAGGGGAAGACAAATAATATTCTTTGAGATAGAGGGGACCAGCTGTATAAAGGGACTGGCATGTCATTTTGCATGTCATTTTTTTTTGTTTGAATGCTAATTATGGCAATAATCTACATTACAATATACACTCATCTATCCATATTTTCCATTGTGTGCCCATTAGATTTAGAGCTGTAGCTTAGAATAATAGCAGACACTTATATATTGCATATATATGCATACATACACATGTATAACACTTGCTCTATGTCAAGAACTGTTCTAACCATTCTGCAACTATTACTTTCAGCCTTATAACTCTGTAAGGCTTTACAGGTGAAAAATCAAGGCACAGAGAAGTAAAGCAATTTGTTCAAGGTCATATAACTAGTATGTAGCAGAACCAATATTTGAACCCAGACATCTTGTTTCCAGTTTTTAAACACTATTCATTGCACCTTGGGTTACACTTGTTTATTTGTGGAAACTCCATTGACTTCTTGGTGTATCTATTAATATATATGGTTAGACTTGTGTCCTTGGTTCCTCTTTCTTTGGCTTCCTTTGACCTCTAGTTTATTTTCACTACATATCAGCAGTCCCCAATATTTTGGCACCAGAGACTGGCTTCATGGAAGACAGTTTTCTGTTTTTAAAATTATTTTAGGAGGATAATTGTTTAATAATATTGTATTGCTTTCTGCTGTACAACAGCATGAATCAGATATATATATATATCCCCTCCCTCTTGCATCTCCTTTTCACCCCAATCGCCATCTCATGTCTCTAGGTCATCACAGAGCACTGAGCTGAGTTTCCTCTGCTATAAAACTGCTTCACACTAGCTGTTTTACACATCTGTTGTTCTAGTTGTTGTTCAGTCATTGTGGTGTCTGATCCATTGCTACCCCATGGACTGCAGCACGCCAGGCTCCCCTGTCCTTCACTATGTCTTGGAGGTTGCTCAGATTCCTGTCCATTGAGTTAGTGATGCCGTCCAGCCATCTTATCCTCTGCCACCCCCTTCTCCTTTTCCCTTCAATCTTTCCCAGCATCAGGGTCTTTTATACATGGAAGTGTATATATATCAATGCTACTCTCCCATTTTGTCCCACCCTCTCCTTCCCTCACTGTATCCACAAATCCATTCTCTATGTCTTCATCTCTATTCCTGCCCTGCAAATAAATTCATCAGTACCATTTTTTCTAGGTTCCATATATATGTGTTAATATACAATATTTGTTTTTATGAATTACTTCACTCTGTTTAACAGGCTCTAGTTTAATCCACCTCACTATAATGGACTTTAATTCATTTCTTTTTGTGGCTGAATTATATTCCACTGTGTATATGTACCACACTTCTTTATCCATTCATCTGTCAATGGACATCTAGGTTGCTTCCATGTCCTGATATTGCAAATAGTGTTTCTATGAAAACTAGAGTACATGTGTCTTTGAATTATGGTTTTCTCAGGGTGTATGCCCAGTAGTGGGATTGCTGGGGCATATGGTAATTGTATTCCTAGTTTCTTAAGGAATTTCCATACTGCTCTCCATAATGGCTGTATCAATTTACATTCCCACCAACAGTGCAAGAGGGTTCCTTTTTCTCTACACCCTCTCTAGCTCTTATCGTTTATAGATTTTTTTTGATGATGCCTATTCTAACTGGTATAAGGTGATGCCTCATTATAGTTTTGATTTGCATTTCTCTAGCAGTGATCAGTGTTGAGCATCTTTTCATATTTTTGTTGCCCATCTGTATGTCTTCTTTGGAGAAATGTCCATATAGATCTTTCACCCATTGTTTGATTAGGTTGTTTGTTTTTCTGATATTGAGCTGTGTGAGTTGCTTGTATATTTTGGAGATTCTTTTTCATTTGCTTCATTTACAATTATTTTCTCCCATTCTAAGGCTTGTCTTTTCATTTTGTTTATGGTTTCCTTTGCTGTATGAAAGCTTTTCAGATGAGGGGGATGGTTCATGTGGTAATGAGAGTAATGGGGAGCCTCAGATGAAGCTTTACTCGCTTGTCTGCTGCTCACCTCCTGCTATGTGGCCCAGTTACTAACAGGTGCAAGCCAGAACTGGTCCATGGCCTGGGGGTTGGATACCTCTGCTATATATTATATAAGTTCTGAGGAAATCCAGTGGGAATGTTGATCCCAGGGTCAGGAAGGGAGTTATATATTTATGACAATAGAACTTTTTCACTGTCTATGATATTATGATATGAAATATTGAATGCTCAGTTCACTTTTTAAATTAGAATCTTATATACCAATAAGTTGAGGACTATAGTCATCTACCAGGTAAATATATGTCAATAAGGTATAACTCACAGACAATGATTTGTGCATGACAGGATTCTATAGCTCCTGTCCAAGGTACCCCTCCTACAGTGAACACACATTCTGAGGAGGTAAAAAGTAATTTTCTACCAAATTCTATCTTCTCATTCATTTGCTCATCCTTATCATTGAGTTTTTCTAGTAAGGTTTATATTTACATGTAGTAAGAATTTCTTAATTTTTTGCCCTCCAAAATTCAAACCAACTACTACAAAAGTACTTGGTAGATAAGACCTGGTAGTACCAAATAGTACATCTATGCCTTGTAAGTTTTTAAGTTGGGTCACCTTCAACTTCTTCAATTTTTGAGAACCTATACTCAAAGCATAAACGTTTCTACCAACTAATTTCTCAAATAGTTTTCTGAATTTACATATGGAAGGAAGAGCCAAGAACATTGACTAAAAGCTTCCCTACCCTCCATACTGTGTGAGGTCTTTGCTCTTTCACCTTCCCCACTGGCTCAAAATGCCAACATTCATTCCTCCCTCACTACTGAGCCTCCTCTATACCACTGAGGCCCACGCCCTGGCCCCAAACTGAGATCAGATCTCAAAGTGGATTGGAAGTGGAAGTAGTTTCACCTTCACTGAAATGCTGAGGTTCTACATCAAAATATTGTTTTGTTTATTTTACTTTTGTTTGAGAAGGCAGAGGAAGGGAATTCTACTCTGCCTGTCACAGTGATTGACAGAAATGAAGTGTGAAAGACAGCAACTGTGTTTATGAGCCAGGGAGGTGAAAACTAGACAAGACCTGCATCATATATTTTTAACAACTCAATAAATTTCTTTCATCCATTCCCCAAATCTTCACATTCCAGCCAGAAAAAAAAATGATATAAAGTTTCAGCTAGAAATGAGTTTTTGTTTGTGAAGTTTGGAAAGGTATAAGACCATGAAACATATTTTTTAATGAAATTATAGTACACTCCAAATCTCACTCAAACCTAGTCTTTGGGGCCATGCTATTCTTATAGGAAAGAAAACCAAAGCAATGTCTTTGTGCTGCTTCAGCAACTAAATTCTTCTGGATGAATCTGAAACAGTCTCTTTTTATGTGAAGTTCTATATTGTTCTCCCATTGCATTAGAAGAATGTCTGACTTACTTCACTGTCCTAAACCTTGACATTCAGAGTGGAATCTGGAAAAAGCTGGTTATAGTAAACACATTTTGTGGAAGAAGTTTGACAAGCTTGGAGTCAATCAATAGGAGAATTGTGTCAGGATATACACATGACAGCTTGTGTCTCTTTTCTTGGAAATACTGAAGAAAGGATTTGTTTTAGAAAATTAAAATCCCTTTTTCATTTTAATTATGTATTCCTCCATCTTAAGAGATTTTTCTACCCCTTATTGAAGCCATATAATATAATTGAAAACACACAGACTCTGAAGCAAAACAGACAGATTTGAAACATGGCCGTGAAAATTGGTGGCTTTGAGAGAAGTCTTGAAAAAAACAATAACAGCTCTGACTCTTTCTCCTCTTCAAATAGTAGATAATATTCATCCTGTGAGATTGTTCAGAAATTGATATATAAATATGAAAATGAGATATAGATCTGTATCAGTATAATAAATACTGAAATCTCTACTACATACATTTCTTCAGGTGATGTTTCTGATTATCTTCAAATATGAATGATAGGTCTTAAAATCTAAGAAATATGTTTTCAGTCTCTTCCTCCCTGTTGTCTCCTGTTCCTTAATTTTCACTGGGGTAAATTTATTTTGAAAGGTGCTCTGACATGTGCTGATGAATTTGAAAAAATGGTCACAAGGAGCTCTTTTCCCAAGCAGGTTGGTTAATTAATTATTAGTTATAAAATTAATAGCTCTCAAAAGGAGAATGGAACCCCATGACTATAGTGTAAAACTGTACTGGATGCTAGACTGTAGTCATAACCATCTATTAATACATGATTCAATTTAAAAACAGTTGCCAAAAGGCCCACCTGACACTACCAGTCTTCACCACAATAGCCCCTGATACCTGCTCTTTTCACCTACTATGCTCTTATTTAGGTGGTGAAGTACATAAGAGAGTAGTAAGCTTCCCCAACTTCACAAAGAGGTAAAGAATATCATTATATCTGTCATGAACATATTGCATGATACCAAGTATATAAATTGTGACACATATGCTATGGTGTCCTTTCTTCCATAATAGTATAGAAATTGCAAAACATTCATGAATTTGAAAAAATGAAAAGGGATAACTGAACATTTTTGAATATATTTGCTGACAATACCAATCGTTTTTGAGTCTAACTCCATCTCAACCCTCACATACTTATTTTCATTTAAATTTTTCATATATTTATTCAGCATATGTTACTTGACACCTTTGAGGCAGTCTGAATTTTATTGTAATGTGAATGAAAAGCTATTAGAGAATTTTAAGTCAGAGAATGATGTCAAATTTACATTGTTTTAATTTTTATTTCACGTTGAAATACAGTTGATTTATAATGTGTTTCAGAAGTATAACAAAATGATTCAGATATAGATATATATAGATCAATTCTTTATCAGATTCTTTTCCCATTTAAGTTATTACAGAATATTGAGTAGAGTTTCCTGTGATATAAAGTAGGTCAATGTTTATCTATTTTATATATAGGAGTTTGTGTCTGTTAATTCCAAACTCCTAATTCATGCTTCTCACATCCCCCTCTTGGTAACTATGTCTGTGGATCTATTTCTGTTTTGTATATAAGTCCATTTGTATAATTTTTTTTAGATTTAACATATAAATGACATCATATGATACCTGTCTTTCTAAGTCTGACTTACTTTACTTAGTGCGATAATCTCTAGGTGCATCCATGTTACTGCAAATGGCATTATTCTCTTCTCTTTTATGGTTGAAAAGTATTCCATTGTATATACGTACCACACCTTCTTTGTCCACTCATCTGTCATTGGACATTTAGGTTGCTTCTTATGTGAATATAGTATTCTATGAACAATAGGATTTATGTATGTTATACATAAAATGTAAATCAGTTCAGTTCAGTTCAGTCACTCAGTTATGTCTGACTCTTTGCGACCCCATGAATTGCAGCACACCAGGCCTCCTTGTCCATCACCAACTCCTGGAGTTCACTCAAACTCACATCCATCGAGTCAGTGATGCCATCCATCCATCTCATCCTCTATCGTCCGCTTCTCCTCCTGCCCCCAGTCCCTCCCAGCATCAGAGTCTTTTCCAATGAGTCAACTCTTTGCATGAGGTGGCCAAAGTACTGGAGTTTCAGCTTTAGCATCATTCCTTCCAAAGAACACCCAGGACCAATCTCCTTTAGAATAGACTGGTTGGATTTCCTTGCAGTCCAAGGGACTCTCAAGAGTCTTCTCCAACACCACAGTTCAAAAGCATCAATTCTTCAGCACTCAGCTTTCTTCACAGTCCAGTTCTGTGATAAATAAATATATAAATATTATCTATCTTTTAAAAGTAGAGTTTCCTCCAGATATATACCCAGGAGTAGGACTGCAGGATCATATGGTAGCTCTATTTTTAGTTTTTTAAGGAACCTTCATCCTGCTCTCCATAAAGGCTGTGCTAACTTATATTCCCATCAGCAGTGCAAGAAGGTTCCCTTCTCTCCACACCCTCTCCAGCACTTGTTATTTGTAGACTTTTTGATGATGGTCATTCTGACTGGTTTGAGATGATACCTCATTGTCATTTAATTTGCATTTCTTTAATAACTAGTGATGTTGAACATCCTTTCATGTGCCTCTTGGCCTATATGTTTATTTGATTTGGTCTCAGTTAACAAAATTAAATACCAAATACCCTGAGAGTGTAAAGTCAAGATGAGACTAGCAGTAAGTAAACTTAAATTGACTTGAATTTATCCAGGGTCACAGAACTTGTAAGTAGGACAGCTGGCATTTTGAGTCCAGACAGCTTTGCTTCAGAACTTTGCTTGCACAATTAGCCACCTTGGTACATTACTTCTCTTGGTTAATGGCTATATAGTATTTCTTTGTTACTAACATTCCATAATTTACTTGACATCTTGAATATTATTCATCATATATTTCCAATTTGTACTATTATACTGTAGAAGGAAATGGCAACCCAATCCAGTATTCTTGCATGGAGAATTCCATGGACAGAGGAGCCTGGGGGGCTACAGTCCATGGGGTCACAAAGAGTCTGACACAACTAAGTGACTGAAAATACTACTACTGCTATTATACCTAACTCTACAATACACATCTTTACAGAAACATTTGTATTCATGTCTTTTATTATTTCATTCACATGTGTATTCCATAGCCTTACTAGATCAAAACCTATTTCAACTCTTGACTGTGGTAGAGCTATTTTAAGTATAGTGATGTTTTAAGACTACTTCTTTGATGTGTGTGTGTGTGAAGTCGCTCAATCATGTCTGATTCTTTGTGACCCCCTGGACTGTAGCCCGCCAGACTCCTCTGTCCTTGGGATTCTCCAGGCAAGAATACTGGAGTGGGTTGCCATTTCTTTCTCCAGGGGATCTTCCCAACCCAGGGATCGAACCCATGTCTCCTGTATTGCAGGCAGATGCTTTAACCTCTGAGCCACCAGGGAAGATATCATTATTTACCAAAACATATTATTTACCAAAGAAGATTTACCTCTTTGGTAAATAATGATAATAGCTATGATTACTGAGCTCTTACAATGTGGTAAAAATTGTGCTGAGTTCTTTGTATTGTTCAATAATTATTTCAGTTAATCACCACAATGATATTATGAAATATGTACTGTCATTAGCCACAATTTTAGATAAGGAAATTGAAGTTCATGGATATGAGGTTATTTGTCCAAGGTAACATAGTATATAAAAATTCCAAAAGAGTTCAGTCTCACTCCAGGCTTGTTTGTATGGAGTAGGCATATGCAGCAGATTGAAGGGGGAATAGATGTTAGAAGCCTATTGCTTTATTGACTATGCCAAAGCCATTGACTGTATGGACCACAATAAACTGTGGAAAATTCTGAAAGAGATGAGAATACCAGACCACCTGACTTGCCTCTTGAGAAACCTGTATGCAGGTCAGGAAGCAACAGTTAGAACTGGACATGGAACAACAGACTGGTTCCAAATAGGAAAAGGAGTACGTCAAGGCTGTATATTGTCACCCTGCTTCTTTAACTTATATGCAGAGGACATCATGAGAAACGCTGGGCTGGAGGAAGCACAATCTGGAATCAAGATTGCCGGGAGAAATATCAATAGCCTCAGATATGCAGATGACACCACCCTTATGGCAGAAAGTGAAGAGGAACTAAAGAGCCTCTTGATGAAAGTGAAAGAGGAGAGTGAAAAAAATTGGGCTTAAAGCTCAACATTCAGAAAATGAAGATCATGGCATCTGGTCCCATCACTTCATGGGAACTAGATGGGGAAACAGTGGAAACAATGTCAGACTTTATTTTTGGGGGCTCCAAAATCACTGCAGATGGTGATTGCAGCCATGAAATTAAAAGGATATTTCCAAGGATGCTTACTCCTTAGAAGGAATGTTATGACCAACCTAGACAGCATATTAAAAAGCAGAGATATTACTTTGTCAATAAAGGTCCGTCTAGTAAAGGTTATGGTTTTTCCAGTGGTCATGTATGGATGTGAGTTGGAGTATAAAGAATGCTGAGGGCCAAAGAATTGATGCTTTTGAACTGTGGTGTTGGAGAAGACTCTTGCGAGTCCCTTGGACTGCAAGGAGATCCAACCAGTCCATCCTAAAGGAGATCAGTCCTGGGTGTTCATTGGAAGGACTGATGTTGAAGCTGAAACTTTAATACTTTAGCCACCTGATGAGAAGAGCTGACTCACTGGAAAAGACTCTCATGCTGGGAAAGATTGAGGGCAGGAGGAGAAGGGGATGACAGAGGATGAGATGGTTGGATGGCATCACCGACTCAATGGACATGGGTTTGGGTGGACTCTGGGAGTTGGTGATGGACAGGGAGGCCTGGCGTGCTGCGGTTCATGGGGTCACAAACAGTCAGACACAACTGAGCAACTGAACTGACTGACAGTAACTTAGGAGTAGATTAGAAAATCGTTCTCAAAATGTGGTCCCCAGCCTTAGCATCAACACCATTGGGGATTAAAAATATATGTATTTATGTATTTATTTGGCTGATTTAAGTCTTAGTTTTGGCACGTGGGCTCCACTCTTTAGTTGTGACATATGTGGGATCTTAGTTCCTTAACTAGGATTCAAACCTACATCCCCTGCATTGTAAGGTAGATTCTTAATCATTGGACTGCAAAGGAAGTCCCTGGGATTTCTTAAACATATAGATTATTGGGCCTCATCCCAGATCTATAGAATCAAAAACTCTTTTGGAGGGGGTCTAGTTACTTGTGTTTTAACCATCCCATCAGGGGATTCTGAAGCCTGCTAAAATTTGAGAACCACTGGACTAAAGTGATAGTAGTGGAAAATAAGTGGGAAGGGGATAAAATAATATGACTTGGAGAAGATAATAGGAAGTTTTAGAATTGAATATAGTCCCCATGTTTGGAGTATTGCTGAGAGAAACAATAGTGGTGATGTAGAAGGAAAAAGTAGAGAAAGAATCATTTTCATGTTTCTTTTTTCTCCATCCATTTGAAGTTAGATAATTTTTGACAGGTACATTCTGGATACTAAAAAATAACAGTGATAAGTTATTTTCATTACTGCCTCCCCAACTATCCTAATAGTTAAAGCAAAGCATCAAAATATTTGCTTTCTGCACTGAGGTAAGTGGGAGGGGGTGGTGGCAGTGGGATGTGTGTAGTTCAATTAAAGATTAAAGGAAAAAAAGATGCAAGGCTCCTGTGAAAATGAAAGGACTATAGAAGTTAATTTTAAACACATGCACATGTGGCTGGTA
Source organism: Oryx dammah (assembly GCF_014754425.2). Classification (NCBI taxonomy): domain Eukaryota; kingdom Metazoa; phylum Chordata; class Mammalia; order Artiodactyla; family Bovidae; genus Oryx; species Oryx dammah. The sequence continues at coordinate 27,524,694 of NW_024070207.1, forward strand.
TGGTAGCATGAGTCAAGGAGATGAGTTTATTAATAAAAGCAGTATTATAGCAAATGGAAGTAATAAAACACTGCAGCATTAACTGAACCACATCAGAAGCCCTACTGTTCTTAGATGCTCTCTTTTCAACCTCATTGGAAATTAAAAACTAATCCCCTAGTGAGGAAAACCTGTTCTACCTGAAACAGTATCAAAAGCCTTCATCTCAGTCAGATTAATTGCACTAGTACCTGTCATGGTTGAAGAAAACACCAGGAGTGAATGATAAACAAACCCATCTCATGAGCAAAGTTTCTGAGGAATTGCCTCTGATCACCTAAACTAATAAAACCAACCTATTTGGATAATGCTTGGCAGTTTTCAAAGCATTTCAATATATACCTGTTAACTGAGACTTGAAAATTTGGTGAATGAGACAAAGAAGGTGTCATTGTCCCCCTTTTATGGTAGAGCAATAGAAACTTGCAGAGGTCTCCCATAACAAAGGTAACATTTTAGGTCATGTCATTTAAAGAAAAATTATTTATTTATTATTATTTTTATTATTTATAAACAATAAATTTATAAAATAATAAATTTATAAAATAATTTAGAAAAAATATAAAATAATTTATAAAGTAATAAATTTATTATTTTTATTTATAAAAACATGATTTTATTATTTTTAAATAATAATAATTTATTATACATTATTTTAATTGGAGGATAATTGCTTTAAATGTTGTGTTGGTTTTTGCCATGCAACAACATGAGTCAGCCGTAAGTATACTTACATCCCCTCCCTCTTGAACCTCCCTCCCACCCTCCACCCCATCCCACCCTTCTAGGTCATCACAGAGCACTGAGTTGAACTCCCTGTGTTATGCAGCAACTTCCCACTAGTCATGTTCTCATTCTTGACCAGATTTGTTCTGAGTAAATTTTCTTCCTCTTGGATAAGTTCTGTTTAAGGAGATCCCTCATTCTCCCATTTAATATATTTCTGATATCCCACTAATTGTCAGATGAAACTAGATATGTGTGAATTGCAGCAGAACACAGGTTTGAGATCAAACTGGGTTCCCCCACCCTGGGCTATTTTTCCTCCAATTAAAATTATATTATGAATATTATCCCATGTCATTAAACTATTCTTCTAAAATATAATTGTTTTCAATTTTGTACTAGTCCTAATGTTTACTGGAATATCCTTATGCACAGATACTTGTGGATCTGTTTTGTTTCCTCAGAACAGAATCCTAGCTGTGGAATTACTGTGTCCAAGAGTTATGATCATTTGCAAAGACGTTGTTACATACTGTCACAATATCCCCAAGAAAGAGTTTACTTATTTCTATTTCAGTCAATGGTAGTTATTAGCACACCTTTCCCTGAAGCTTACCAGTACTGCGAGTTTGAAAGGTGAACCTGATATATTTTTTTGTGTATGTGAGTTGTACTTTTTTGATGACTAGTAGATAAAAAATTATATTTATGAATACATTGGCCATTTGCTTTTCTTTTCCCGTGAAGTCTCTAAGTCCTCTTTGGTTCATGAATTTGCAAACTTTTGTTGTAAAGGGCCAGATAGTTAACATTTTTTTTTGGCCACACTCTGCCACATGTGGGACCTTAGTTCCCCAACCAGGGATCTAACCTGTTCCCCTTGCATGGGAAGCTTGGGGTCTTAACCACTGGACCACCAAAGAAGTCCCCCAGGTAGTTAACATTTTTATATTTTGTGGCTTTATGGTCTCTGAGTCTTTGTCACAAGTACTCATCTCTGCCATTATAGTACAGAAGTAGCCATTATACAGTGTATAATTGAATAAGCATGACTGAGTTCTAATACAAAAATTGGCAGTGGGCCAGATTTGCCAACTCATGGGCCATTATTTACCAATCCCTGTTATAGTTCATTGTGCTACTGGAGGTATTTATCACTTTCTTATTGATTTTAAAAAGTTCTACACATATTAAGAACCATTAGCCCTGTCAACTGAAAGAAATGCACAATGTGATAGCTGTGGGTTGTTTTATTTGGGGTAAAATAAGGACTACAGACCAGGAGACAGCATCTCAGATGGCTCTGAGGAACTGCTCTGAAGATGTAGTGGGGAAGCTCAGCATGATATATTATTTTAGTGAAGAGGGATACATGCAGTCAAGCATACATTTTGGCAGAGGCTTGCTGCTAGTCTCGTGAAGGTTAGTACTAGTCAAGAGGAACAGATGTCTCTGTTAATGATTTTAGTGCCTTTCTAGATATGAGAAGATGCAAAATCTTCTCCTGAAAATATCTATCTGAAGGTCTGTTCTGCCAGTTTTTCCCAGAATACAGAGTGCTTCATTCCTGATCTCCACCCTGAATTTCAGGATGTGCTGAAAGTCAATGACTGCAGGGTTAGTGACTTAATCCTTGCAGAGACAGATGGCAAGTACCAATTTTTAGTTGGCAGCCCTTTGTAATAGGTTTTGGAAATGCCTCCCTGCTTGTTCTAAAATTTCAGTATACTATAATACTATTTCAGTACACTATAATTTTCCTTTTTTGCCTCTGCTTTTATTATTAGCAAGACTTTCCCCACCAAAAAATTCAGATAATGATTTACTTATGTTTTCTTCTAGTCCTTTTATGCTTTAATATTTATAATTCACTTTTAAGTGTATCTGGAAATGATTTTAATGTGAGGCTTGTTGCAGAGAACTGATTTCATATTTTCCAACAAATAGTCAACCAATGGTGTCAGCACCTTTTATTGAATAAACTTTCTTTGCTCAGTGGGGCTTCTTTTAAAATTAAGTCTCTACTAAGCTGGATGTGTCTCTATTGATCTTAAAGGTGGTATTCTTTGAATCTAGCATTTGAAAAAATAATGGCTCTAGAATTCTGTTTACTGTAGGCGGCCTCTCAAGCTCCCTTTGTCTTTCCTTTAATCCAGTTTGAGATGTATGGAGAGTTCTGTCATGACTATAGCTATTGCTATAATTGTAGCTGCTGATGTCCTTTAATTTTTCTTACATCTCTGCTCTTTACATTTGTGTAGTCTCCTATAGCTCAGTGGAGAAATGCTTTCTTATAAAATCAGAGAAACAGAGAGTCTTCTTCCTGTTGTACTTTAGTCTTGGTTTACTCTTCTCATTGGCAATAGGCTTAGTTTCCTTATGTTGTGATGGAACTACTTGTCTGCACTACACTATAACCCTTTCTTATATTTTTCTTTTTTTTCTGTGCATAAACACTTTTTTTTTTAATGATTTTAGGCTTCCTGAACTCCCAAGGAACCCTACTCTGGACTAATAATTGGATTAATTGACCTTTCTTTTTCTAATTCCATTGACCATAATGATGTACTTCCAATATAGTAGTATATTCACCTTGACCATTTCATCTCTGTGTTCTTTTTCTGACAATCTAATCAGAGTGGCACCTTCTGGTCTCCCTAGACCTTCTCATTACAGTTTTCACTCTGTTCTCTTCTCTCAACCTATTAATAATAAAAGTATACTAAGGAGATCCAACCAATCCATTGTGAAGGAGATCAGCCCTGGGATTTCTTTGGAAGGAATGATGCTAAAGCTGAAACTCCAGTACTTTGGCCACCTCATGCAAAGAGTTGACTCATTGGAAAAGACTCTGATGCTGGGAGGGATTGGGGGCAGGAGGAGAAGGGGATGACAGAGGATGAGATGGCTGGATGGCATCACTGACTCGATGAACGTGAGTCTGAGTGAACTCCAGGAGTTGGTGATGGACAGGGAGGCCTGGCGTGCTGCGATTCGTGGGGTCGCAAAGAGTTGGACACGACTGAGCGACTGAACCGAACTGAACTGAAGGTTTAGATGCCTCAGGTGGCACAGTGGTAAAGAATTCACCTACCAATGCAGGAGATGCAAGAGATGCGGGTTCAGTTCCTGGGTCAGGAAGATCCTCCGGAGAAGGAAATAGCAACTCACACCAGTATTCTTGCCTGGAAAATCCCCATGGGCAGAGTAGCCTGGTGGGCTACAGTCCATGGGGCCACAAAGGGTAACTGAGGGACTGAGCATGTACTCAAGGGGCTGGATGTCCTTTTTCCTTCTTTGAGAAAAGAAGAAATGGTTTCCCATAGAATACCACTTGGAAGATAAACCCTGCAACCTTGGGAAATGATAGTTTTTTGAACTCTCTTCCTATTTTCAGGCTAAAAATACAACTTTACAACTTCTGAGAAAGACTCAAAATGGTTGTGTCTAAAATAAACAACATGTGGCCTCTATTCAAATATCTGCTTTCCTAATAAAGTCATATTCAAATCTTTGTTTTCCTGCTGATTCCACATTATGTATATATAAAGGGCTTCCCTGGTGGCTCAAATGGTAAAGAATCTGTCTGAAGTGCAGGAGACTTGGGTTCGATCCCTGGGTTGGGAAGATCCCCTGGAGGGGGGCATGGAAACCCACTTCAGTATTCTTGCCTGGAGAATCCCCATGGACAGAGGAGCCTGGCAGGCTACAATCCATGGAGTTGCAAAGAGTCGGACATGACTGAACGACTAAGCATACACACACACACACACACACACACACAGAGCTGACCCTTGGATAACATGGTTTTGAACTGACTGTGTCCATTGGTATGAAGGTTTTTTAAAATATGTATACTATTATGTTTATGATCTGTGGTTGATTGAGTTTGCAAACAGAGAATCTGTGAATGTGGAGGGCTGACTATGGGACCTAAGTATTCATGGATTTTGGTAACTGCCCAGATCCTGGAACTTAGGGCTACTGAGGAACAACTCTAGTTTGCATGGTGAAAGTAAGATGATATATAAAGATTCATGCATACAATCTGGAGTTCATCAAAACTCTGTGGTTAACCCAAAGCTCTATCAAGTATGAGGTTTATTTTTAGTGAGAACTATGTAAACTTTTTGTACTAGAAGATCAATAAATGCATTTACTAAACTTTACAGTTGAAAAAAACTATATCATTAATGTCCTACAGTGACAGTTTAGAATTTAAAAAGTGGATTAATCAAAATTTTTCAAAAAGCACTTACTTCTGTGTAATTACAGTGTTTTGTATGTTGAATGCAACTTTGCTTTGTGCTGTTCCTAGTACCTTGCAAACATTTACTTGTAATTGTGGCAGTGCCCTTGTAAGTTCCCTTAAGTATGATAAACTCACTATACACTACAAAGAAACCAAGACCTGGAAGTAAAATGATTTGTCCTAGGATGTGTAGCCAGTTAATGAATAAGTGTGACCCTCTAAGTCTGACCAACCTCTTTATGCCTAACCTCACATATCTGGAGGTGACTTTTATATGTGGCGAATTCTTTCCTGTAATAACCTGGAGGCTTCAAGTGAAGAAAAGACATCTACCTCTTGCAGGAAGCATCCTTTTCTGTCCCTTGGCTCTGATCACAGTATCCCTCCATTTTCTTTCTGTGCTTATAAATACAGCTTATGTTATATGGACTTGCCTCATTTAAGAGTAATATAAAATGACCAAAACTTGAGGGGTCTTTTTGCTAAAATTCTATTGAAAGCTTCTTGACACTGGATATAATATGATCTTTATTTTCTCCATCTCTCTTAGTACTTAGTTCAGGCTTCAGGATTACACACAGTAGGGGCCGGATACTGAATCATTCCAAGGAATATAAACTTAATTGAGGAGTGGTGTTCATGGTAAAGAATCCACCTGCCAATGCAGGAGACATAAGAGACATGAGTTCTATCCCTGAGTCAGAAAGATACCCTAGAGGAGGGCATTGGCAACCCACTCCAGTATTCTTGCCTGGAGAATCCAATGGACAGAGGAGCCTGGTAGACTGCAGACCATAATGTAACAAAAACTCGGAAACAACTGAAGCGCCTGAGCATGCTTGCCTAGGCAAAATTGTGATTAGCAAAATTAAAGCTTGTCACTTCCCTTTCCTTCTTTGTGTGCTCCTCAGTCTTGTTATTCTTTTCTATGGTTACTTCCTCTTCACCCACCCTATAGGAGGAGGAGGTATTGTGATGAGGGAGGGCCTTTGCTGGGAGCTCAATGGCTCTACAACACTGCAGTGACCTTTGTCTAAATTAGCCATATATATACAATGCTTATATTTTTAGATCTTCGAGTCTGTAATTTTCCATTTCCCACTTAAGAAAATTTCCCTGGTAATTAATACTGAATATCTGATTCCAGGAACTATGCCTCAGGAGAGTGTTCCTGCATGCAATGTGCATTAGTTATTAGGAACTGCCTGGCACTCATTTATAAAGCTGATTACAGGCCTCTTTTTTCTATCACTTACAGAATGTTCATAATAATTGCACGAGTTCAGGCAGACTGTGTCTCTCCATGAAGCTATATACTTTCAGAGATAGAAATCTTTATCTTTATTACATGGCAGCTCACATGTTCACATCCATCACTTTTTGGAGTGTAGCTTATTTGCAGCCTGGTGGTAGTTATATAATCTGCCACTAAAATTTCAACAAGGAAACGAGAGGGAATTAAGATAGAGGTGTACTGCTCATCTTCCCACAAATTCTGTTTTGTTAATAGAAATGAAATCTCAAGTCATTGACAAAGTCTCCTGCCTGTTCAAAATACCACTGTTAATCTAAGTCATTAATAATCTCATTCTCTCTATCTCTGTCTCTCTTTCCCTCCCTCTCTCTCTCTCCTCTCTCTCACCCATACACACCACACTCATACACACATGAAATGGATTGTGATCAATGTATAGTGAACATTAGAAATACCCCTAAAGTCAAGCAAGTGGGGTCTATTTGGGTGGGATTTGGTCATTCTGATCATAACAGACACTAACTTTATATCATGTTGGAAAATGTCCATGAGGTGGGATATGTGGAATACCACTAGACTGTGTCCATCTGAGGAAGGATTTCTAAAGTGAAAGTGTTAGTTGCTCAGTCGTGTCTGACTCTGTGACCCCGTGGACTATAGCCCACCAGGCTCCTCTGTCCATGGGACTCTCCAGGCATGAATACTGGAGTGAGTAGCCATTCCCTTAGTATCCTGAATTCAGTCCATTAGATGTTAGTAAAACCACTCAACTCCCCAGCTGTAACAAATACACATATTCTGGAGCACAAAATTACCCCCGGTTGAGAACCCCTTGTCTAAGGCTATCTCCTTTCTCCTGTTTCTTCCCCATTACAATTACCAAAGATATCATTTTGAAAAATTCATCTGAGAGCTTTGTTTCTAAATAGCCACATTTAAAAGGCACAGGCTTTTCTTAGGAAAGGAATAAGACACACACCAATGATTCTCAACTTTGTCTGCATACACACCAGGATCACTTGGAGATCTTTACAATACACTATTATCTGGGTGTCCTTACTGTTCCCAGAGATTCTGATGTTTTGGGTGTGATCTGGGTATTGGGATATTTAAAAACTCTTCCTATGATTCAAATCTACTACAAAGTTGGAGAATCAGTGGTTCTGGAGATTTCCTTTTAAGAAATGGTCATTAAAAATCTGGCTATGTTAGATGGTTAACAATATTCAAATCAGGAGAAACTGATTTATTTGCTGGACTGTGGATATATCCTGGAAGGAAAATGGTAGATATGAACTGAATAATAGCTAATGTTGATAACAGATCAAGTAGAGACTACTTGGTTCCACACTATATATTCTGGAAAGTACTCGTACTCCCTGCCTGTCTCTCCCACTTGACATAGATAAACACATAAAAATGCTATTTTAAGATAGGAAGAGTATTTTTAGATCAAATTTATTGATGGAGAGACAATTTTCCATTAACATGAAGGCATTCTTGAAGGGAAATAAAGTAGCCAAAATAAAAGCCACTCTAGAGCAGGCCATGCCATAGAACAGAAAGTGGTTGATTTTGCTTAGTCCCAGAGACAGACAATAGAGATCTGCCTTAGTCTCTGGCACCTATGCCTGATTTTATGCAGATGAGTGACAGCTGGAAAAGGCATCTCTATCCTCATCTGGCTGCCTCCTTGTGTCACCCAGCAACCAGGGACTGCAGCAGAATTGGGCTCTCAGGGATGTCTGGCTCAGCGCCTGATAGGTTGAAAACAGAGGGCACTGTCATTTACTTAAAGGAATCAATGATGAACAGTAGACAAAACAACTTTATTTCACCACTAACAGCCATGCTATGTCCATGTCATGGGCTTCCCTGGTGACTCAGCTGTAAAGAGTCCACCTGCAATGCAGGAGATGCAGGTTTAATCCCTGGGTTGAGAAGATGCCCTGGAGAAGGGCATGGCAACCCACTCTGGTATTCTTGCCTGGGAAATCCCATGGACAGAGCAGTCTGGTGGGCTACAGTCCATAGGTTCACAAAGAGTCAGACAAGACTAAAATGACTGAACATGCACATGTATGTCCAGGCCATAGGCAATCATTTCTGCCACAAACAGATAGGTAAGGTAGCTACAAAGTGTCTCCAGCTTCTCTTAACAAATCATTATGTGTAAATCTGTCAGTGTTTGAATTTTCCAAATTCATCCTTAATCATTAATTTATGTTTTCAGTCATTTTAATATATGGGGTGGGAGGTGGGAGGGGGGTTCAGGATTGGGAACTCATGTACACCCATGGCTGATTCATGTCATGTATGGCAAAACCAATAGAGTATTGTAAAGCAAAATAAAGTAAAAATAAAAAATATTAAGAAAGATATCAAAAAATAAGAAATAAATAAATTAATTAAAAAATAACTTTGGGGGAAATCAATGTAATAATCCTAATATTTTTCATTTGTCCTAAAAGTGTGTACTAAAATTAGCAAATCCAAAGGTTAAAAAGGAACCTAATTCAGTTTAGTTCAGTCACTCAGTAGTGTTTGATTCTTTGTGACCCCATGAATCACAGCAAACCAGACCTCCCTGTCTATCACCAACTCCCGGAGTTCACCCAAACTCATGTCCATCGAGTCGGTGATGCCATCCAGCCATCTCATCCTCTGTCATCCCCTTCTCCTCCTGGCCCCAATCCCTCCCAGCATCAGGGTCTTTTCCAATGAGTCAACTCTTCACATGAGGTGGCCAAAGTATTGGAGCTTCAGCCTCAGCATCAGTCCTTCCAATGAGCACCCAGGACCGGTCTCCTTTAGGATGGTCTGGTTGGATCTCCTTGCAGTCCAAGGGATTCGCAAGAGTCTTTTCCAACACCACAGTTTATTTATTTATTTATTTTAATTTTCATTTTTACTTTACTTTGCTTTACAATACTGTATTGGTTTTGCCATACATTGACATGAATCAGCCATGGGTGTACATGAGTTGCCAGTCTTGAACCCCCCTCCCACCTCCCACCCCATATCATCTCTAAAAGCATCAATTCTTCGGTGCTCAGCTTTCTTCACAGTCCAACTCTCACATCCATACATGATTACTGGAAAAACCATAGCCTTTGTGGGCAAAGTAATACCTCTGCTTTTTAATATTTTATCTAGGTCGCTCATAACTTTCCTTCCATGGAGTAAGCGTCTTTTAATTTCATGGCTGCAATCACCATCTGCAGTGATTTTGGAGCCCCCCAAAATAGTCAGCCACGGTTTCCACTATTTCCCCATCTAGTTCCCGTGAAGTGATGGGACCAGATGCCATGATCTTAGTTTTCTGAATGTTGAGCTTTTAAGCCAACTTTTTCACTCTACTCTTTCACTTTCATCAAGAAGCTTTTTAATTCCTCTTCACCTTCTGCCATAAAGGTGGTGTCATCTGCATATCTGAGGTTATTGATATTTCTCCCTGCAAACTTGATTCCAGCTTGTGCTTCATCCAGCCCAGCGTTTCTCATGACGTACACTGCATATAAGTTAAATAAGCAGGGTCACAATATACAGCCTTGACATACTCCTTTTCCTATTTGGAACCAGTCTGTTGTTCCATGCCCAGTTCTAACTGTTGCTTCCTGACCTGCATACAGATTTCTCAAGAGGCAGGTCAGGTGGTCTGGTATTCCCATCTCTTTCAGAATTTTCCATAGTTTATTGTGATTCACACAGTCAAAGGCTTTGGCATAGTCAATAAAGCAGAAATAGATGTTTTTTTCTGGAACTCTCTTGCTTTTTCCATGATCCAGCAGATGTTGGCAATTTGATCTCTGGTTCCTCTGCCTTTTCTAAAACCAGCTTGGACATCAGGAAGTTCATGGTTCATGTATTGCTAAAGCCTGGCTTGGAGAATTTTGAGCATTACTTTACTAGCATGTGAGATGAGTGCAACTGTGGGGTAGTTTGAGCATTCTTTGGCATTGCGTTTCTTTGGGATTGGAATGAAAACTGACCTTTTCCAGTCCTGTGGCCACTGCTGAGTTTTCCAAATTTGCTGGCATATTGAGTGCAGCCCTTTCACAGCATCATCTTTCAGGATTTGAAATAGTTCAACTGGAATGCCATCACCTCCACTAGCTTTTTTCATAGTGATGCTTCCTAAGGCCAATTGACTTCACATTTCAGGATGTCTGGCTCTAGGTGAGTGATCACACCATCATGATTATCGGGGTTGTGAAGCTCTTTTTGGTACAGTTCTGTGTATTCTTGCCACCTCTTTTTAATATTTTCTGCTTCTGTTAGGTCCATACCATTTCTGTCCTTTATTGAGCCTATCTTTGCATGAAATGTTCCCGTGGTGTCTCTAGTTTTCTTGAAGAGATCTCGTCTTTCCCATTCTGTTCTTTTCCTCTGTTTCTTTGCACTGGTTGCTGAAGAAGGTTTTCTTATCTCTCCTTGCTATTCTTTGGAACTCTGTGTTCAAATGGGTATATCTTTCCTTTTCTCCTTTATTTTTTTGCTTCTCCTCTTTTTATAGCTGTTTGTAAGGCCTCCTCAGATAGCCATTTTGCCTTTTTGCATTTCTTTCGATGGGGATGGTCTTGATCCCTATCTCCTGTACCATGTCCTGAATCTCCATCCATAGTTCATCAGGCACTCTATCAGATCTAGTCCCTTAAATCTATTTCTCACATCCACTGTATAATCATAAGGTATTTGATTTAGGTCATACCTGAATGATCTAGTGGTTTTCCCTACTTTCTTCAATTTAAGTCTAAATTTCACAATACAGAGTTCATGATCTGAGTCACATTCAGATCCCAGTCTTGTTTTTGTTGACTGTATAGAGCTTCTCCATCTTTGGCTGCAAAGAATATAATCAATCTGATTTCGATGTTGACCATCTGGTGATGTCCATGTGTAGAGTCTTCTCTTGTGTTGTTGGAAGAAGGTGTTTGTTATGACCAGTGTGTTGTCTTGGCAAAACTCTATTAGCCTTTGTCCTGCTTCATTCCGTATTCCAAGGCCAAATTTGCCTGTTACTCCAGGTGTTTCTTGACTTCCTACTTTTGCATTCCAGTCCTCTCTACTGAAAAGGACATCTTTTATGGGTGTTAGTTCTAAAATGGCTTGTAATTCTTCATAGAACCGTTCACTTTCAGCTTCTTCAGGTTACTGGTTGGGGCATAGGCTTGGATCACTGTGATATTGAATGGTTTGCCTTGGAAATGAACAGAGATCATTCTGTCATTTTTGAGAATGCATCCAAGTACTGCATGTCCGACTCTTTTGGTGACCATGATGGCTACTCCATTTCTTCTGAGGGATTCCTGCCCACAATAGTAGATATAATGGTCATCTGAGTTAAATTCACTCATTCCAGTCCATTTTGGTTTGCTGATTCCTAGAATGTCGATGTTCACTCTTGCCATCTCCTGTTTGACCACTTCCAATTTGCCTTGATTCATGGACCTGACATTCCAGGTTCCTATGCAATATTGCCCTTTACAGCATTGGACCTTGCTTCTATCACCAGCCACAGCCACAGCTGGGTATTGTTTTTGCTTTGGCTCCATCCCTTCATTCTTTCTGGAGTTATTTCTCCACTGATCTCCTGTAGCATATTGGGCACCTACTGACCTGGGGAGTTCCTCTTTCAGTATCCTATCATTTTGCCTTTTCATACTGTTCATGGGGTTCTCAAGGCAAGAATACTGAAGTGGTTTGCCATTCCCTTCTCCAATGGACCACATTCTGTCAGACCTCTCCACCATGACCCATCCATCTTGTGTGGCCCCACACGGCATGGCTTAGTTTCACTGAGTTTGTGATCAGATTGGCTAGTTTTCTGTGATTATGGTTTCAGTGTGTCTGCCCTCTGATGCCCTCTCACAACACCTACCATCTCACTTGGGTTTATCTTACCTTGGACATGGGGTATCTCTTCACAGCTTCTCCAGCAAAGTGCAGTTGCTCCTCCTTACCTTGGACAAGGTTGCCCCTCCTGACCTTGTACATGGAGTATCTCCTCTCGGCCCTCCTGTGCCCATGCAGCCACCGGTCCTTGGACATGAGGTAGCTCCCTGAAGCTGTCACCCCTGACCTCAGGGGTGGGGTAGCTCCTCTTGGCTGCTGCCCCTGACCTCGGACCTGGGATAGCTCCTTTTGGGTGTTCCTGGGCCTTTGCAGCCTGATGCTCTCAGTCGCCACCTGTGACCTTGGGCGTGGGGTAGCTCCTCTGGGCCAAACCTAATTAGAGGTTATTAAGGCCAATGATTCTCAAATTTTAATGTGCATACAAATCACTTGAGTAGTAGTTAAATGCTGTCAGTCAGGGGATTAACAACATCAGCTTGACTTGGGAACTTGTTAGAACTGCAAAGTCAAGGGCCCTTGTCCCCAAACTATTGCATGGGAATTGGCATTTATAACAAGATCCTCATGCAATTCTTTATACATATGAAAGGTTGAGAATCATGTAGCTGGACCAGCTTCTTTGAAGTTTCACTGTAGGGTGGGGAATCTCTCTAGGATTTATATTATAGTCTGATGAATAATTGTGTATTCACATTCTCTAGGCTTGCTTGCTTTAGTTCACTTCTCCAAACTATCACTGAATATCTGCTGTGTTCCAAGTACTGAGGCTATAGTAGTTAATGAAGCATTCTCTGACCTTTAACCTTTGTCTTTCTCCTCCATGCTCACAATTACTAGAGTTCCCCCTTTTGAACCTCTTCCAAATGCTGTGACTTGGGGTGACCAAGACCCATCCAACACCTGGTTTTAAATGAAAGCAAGAGGGGGGCGGTCCTAAGATGGTGGAGGAATAGGAAGGGAAGACCACTTTCTCCCTCACAAATTCCTCAAAAGATCATTTCAACGCGGAGCAAACTCCACAAAACAACCTCTGAATGCAGGCAGAGGACATCAGGCAACCAAAAAAGCAGATCATTGTCTTCAAAACCAGGTAGGAAAAAATATAAAAGACGAGAAAAGAGACAAAGGAGGTGGGGAGGGAGCTCCGTCCCGGGAAGGGAAGCCCGTCCCGGGAAGGGAATTCTAAGAAGAGAGGTTTCCAAACACAAGGAAACACTCTCACTGCCGAGTCTAAGGCGAGCCTTGGAAACACAGAGGGCAACATAACAGGAAGGAAAAACGAATAAATAATTAAAACCAACAGATTACGAGCCCAACAGTAACTCCCCCAGCGGAAAAGCCGCGCAGACGCCTGCAGCCGCCGCTAGCAAGTGGGGGCAGGGCAGGGAAGCGCGGGAGCCGCGGGCTGCCGCGCTCGGTAAGAAGCGGGCAGAAACGCCCCACGCGTAACCAGAGCGAACGAACTTGGGCGAGCAAACCAGGCTGGGGGATAGCTACCACGCGAAAAGCGCGAACATAAGACCCCGCCAGGACCGCACATAGAACAAAGGACTGAACGGAAATAGCCGGCTGCAGACCATCCCCCGCCGGGGACAGGCAGCCAGAGCTGTAAGGGCTGGAAAGGGGCAATCGCAGCCCCGGAGAGACTACCTGAAAAGCGGGAGGCAGTCTTCTTTGCTGAGACTTCAGGGGATGCAGGACAGTCACCACCCGCCTCACAAGGAGCGCCAGCAGTACACCCAGAAAACTGAGCAGTAGAAACAGAGAAGGGGACAAGTCCCGGCGACCGCGCCGCCAAGCTCCCGCGCTCGCCAAGCTCCCGAACTGCTCGGACCCGGGAGCGGCGCAGAGCGCAGTCCCAAACAAGTTTGTGCCTCTGAGGGTTACCTGGGCGCCAAAACCGAGCGGCTTGGACCGGGGAGGTACGCGAAGCCTGGGGCCGGCCTCGGAGGGTTCCTGGCTGAGCTCCGTGG